>NC_086448.1:527340002-527710002 GCF_028390025.1 Pseudophryne corroboree
TGATTTGAGTTACGTGGGCGTACCCGGACGCTCCGTTGCGTAATATACGCTGCGTGCGTCGGCCTTTGAGTTGCGTACGCGAGTCTCAGCCCTTTGTTAGAGACACGTGTACACAAAGCAAATATCCACCGTAACACAATTTACACGTTTATCAATGTAGATGATCCTCGATCATCTACCGAACACCACACCAATCTCTCCTTGTATCTTTAGGTAGAGCTGCGTGCGTGCTTTGCAATTTACCCCTTAATGTATTACTTTTACTCTTTAACTATTAAATAGCGACAAATCTCTCTTAGCACGTTTATCAATTATAAAATGTCAAACAGGAGAGTGATATGAAAATACACGAATGAAAAAGAAATGCAGATATGCGTGTGTGCGTACGCAAGACAGAAATAAACAGTTTTAAAAGACACTAGCGTGTTGTTCTTACCTCCGGTTCCGGATTCCTTCAGCACCCTTTACTAAGCGAAGCAGATGCTTATCCAGACAGCACTACGAGGAATATGATCTCCCGCCCTTTGCTGATGGATAATGTCTGCTGAAATTACCTAGCAGAGATATGTGAAGGACGGACGAGCCGCCAATTGGTAAAGCTAAATATTTATCTTACTTAAAACCCTTTAAGAGGTCAAAGAACACAGTACGCTATTGGCGTACGGAATACCGTAAGGGTACGCACGTTGCGTAACAATCGCTTAGCCGTAGTCGAGACGCTCAAGCGTCACGTTCGCTCACGGACAAGAGATCACAGGCAGGCACGCTATTGGCTGCCGACTAACGTAATGATACGCTATTAGCGTAGCGGACGCTCGGGACCACGAGGAGATCACAAGCGGCGCTGACGCTCACAGTGTAAAACCTTTGTATCTATACCATAAAACAATGTATTATGCAGTAAACCTTGGTGTAGTGATAGGGTGTAGATGTAACACAGTGTAACCTTATTAACTTAAAAGCTGTTCGAGCGTCTCCGACGCTCTGAGAATACTTAGAAATATAAGAAATACACAGATACCGATCTTAGGTTCTAACACCTTCTATGAACGTTCTATTTGCAAAAGAATAATACAATACAAGTCATACACTACCAATATAACATAGACTAACTAACCAGATAACTACACAGGAAATACAATACAATACAATTACGTTTAAGGGAAAATGAGAGAAAGAGGAGAGGAGAGAGAGAGAGAGATATGGCTCACAATAACAATAAAGACAATATGATTGCGGAGAAAACTTACGCACAAAGGAACGATCGCATGCGCCTTTCTGAATATCCAGCTCCCGATTATCAGTGATGAGAACCGTTGAAGAGAGTGTGCTGGATCAGATCGGCTTGTCTATTTATGCCCCACACACAATACAATTCAATGGTCCCTACAATCTCATTGTTCATTGGACACAGGAATTCGTCTTCGCATTATAACAAAAGGTCATAGGTTGATTCATACAGGTGGGCTGTGTCTATTTCCAACTGCTCAGGTGGGTGGGAAACTAGGTTTCCCGCCGCATGGATAAGTAAGTGCAAATAATAGTAAATGGACATAAACTTCTTATGTCTATAACTATTCGCACGAGCGATTAATCCGCTTCAAACCAACACCGGAATATTGCTAATTAAATACTCTTCCGATGGATACTAAACACCACTGTATGACCCTTGTCTGACCCTTCGTATCAAACAAAGAGGGATCTCTTTGTCCATGAACATGCTATATTAACTAAACTTTCAGAATCTATCAAGGGGACCATGATCTACAAAATACATTATATAGTTAAAATATGTAACGATTGAGTCGCACGCTGGGCACACAGAAACTCTACCGTAAATGCGCATACCGTGCGCCTGCGGGTGCACGTAACAGCGGGTATGCGCACGCACGGGAGAGCGCACGCATGCGCAGCGCGGACCTGTATGAGGTGCAAATATGGTAGTGTGCATCGTGATATTTTTCTGACTTTGACAATTCCAATGGGATTTTGCAGTCTCAAAATATTTTCACCACCCAAAGCATGTTAACAGGTATAGACAATAATGTGCAGGTACTGGTTACATGGGAATAAATGTATTGCACAAAATACATTACTGTACATAGGAAAAATAACATTGTCATGAAAAGATCTGGTCACAATGGTATGAAAGTAAGTAGATGTGAATGGTGTGCAGCTAAATATGTCTTGCATTTTGGATACATTTGAGGGATTTACTCGTAAATAGGCCCCTAATGCTAGTAAATTTAGCAGAGTTTACATATACCACATTGTGGTGACCTCATCATATACGCTCTAGAGATGAGCGCCGGAAATTTTTCGGGTTTTGTGTTTTGGTTTTGGGTTCGGTTCCGCGGCCGTGTTTTGGGTTCGACCGCGTTTTGGCAAAACCTCACCGAATTTTTTTTGTCGGATTCGGGTGTGTTTTGGATTCGGGTGTTTTTTTCAAAAAACCCTAAAAAACAGCTTAAATCATAGAATTTGGGGGTCATTTTGATCCCAAAGTATTATTAACCTCAAAAACCATAATTTCCACTCATTTTCAGTCTATTCTGAATACCTCACACCTCACAATATTATTTTTAGTCCTAAAATTTGCACCGAGGTAGCTGTGTGAGTAAGATAAGCGACCCTAGTGGCCGACACAAACACCGGGCCCATCTAGGAGTGGCACTGCAGTGTCACGCAGGATGTCCCTTCCAAAAAACCCTCCCCAAACAGCACATGACGCAAAGAAAAAAAGAGGCGCAATGAGGTAGCTGACTGTGTGAGTAAGATAAGCGACCCTAGTGGCCGACACAAACACCGGGCCCATCTAGGAGTGGCACTGCAGTGTCACGCAGGATGTCCCTTCCAAAAAACCCTCCCCAAACAGCACATGACGCAAAGAAAAAAAGAGGCGCAATGAGGTAGCTGACTGTGTGAGTAAGATAAGCGACCCTAGTGGCCGACACAAACACCGGGCCCATCTAGGAGTGGCACTGCAGTGTCACGCAGGATGTCCCTTCCAAAAAACCCTCCCCAAACAGCACATGACGCAAAGAAAAAAAGAGGCGCAATGAGGTAGCTGACTGTGTGAGTAAGATAAGCGACCCTAGTGGCCGACACAAACACCGGGCCCATCTAGGAGTGGCACTGCAGTGTCACGCAGGATGTCCCTTCCAAAAAACCCTCCCCAAATAGCACATGACGCAAAGAAAAAAAGAGGCGCAATGAGGTAGCTGACTGTGTGAGTAAGATAAGCGACCCTAGTGGCCGACACAAACACCGGGCCCATCTAGGAGTGGCACTGCAGTGTCACGCAGGATGTCCCTTCCAAAAAACCCTCCCCAAACAGCACATGACGCAAAGAAAAATAAAAGAAAAAAGAGGTGCAAGATGGAATTGTCCTTGGGCCCTCCCACCCACCCTTATGTTGTATAAACAGGACATGCACACTTTAACCAACCCATCATTTCAGTGACAGGGTCTGCCACACGACTGTGACTGAAATGACGGGTTGGTTTGGACCCCCACCAAAAAAGAAGCAATTAATCTCTCCTTGCACAAACTGGCTCTACAGAGGCAAGATGTCCACCTCATCATCATCCTCCGATATATCACCGTGTACATCCCCCTCCTCACAGATTATCAATTCGTCCCCACTGGAATCCACCATCTCAGCTCCCTGTGTACTTTGTGGAGGCAATTGCTGCTGGTCAATGTCTCCGCGGAGGAATTGATTATAATTCATTTTAATGAACATCATCTTCTCCACATTTTCTGGATGTAACCTCGTACGCCGATTGCTGACAAGGTGAGCGGCGGCACTAAACACTCTTTCGGAGTACACACTTGTGGGAGGGCAACTTAGGTAGAATAAAGCCAGTTTGTGCAAGGGCCTCCAAATTGCCTCTTTTTCCTGCCAGTATAAGTACGGACTGTGTGACGTGCCTACTTGGATGCGGTCACTCATATAATCCTCCACCATTCTTTCAATGTTGAGAGAATCATATGCAGTGACAGTAGACGACATGTCCGTAATCGTTGTCAGGTCCTTCAGTCCGGACCAGATGTCAGCATCAGCAGTCGCTCCAGACTGCCCTGCATCACCGCCAGCGGGTGGGCTCGGAATTCTGAGCCTTTTCCTCGCACCCCCAGTTGCGGGAGAATGTGAAGGAGGAGTTGTTGACAGGTCGCGTTCCGCTTGACTTGACAATTTTCTCACCAGCAGGTCTTTCAACCCCAGCAGACTTGTGTCTGCCGGAAAGAGAGATCCAAGGTAGGTTTTAAATCTAGGATCGAGCACGGTGGCCAAAATGTAGTGCTCTGATTTCAACAGATTGACCACCCGTGAATCCTTGTTAAGCGAATTAAGGGCTCCATCCACAAGTCCCACATGCCTAGCGGAATCGCTCCGTGTTAGCTCCTCCTTCAATGTCTCCAGCTTCTTCTGCAAAAGCCTGACGAGGGGAATGACCTGACTCAGGCTGGCAGTGTCTGAACTGACTTCACGTGTGGCAAGTTCAAAGGGCATCAGAACCTTGCACAACGTTGAAATCATTCTCCACTGCACTTGAGACAGGTGCATTCCACCTCCTATATCGTGCTCAATTGTATAGGCTTGAATGGCCTTTTGCTGCTCCTCCAACCTCTGAAGCATATAGAGGGTTGAATTCCACCTCGTTACCACTTCTTGCTTCAGATGATGGCAGGGCAGGTTCAGTAGTTTTTGGTGGTGCTCCAGTCTTCTGTACGTGGTGCCTGTACGCCGAAAGTGTCCCGCAATTCTTCTGGCCACCGACAGCATCTCTTGCACGCCCCTGTCGTTTTTTAAAAAATTCTGCACCACCAAATTCAAGGAATGTGCAAAACATGGGACGTGCTGGAATTTGCCCATATTTAATGCACACACAATATTGCTGGCGTTGTCCGATGCCACAAATCCACAGGAGAGTCCAATTGGGGTAAGCCATTCCGCGATGATCTTCCTCAGTTGCCGTAAGAGGTTTTCAGCTGTGTGCGTATTCTGGAAAGCGGTGATACAAAGCGTAGCCTGCCTAGGAAAGAGTTGGCGTTTGCGAGATGCTGCTACTGGTGCCGCCGCTGCTGTTCTTGCGGCGGGAGTCCATACATCTACCCAGTGGGCTGTCACAGTCATATAGTCCTGACCCTGCCCTGCTCCACTTGTCCTCATGTCCGTGGTTAAGTGGACATTGGGTACAACTGCATTTTTTAGGACACTGGTGAGTCTTTTTCTGACGTCCGTGTACATTCTCGGTATCGCCTGCCTAGAGAAGTGGAACCTAGATGGTATTTGGTAACGGGGGCACACTGCCTCAATAAATTGTCTAGTTCCCTGTGAACTAACGGCGGATACCGGACGCGCATCTAACACCAACATAGTTGTCAAGGCCTCAGTTATCCGCTTTGCAGCAGGATGACTGCTGTGATATTTCATCTTCCTCGCAAAGGACTGTTGGACAGTCAATTGCTTACTGGAAGTAGTACAAGTGGGCTTACGACTTCCCCTCTGGGATGACCATCGACTCCCAGCAGCAACAACAGCCGCGCCAGCAGCAGTAGGCGTTACACGCAAGGATGCATCGGAGGAATCCCAGGCAGGAGAGGACTCGTCAGAATTGCCAGTGACATGGCCTGCAGGACTATTGGCATTCCTGGGGAAGGAGGAAATTGACACTGAGGGAGTTGGTGGGGTGGTTTGCGTGAGCTTGGTTACAAGAGGAAGGGATTTACTGGTCAGTGGACTGCTTCCGCTGTCGGCCAAAGTTTTTGAACTTGTCACTGACTTATTATGAATGCTCTGCAGGTGACGTATAAGGGAGGATGTTCCGAGGTGGTTAACGTCCTTACCCCTACTTATTACAGCTTGACAAAGGGAACACACGGCTTGACAAATGTTGTCCGCATTTCTGGTGAAATACTTCCACACCGAAGAGCTGATTTTTTTGGTATTTTCACCAGGCATGTCAACGGCCATATTCCTCCCACGGACAACAGGTGTCTCCCCGGGTGCCTGACTTAAACAAACCACCTCACCATCAGAATTCTCCTTGTCAATTTCCTCCCCAGCGCCAGCAACACCCATATCCTCCTCATCCTGGTGTACTTCAACACTGACATCTTCAATCTGACTATCAGGAACTGGACTGCGGGTGCTCCTTCCAGCACTTGCAGGGGGCGTGCAAATGGTGGAAGGCGCATGCTCTTCACGTCCAGTGTTGGGAAGGTCAGGCATCGCAACCGACACAATTGGACTCTCCTTGTGGATTTGGGATTTCGAAGAACGCACAGTTCTTTGCGGTGCTTTTGCCAGCTTGAGTCTTTTCAGTTTTCTAGCGAGAGGCTGAGTGCTTCCATCCTCATGTGAAGCTGAACCACTAGCCATGAACATAGGCCAGGGCCTCAGCCGTTCCTTGCCACTCCGTGTCGAAAATGGCATATTGGCAAGTTTACGCTTCTCCTCCGACAATTTTATTTTAGGTTTTGGAGTCCTTTTTTTACTGATATTTGGTGTTTTGGATTTGACATGCTCTGTACTATGACATTGGGCATCGGCCTTGGCAGACGACGTTGCTGGCATTTCATCGTCTCGGCCATGACTAGTGGCAGCAGCTTCAGCACGAGGTGGAAGTGGATCTTGATCTTTCCCTAATTTTGGAACCTCAACATTTTTGTTCTCCATATTTTAATAGGCACAACTAAAAGGCACCTCAGGTAAACAATGGAGATGGATGGATACTAGTATACAATTATGGATGGACTGCCGAGTGCCAACACAGAGGTAGCTACAGCCGTGGACTACCGTACTGTACTGTGTCTGCTGCTAATATAGACTGGTTGATAATGAGATGTAGTATGTATAAAGAAGAAAGAAAAAAAAAACCACGGGTAGGTGGTATACAATTATGGATGGACTGCCGAGTGCCGACACAGAGGTAGCTACAGCCGTGGACTACCGTACTGTACTGTGTCTGCTGCTAATATAGACTGGATGATAATGAGATGTAGTATGTATAAAGAAGAAAGAAAAAAAAACCACGGGTAGGTGGTATACAATTATGGACGGACTGCCGAGTGCCGACACAGAGGTAGCTACAGCCGTGGACTACCGTACTGTACTGTGTCTGCTGCTAATATAGACTGGTTGATAATGAGATGTAGTATGTATAAAGAAGAAAGAAAAAAAAAACACGGGTAGGTGGTATACAATTATGGACGGACTGCCGAGTGCCGACACAGAGGTAGCTACAGCCGTGGACTACCGTACTGTACTGTGTCTGCTGCTAATATAGACTGGTTGATAATGAGATGTAGTATGTATAAAGAAGAAAAAAAAAACCACGGGTAGGTGGTATACAATTATGGATGGACTGCCGAGTGCCGACACAGAGGTAGCTACAGCCGTGGACTACCGTACTGTACTGTGTCTGCTGCTAATATAGACTGGATGATAATGAGATGTAGTATGTATAAAGAAGAAAGAAAAAAAAACCACGGGTAGGTGGTATACAATTATGGATGGACTGCCGAGTGCCGACACAGAGGTAGCTACAGCCGTGGACTACCGTACTGTACTGTGTCTGCTGCTAATATAGACTGGATGATAATGAGATGTAGTATGTATAAAGAAGAAAGAAAAAATAACCACGGGTAGGTGGTATACAATTATGGACGGACTGCCGAGTGCCGACACAGAGGTAGCTACAGCCGTGGACTACCGTACTGTACTGTGTCTGCTGCTAATATAGACTGGTTGATAATGAGATGTAGTATGTATAAAGAAGAAAGAAAAAAAAACCACGGGTAGGTGGTATACAATTATGGATGGACTGCCGAGTGCCAACACAGAGGTAGCTACAGCCGTGGACTACCGTACTGTACTGTGTCTGCTGCTAATATAGACTGGATGATAATGAGATGTAGTATGTATAAAGAAGAAAAAAAAAAACCACGGGTAGGTGGTATACAATTATGGATGGACTGCCGAGTGCCGACACAGAGGTAGCTACAGCCGTGGACTACCGTACTGTACTGTGTCTGCTGCTAATATAGACTGGATGATAATGAGATGTAGTATGTATAAAGAAGAAAGAAAAAAAAACCACGGGTAGGTGGTATACAATTATGGACGGACTGCCGAGTGCCGACACAGAGGTAGCTACAGCCGTGGACTACCGTACTGTACTGTGTCTGCTGCTAATATAGACTGGTTGATAATGAGATGTAGTATGTATAAAGAAGAAAGAAAAAAAAACCACGGGTAGGTGGTATACAATTATGGATGGACTGCCGAGTGCCGACACAGAGGTAGCTACAGCCGTGGACTACCGTACTGTACTGTGTCTGCTGCTAATATAGACTGGATGATAATGAGATGTAGTATGTATAAAGAAGAAAAAAAAAACCACGGGTAGGTGGTATACAATTATGGATGGACTGCCGAGTGCCGACACAGAGGTAGCTACAGCCGTGGACTACCGTACTGTACTGTGTCTGCTGCTAATATAGACTGGATGATAATGAGATGTAGTATGTATAAAGAAGAAAGAAAAAAAAACCACGGGTAGGTGGTATACAATTATGGATGGACTGCCGAGTGCCGACACAGAGGTAGCTACAGCCGTGAACTACCGTACTGTGTCTGCTGCGACTGGATGATAAATAATGATATAAAAAATATATATATATCACTACTGCAGCCGGACAGGTATATATTATATAATGACGGACCTGCTGGACACTGTCTGTCAGCAGAATGAGTTTTTTATAGAATAAAAAAACACCACACAAGTCACACGACGAGTGTTTAACTTTTTCAGGCAATCACAATATAGTATACTATACTGGTGGTCAGTGTGGTCAGGTCACTGGTCAGTCACACTGGCACTGGCACTCCTGCAGCAAAAGTGTGCACTGTTTAATTTTAATAATATGTATGTACTCCTGGCTCCTGCTATAACCTATAACTGCTCCCCAGTCTCCCCCACAATTAAGCTGTGTGAGCACAGTCAGATATTATACATAGATGATGCAGCACACTGGGCTGAGCACAGATATGGTATGTGACTGAGTCACTGTGTATCGTTTTTTCAGGCAGAGAACGGATTATATTAAATAAAACTGCACTGGTGGTCACTGGTCAGTGGTCAGTCACTAGTAAACTCTGCACTCTCTAGTACTCCTAAGCTCCAGTAAATCAAGTGTCTCTGTCTCAATCTCACTCTCTCTCTTCTAATCTAAATGGAGAGGACGCCAGCCACGTCCTCTCCCTATCAATCTCAATGCACGTGTGAAAATGGCGGCGACGCGCGGCTCCTTATATAGAATCCGAGTCTCGCGATAGAATCCGAGCCTCGCGAGAATCCGACAGCGTCATGATGACGTTCGGGCGCGCTCGGGTTAACCGAGCAAGGCGGGAAGATCCGAGTCGCTCGGATCCGTGTAAAAAAAGCTGAAGTTCGGGCGGGTTCGGATTCCGAGGAACCGAACCCGCTCATCTCTAATACGCTCCCATGCTAATATCTTGACATAACAATGTCTGGACAAAAGTGATGTTTCTCCGGTAGCGGTGGAGTCTGACAGTTTGAGCAGAAACAACGTATAGCAGGAAACACTGTCTTAAGGAACAAAATTGCATCCATCATATCATAGAACTGCATAATATGCCTCCAGACGAATCCTTAAACAGACATACAAAAAGCTAAACTAGTCCACTTAATGATGTAACTAAAAGTTGGTTCATTGCTGGCAGATCGTGCTACTGAAATCAGGTAATCAGCCCAACATTGACAGCCAGGGAAACAAAATACAGAGAATAGGAATTGGCCAATGAGTGCCCTCTAAATATGCAAAGAAGTTTGCTTGTCTCACATTTATGCCAGGCATGTCTGAAGAATTATGAGCTTGATTCAGAACTAGAGATATGCGCCAGACCATTTTTACTAGTTTTGGTTTTGCATTTGTTTTTTTATTTTGCTTGTGTGACTGGTTTTGGTTTTGTATTAAAAAAAAAAAATTGATAAGAAAAACTAAAATCACATAATTTGTGCCTTTTTTTTGTTCCTACCAAATTATTAGCCTCAATAACATTAATTTCCATTTATTTCTAGTCAATTTTGACCACCTCACAGCTCACAAGGGGGGTAATTCCAAGTTGATCGCAGCAGGAAATTTTTTAGCAGTTGGGCAAAACCATGTGCACTGCAGGGGGGGCAGATATAACATTTGCAGAGAGAGTTAGATTTGGGTGTGGTGTGTTCAATCTGCAATCTAATTTGCAGTGTAAAAATAAAGCAGCCAGTATTTACCCTGCACAGAAACAAAATAACCCACCCAAATCTAACTCTCTCTGCAAATGTTATATCTGCCTCCCCTGCAGTGTACATGGTTTTGCCCAACTGCTAAAAAATTTGCTGCTGCGATCAACTTGGAATTACCCCCAATATTGTTTTTATCAACTTTAAGCCAAAAGCTTTAGCAAGCTGGTTGGTTACTAAGCAACAGAGCAGCCGCACAAACACATGGCAGTTTATGCACATCTAAGAAACATTGCCACACAACAGTGGCAGAAAAGAAAAGTTGTGCAAGATGGAATTGTCCTTGAATAAAGTGAACAAAGTCGTACTGGGGTACAGCGTACTGGCATGCAGCGCACTGGGGTGCACTGCGCAGAACAATACAATACATGGCTCGCAGCGACTTGGATCCCAGAAGTTCAGTGTCTTGGATTTCAAATAATCCAAACTGCTCATCTTTATTCAGAAGTGGACGCAGTGCTGATGTTTGCCGATTTCAGTGATTTGTTTTACTACACATGCAGTCACACTTGGGGGCGCATCTTAGCCTGCAATTGTAAAGGCTCTGGCATCCTATTTCCATCATACATTCTGAGCAATCATAGGGTTGCTCAAAGGATCAGCGGTGATACTGTTATGTGACTGATGGTGCACCTTAGTTAGTACATAAGCAGTGGATTAGAGATGACGGCAGTAGACATCTCTGTACATTTCCCTGAGATTGCTATATTAGCATATTTTCACAGAACCGCTTCATATGGGAGCTCAGTCGCAATGGGATTTGCGTGCACCTCTTTGGCCTTATGTTACCAGTTAGAGTTTGTGAAAATAGAACTAATCTTTAAATGAGGCATTATTGTACTTTTTTTCCCCGTATCATAATCCGATACTTGCCTACTTTTCCAGATCCTGTGGGAGGCACCTGATTTTTCGTGTATTCCCCCATGTACCACCGGAAGAGTAGGCACTCTTCCCTCATTCCACCCACTTCTCAGTGAGTAGGGCAATATGCGTAGATAACTACAGGGAATCTGCAGTTCCTGTGGAGGAGGCAGAGCCTAATGATGTTATTCTATGCTAATTGTGTTATTTTTGACCCGTCGCCCATGCAAATATGAGCAAATTGCAACATTTTCCCCACTAGGGGATGGGTAGATGCTAGAATCAAGTGGGCTAAAGGACCTCTGACATCAGGGGGATGAGCCACATCACCAGGGGGAGGAGGTAGGCCAGCGGGTTAGTTCTGTCACTATCCACGTCACCAACTACTCCCTTTAGTAACCCAGGGGTGAGCGCAGCGGAGCAAGCCACTGTCCCCAAAGCGTGGCAAGCGAAGCCTGACCCCACCCTCGTCAATGCATACCTACTTCTCCTCTCTGGACATCTCCCGGAGGGGAAAAAAACAAAGTAGGTAAGTATGCATTAACCTATTATAAAGTATTGAAATTGGAAAGAACTTGCACCATTGGTTAATAGAAGCACTAGTTGCCAATTTCTTTGGCCACATTGATTCTAGGGACCTTGATTACTGGAATAATCTCACAGAGGCTTCCAGCGGCATTCTACAGCAGATGTGTTCTTTTCAAATAGCATCTAGCTCGGAAATCCCAAATGAAATGAAATAATGCAATGGCTGATATACTGTAGCATTGGGCTTAAGCACATTTTGTGTTCACACAAATTGCACCTCTTTCTCTGTGCAAACAAAAAAAATCTTACAACAATATTTGCATATGCAGATTCAGATGCATTTTGCATCTACGCTTTCTTACACATTAAACCAGGGATGGAGAACCTTCGGCCCTCCAGCTGTTGTTGAACTACACATACCAGCATGCCTTGCTACGGTTTTGCTATTTGGCCATGCTAAAACTGTTGCAGGGCATGCTGGGATGTGTACTTTAACAACAGCTGGAGGGCCGAAGGTTCCCCATCCCTGCATTAAACAGATGATAGAGGGCTTTATGAAAGCGTTTGTCAAGTATACTAAAGATGTGTTCATGCAAATAGATCCTATGCAGGCCACAACATTGGGGGTCATTCCGAGATGGGGACACCCAGCACAGGGCTATCCCGCCCCGCATGTCAGTGCCGCCCCCCCCCCCCCCCCCCCCCCTGCAGAAGTGCAAAGGCATTGCACAGCGGCAGGGCCGGACTGGGACTAAAAATAGGCCCTGGCATTTTTGAAGCACACAGGCCCACCTCTGTGACTCCTCCCCTTACTATTCCGGACTCCTCCCACTTATTAGTCTATGCTCTTACAAATATAATTAATATTCTAACAACATACAAGCGTACATCATTCTCTATTAAAATACACACAACCAGTGGTTGAAGTGGAAATTTTTAAGTGGGGGTATGGAAATGTGAAGTTTGTAATTAAGCGCGTGCCGAAAAAGGGGGCGTGGTCTTCAGTGTAGTTTACCACACCATACACCCCTTATACGCATTATGCACCACAATAGTAGGACCCTTTATACTATCTAGTACTGGTGCCTCTTTCACATTATACCACACAGTATGAGCCAAAATTCACAGTATAGCACCCGGTATGAGCCGAAATTTACATTATATGCCCGCAATAGTGCAGTGCCAGATCCACAATTGCCCCCACAGTGCCAGGTATACAAATGCCCCCACAGTGCCAGGTATACAAATGCCCCCACAGTGCCAGGTATACAAATGCCCCCACCGTGCCAGGTATACAAATGCCCCACAGTGCCAGGTATACAAATGCCCCACAGTGCCAGGTATACAAATGCCCCCACAGTGCCAGATCCACAAATGCCTCCACAGTGCCAGATCCACAAATGCCCCCACAGTGCCAGGTAAACAATTGCCCCCACAGTACCAGGTATACAAATGCCCCACAGTGCCAGCCAATTGCCCCCACAGTGCCAGGTATTCAATTGCCCCCACAGCAGCCAGTGCTGCAGCTGCTTACCGCTGCTGCACTGCTCCGGCTGTGAGGGACGGGTGAGTCAGGAGAGGTAGCGCCCGCCAGCGCGGCTGTGTCTGGCGCGGCGGCATATAGCAGACTTTGTTCAAACCAGCCGCCGGTTCGTGAGCCAATCAGAGCTCGCGGACCGGCGGCTTCTGATTGGCTGCCGGCCCGCGAGCTTTGATTGGCTCACGAACCGGCGGCTGGTTTGAAGTCCGCTATACGCCGCTGCGCCAGACACAGCCGCGCTGGCGGGCGCTCTCCTCTCCTGACAGCTGAGACACGCTGCCGCCGGACTGAGCGGCAGCGTGTATCAGTGAGCGCTGGACCGGCCCACGTGGCCATCGGCCCTTCTGGCATTTGCCAGAAGTGCCAGATGGTCAGTCCGGCCCTGCACAGCGGCGATGCCTTTGCACTTCAAGAGTAGCTCCCGACCAGCGCAGCTTTAGCGTGCTGGCCGGGAGCTGCTCATCGCTCCCCGGCCCACAGCAGCTGCGTGTGAAGTCACGCAGCCGCAGTGGCCCGCCCCCCTTTCGGTCCGGCCACGCCTGCGTTGGCCGGACTGCGCCCACAGAACGGCGGCCAAACGCTGCTGTTCCGCACCCCCCCGCCCACCGACCGCCACTGCCTGTCAATCAGGCAGAGGCGATCGTAGCCTTCGGCCGTCGGGCATGCGCCGGCGCACTGCTGCGCCATCACATGCGCAGTTCTGACCTGATCGCACCGCTTCGATAAACTGCAGCGTATGATCGGGTCAGAATGATCCCCATAGTTGCATATGCCCTGCTACTGCCAGAAAGTGTATCACTTGTGTGTGTTCGGCCCCTTGGCACAAAATAAGCACTGATGATGGCTGAGTGTGCCCAGAGAAAAAGGCAAAAAATACAGCGATGTACTTTGTGTATGTGTAATTTGCAAAGCTTTTATTAACTGGTCTCCGTTGCCAAATGAGTGGGAAATAAAAAAAAATATAAAATTCTTCTAGTTCACCCTGTGCCTTAAATGCCTCAATAAGATATAGGGCCTAATTCAGAGTTGATCGCAGCAGCAAATTTGTTAGCAGTTGGGCAAAACCATGTGCAGTGCTGGGGGGTCAGATATAACATGTGCAGAGAGAGCTAGATTTGGGTGTGGTGTGTTCAAACTGAAATCTAAATTGCAGTGTAAAAATAAAGCAGACATTATTCACCCTGCACATAAACAAAATAACCCACCCAAATCTAACTCTCTGCAGTGCAGTGCACATGGGGGGTCATACCGTCATTCTGAGTTGTTCGCTCACTAGCTGCTTTTAGCAGCATTGCACACGCTAGGCCGCCTCCCTCTGGGAGTGTATCTTAGCTTAGCAGAATAGCGAACGAAAGATTAGCAGAACTGCTAATAAATAATTATTTGCAGTTTCTGACTAGGTCCAGACCTACTCACAGTTTGCGATTAGCTCAGTCCGTTTAGTTCCTGGTTTGACGTCACAAACACGCCCTGCGTTCGGCCAGCCACTCCCCCATTTCTCCAGACACTCCCACGTTTTTCCCTGACACGCCTGCGTTTTTCAGCACACTCCCGGGAAACGGTTAGTTACCACCCAGAAACGCCCCTTTCCTGTCAATCACTCACCGATCAGCAGAGCGACTGAAAAGCGCCGCAGAATCTACAGCAAATCTGCTAAGTTTTTAGTTAAATAACTTAGCGCATGCGCCCTGCGTGTCTTGCGCATGCTCAATTAGCAACAAATCGCAGCATAGCAAAAATCGTCAACGAGCGAACAACTCGGAATGACCCCCATGGTTTTGCCCAACTGCTAACAAATTTGCTGCTGCGATCAACTCTGAAATACCTCCATAGACCACTTAGCCCTCATAAAACTTCCTTTATATACAGTTGTACAAGATGTAAGTTGGAAATGGATAAGGTGGTGACGGGTTTGGTTATATGGAAGGAGGCCTGGCCTGGACTGGAATTAAAATTTGTGTTATCTTCCTTTACATCATTTAACAAACAATTGGTGTCATCTTCCTATGCAGAGATGCACTACAAATTAGTGCATAGGGTATATTATTACACGCCCAAATTGAGGTTTCGTACGGGAGTAGCAGATGATGCTAATTGTTTCAAATGTGCAACTCCTGATGCAGAAATTCTGCATTGTGGGGGTAATTCCAAGTTGATCGCAGCAGGATTGTTGATAGCAACTGGGCAAAACCAGGTGCACTGCAGGGGAGGCAGATATAACATGTGCAGAGAGAGTTAGATTTGGGTGTGGTGTGTTCAATCTGCAATCTAATTTGCAGTGTAAAAATAAAGCAGCCCGTATTTACCCTGCACAGAAACAATATAACCCACCCAAATCTAGCTCTTTCTGCACATGTTATATCTGCCTCCCCTGCAGTGCACATGGTTTTGCCCAGTTGCTATCAAAAATCCTGCTGCAATCAACCTGGAATTACCCACTGTATGTGGTCAAGCCCTATTGTGCAAACATTTTGGAAAAATGACCAGACCTATATTAACTCCGAACTGAAACTCCCTTTTACAATTTTAATGTCTTGGGCTTTATGGAACATACATTCACCCTCCTCCACCCCAACGGTCTCCTGAGGTAATAAATTATTGTTAGCTCGTATTGCTGCAGCCTGCAAAAAAACAATTTTATCTCAATGGATCGCACCTGACCCTATTCCTTTATCCTTATTATTATCACGATTAAACTACCTTTTCCAAATGGACTGGGTAGAATGTTCTCTAGACGCGGAATCTAAGGCACAAACATTTTTTATATATGGTTGCCTTTTTTGTTCACTTTGTCCCTTATTATGATTAATAACATTCGCAATGTAGTGAAATTAACTACTTGGTACAATATGATTATCTTAGAAACTGGTGCTCCTCCATTCTGATAATAAATATGACTTACTCTAATGACAATATTCCATGTGCTATTGCTGGTTATGCTCGCCTACTTTAGATTCTTTCTTTATTTGACTTCCATGACTTTATTATATGTACCCACCTTGTGAACTGTACTACAGTTTTACTTCTTTGCTTTGCTATACTGTCAGCGTTTAACAGTATGATGTGCTATTTTTCAATAAAAACAATTTGAAAAAATAAAATAAAAAATGGATAGGTGTCCAGCTCTAATAATCCAAGATGGTCAATCTGTGAAAAGATGGAAATCCCGCACACATAAGTGGTTTCACTCATCAAAAAAACTTCTCAGTCAAGCTGCTTCAGCCCTCCATGTTTCAAATAAAGGTTCATTTTTATTTCTGCAATAATTAAAAAAATAAAGTGGAATATTATCAGTGCAAAAAATAAATGAAAAGGATATATACTCACTACAGTATGTCCCATATATATAATATAGTAGTGTTAAAATTAAAAGCTACCACTTTCTGCTTCCCCAGTTATTTGCAATGCCCATTGTTATAATACATAGGGAAAAAAATCAACATTTAGAACCTGACTCATTTGTTATGGAGCATTGTGCTTGTATGTATAATTCAGTAACAAAACCCAGGTATTAAAGAGGCGCTAACTGCTTGCAATAAGACAAAAACTACATTATAATTATTTACAAAACAGTAGTATATAAAATTAAAGAAATTATTAAAAAATGTGTAAATTCTCTGGAAATTATATCACTTTTGTAAGAAACAAAAATAAATGAATGAAAAATTTGTGGGGAATCCCTCTTTTTCCTTAATCCCAGAACCAAGAAATATGGGGGTAAATTGTGTGCCCCCATAAAAGATATTGCCTATTGGTCAGTGTAAGCAACAGGCAAAATCCTTTACACTTCAGAAAATGTAATGGAGTCCAAGGATGGAAAAAGAGCTTCCCCAACCTGACTTCCATAAATTCATGGGGACCTACATTTGAAAGAGGCGAGACCCCTCTTTCAAATGATGTAGCCCATTAAGTTTTTGTCTGACGATTAGCTTGATAATCAGACAATATTACCCTTTGCTACAGAATGTTTTGTTTTCCAAAGATGCTGGGAGGACACATTGGGCCTAATTCAGACCTGATCGTAGATGTGCTAAATTTATTACATCTACGATCAGCTTCCCTGACATGCGGGGGGATGCACAGCACAGAGCTAGTCTGCTCCGCATGTCAGTGCCGACCCCCATGCACAAGTACAAAAGCATCGCACAGCAGCAATGCTTTTGTACTGGAAGAATAGTTCCCTGTGAGTGCAGCTCCTGCACGCTGGTAGTTGCTACTCGGCGCTGTGAGGGTCGCAGTGGATGCGTGTGACATCACGTAGCTGCCACGGCCCGCCCCACCAATGGTCCAGGCACGCCTGCATTGCCCGGACTGCACCCCCTAAACAATGGCCAAACGCCGCTGACTCGCCTCCTCCCGCCCAGCGACCACCTCTGCCTGTCAATCAGGCAGAGGCGAACGCAGGGCTGAGGCAGCCGTCGGCTGTCTGGCATGCACCGGCACACTGCGGTGCCGACGCATGCGCAGTTCAGACCTGATCGGCTGCTGTGCAAAAACGCACGGCACCAATCAGGTCTGAATTAGGCCCATTGTGCCCTATGGGGTATATGCAATTGCGGTCGAATTGCCGCAAATGTTGAAAAACGGGGCATTTTCGACACAATAAAATGATGAGACAATGCAATACAGTACTTTTCGACAAAAAAACGTCCGTTTCAAATTCGACTTTTTGCAATTCGACAGCAGTCAAATTCGACATGTCTGCAATGGTAAAAATGCGGCTTTTCGACAAAAGTATATTCAATTAAAGAATGTCGATTCGACAACAGTGCTTTTTGACAGTCATTTCGTCAATTTCAGTCCGCCTCATTTTGCTCGCGGGATCTAATAAAAAAAATTTTGGGGGTGTTTTTTTTATTGCTAATAGCATATCTATTTATATTAGAAGGGATTATGTACTTGGTTTGTCTATTTGGAGCCACAAGTATTATTTATATATTTTTTAAAAGAATATATTTTTTTTTTTACTGACTAAAATAATATGGAGAGATCAGAGCATGTTTTTCAGTGGGAAGGGGTGGGAATGGGTTACAACAAATCCTGAAAAAAAATGCGTGGGGTCCCCCCTCCTAAGCATAACCAACCTCGGGCTCTTTGAGCCAGTCCTGGTTGTAAAAATACGGGAAAAAACGTAGGGGTCCCCCGTATTTTTAACACCAGCACCGGGCTCCACTAGTCAGAGAGATAATGCCAGAGCCGGGTGACACTTTTATATCGGTCCCTGCGGCCGTGGCATTAAATCCCCAACTAGTCACCCCTGGCCAGGGTACCCTGGAGGAGTGGGGACCCTTTAAATCAAGGGGTCCCCCCCTCCAGCCACCCAGGGGCCAGGGGTGAAGCCCGAGGCTGTCCCCCCCCATCCAAGGGCTGCGGATGGGAGGCTGAGAGCCAAGTGACAAAATAAAGAATATTGTTTTTTGTAGCAGAACTACAAGTCCCAGAAAGCCTCCCCCGCAAGCTGGTACTTGGAGAACCACAAGTACCAGCATGTGGGGGGGAAACGAGCCCGCTGGTACCTGTAGTTCTACTGCAAAAAAAATACACAAATAAAAACAGTACACACACACACCGTGAAAGTAAAACTTTATTACATACCAGCACGCCGACACACATACTTACCTATGTAGACACGCCGACTCAGTCCCCTTCTCCACGTACATGGGGTACCTGAAAATAAAATTATACTCACCAAAATCCTGTGTAGATCCGTCGTCTTCTCCTTGTAATCCACGTACTTGGCAAAATAATAAAACGCAACACCCGGACCACGCACTGAAAGGGGTCCCATGTTTACATATGGGACCCCTTTCCCCGAATGCTGAGACCCCCCGTGACTCCTGTCACAGAGGGTCCCTTCAGCCAATCAGGGAGCGCCACGTCGTGGCACTCTCCTGATTAGCTGTGCGCGTCTGAGCTGTCAGACGGCGCATAGCACTATGCCGCTCCATTATATTCAATGGTGGGAACTTTGCGGTCAGCGGTGAGGTTACTCGCGGTCAACCGCTGACCACAAATTTCCCACCATTGTGTTTTTATTTGGGTATTTTTTATGCAGTAGAACTACAGGTACCAGCGGGCCAGTTTCCCCCCCGCATGCTGGTACTTGTGGTTCTCCAAGTACCAGCTTGCGGGGAGGCTTGCTGGGACTTGTAGTTCTGCACAAAAAACAATATTCTTTATTTTTGTCACTTGGCTATCAGCCTCCCATCCGCAGCCCTTGGATGGGGGGGACAGCCTCGGGCTTCACCCCTGGCCCTTGGGTGGCTGGAGGGGGGGACCCCTTGATTTAAGGGGTCTTCACTCCTCCAGGGTACCCCGGCCAGGGGTGACTAGTTAGTGATTTAATGCCACGGCCGCAGGGACCGATATAAAAGTGTCCCCCGGCTGTGGCATTATCTCTCTGACTAGTGGAGCCCGGTGCTGGTGTTAAAAATACGGGGGACCCCTACGTTTTTTGTCGCCCGTATTTTTGGCACCAGGACCGGACGCAGAGCCAGGTGCTGGTTGTGAAAATACGGGGGATCCCCTGTCATTTTCCCCCCCGTATTTTTACAACCAGTACCGATTCAAAGAGCCCGAGGCTGGTTATGCTTAGGAGGGGGGACCCCACGCATTTTTTTCCAGGATTTTTTACACACTTTTGTGCCGTCCATGAAGTCGAATCCAGGACGCACACTATCGTCAATTGGTCCGTTTTTCGACAGCGGGACTGTCGAATCCGTTTTTTATTGAATATGTCGAATTTGGGTCCCAGCGGGAGGGTGTCTGACTGTCGAATTGTGTCGAATTTAAAAACGGTCGAATTCCTGCTGGTATTCGACCGCAATTGCATATACCCCATCTCCCATTCTGGTTTGCAGACACGGTGAAGATTGAAAGAGTATAATCTTACAGGTGCAACACACAATCTTGAAGAAAAAAATATGTATAATTTAAAAAATTGTGTTTAAAAGTATGTTATTAAATTATCCACCCTTATTTCTCATACGTCCTAGAGGATGCTTGGGTCCACTTCATGACCATGGGGTATAGACGGTTCCACAGGAGCCATGGGCACTCTTAAGACTTTTCAATGGGTGTGAACTGGCTCCTCCCTCTATGCCCCTCCTCCAGACCTCAGTTTTAGAAATGTGCCCAGGCAGACTGGATGCACTCTGAGGAGCTCTACTGAGTTTCTCTGAAAAGACTTATGTTAGGTTTTTTATTTTGAGGGAGAACTGCTGGCAACAGACTCCCTGCTTCATGGGACTGAGGGGGCAGAAGTAGGAACCAACTTCCCGAAGAGTTTCATGGCACTGCTTCTGGCTGACAGGACACCATTAGCTCCTGAAGGGTACTGAATGCTAGCCGTGTCTAGATGCTCACTCCCACAGCACGCCGTCACCCCCCTCACAGAGCCAGAAGTCAGAAGACAGGTGAGTAGAAGAAGACCGATCTTCTATCAAGAAAAGTGACGGCTGAGGTACAGCGCAGCTGGCTGGAGCACAGCACGCCATTGCTGCCCACACACACAGGTACTGCAGGGTGCAGGGCGGGGGGGGGGGGCGCCCTGGGCAGCAAAAACACCTCTATAAACTGGCAAAAAGGGGGCATAAGATGCCCAGGCACAGCCCTACCCCCGCCAGTATAAATATTATGAAAAGTTTCTGAGGTAAAAAGGGCGGAGATTCTTCCTCAGGCAGCCAGCACACTGCCCAGTGCCATTTTTTCTCTCCTCAGGCTGCAAAGACATCGCTGGTCCTCCTTCACTTCTGACTACAAGTATCAGGGTGCAAAACAGGGGGGGCACAAGCGAATTTGGTGCTTTACAAGTGTGTTTTACTGTGTAAAAAGTGCTGCATGTCAGTGGGCATTCTGTGTTCACAGGCATTAGATACTAACGCTGGGGTTGTGAACTGGCTGCTCCTAAACTGTGTCCCTCTGACAGATTTTACTGTGGGTCTGTCCCCTATAAGTCCCAGTGTGTCTGTGTGTGTGTTATACACGTGTGTAAGACATGTCAGAGGCAGGGAGTTCCTCCCTGGAGGAAATCATTTTAGGGACACAGAAGTGTAATGTGGTGGCGCTGCCGGCACACCAAGAGCCTGCATGGGTGAAAGAAATATGTGATAGTATGCATCATATCAATAGGAGATTAGATAAGTCTGACTCTCATGCTGAGTGCTGGAGAAAATCTGTGGAGGATGTGATTTTTCAGGGCTCTGTTTCTTCCATCCGCAGGCGACCCCTCTGGGTCACATATGAGACCATTTGCGAATATTGTAAATACTGATACAGACACGGACACTGATTCTTGTGTCGACGATAGTGACTCCAGAGAAATAGATCATAAATTGGCAAAAAATATACAATATATGATTGTGGCTATAAGGGAAGTTCTGGAAGTCACGGAAGCCACTCCTGTACCTCAGGAGAAGGCTTATTTCTATAAAGAAAATAAATCTAAGGTCACTCTCCCTCCTTCCCATGAGTTTAATACACTCTTTAAAGGGATGTGGGTGAATCCCGAAAAGAGAATTCAGATAGCTTATCCTTTCCTGGTGGAGGACAGGAAAAAATAGGAGTCACCCCCTGTGTTAGACAGTTCACTGTTCAAGTTGACAAAGAAGGTAATTCTCCCTGCACCTGGCATGGCTTCACTAAAAGAGCCGACAGACCGAAAGATGGAAACTACATTGAAATCCATTTGTGTTGCCAATGGTACGCTGCTCAAGCCCACAATTGCTTGCGTGTGGGTGAGTTGCGCTATTGAAAAATGGTCAGAAAGCGTGTCATCAGAAATTGACACGATTGATAAACATGAGATACTCCTTAAGTTAGGGAATATCAAAGACGCTGCCACAAACATGCTAGAAGCGATGAAAGATATTGGACTCTTGAGTTCACAAGCCGCTACCACGGCAGTATCGGCTCGGCGGGCGTTGTGGATCCGCCAGTGGGACACGGATGCAGATTCCAAAAGAAATATGGAGGCTCTCCCATATAAAGGTGAGGCCTTATTTGGCAATGGACTGGATGCGTTAGTCTCGACGGCTACCGCAGGTAAGTCGACATTTTTGCCCTCTGCGCCTGCACCGGCAAAAAAGACATATCACCCGCACATGCAGTCCTTTCGGCCCAATAAATACAAAAAAGCGAGAGGTTCCCCTTTCTTTGCAGGTAGGGGAAGGGGAAAGGGAAAGAAGTCCACAGTAGCTTCAGGTTCCCAGGAGCAGAAGTCTACCCCTACTTCTGCTAAATCTTCAGCATGACGCTGGGGCTCCTTTGCGGGAGGCCGCTCGGGTGGGGGCACGTCTCAAACTGTTCTGCCTATGTTGGATTCTGTCTGGCCTGGATCCCTGGGTGTTGCAAATAGTGTCCCAGGGATACAAGCTGGAGTTTCAAGACGTTCCCCCATGCCAATTTTTAAAATCGACCTTGCCAGCTTCTCTTCCAGAAAGTGAAGCAGTAACAGCGGCAATCCAAAAATTATGTCAGGATCAGGTCATAGTCCTGGTACCTTTGTCACAACAAGGGGAGGGGTTTTTTTCAAGCCTTTTTGTAGTTCCGAAGCCGGACGGCTCGGTCAGACCGATCCTAAACCTGAAAAATCTGAATCTCTATTTGAAACGATTCAAGTTCAAAATGGAATCACTGAGGGCAGTGATTTCAAGTCTGGAGGAGGGGGACTACATGGTGTCTGTAGACATAAAAGATGCTAACCTGCATGTTCCCATTTATCCTCCTCACCAGGCTGAGATTCGCGGTTCAGGATTGCCATTACCAATTCCAGACGTTACCTTTCGGTCTCTCCGCGGCGCCGAGGGTATTCACCAAGGTGACGGCGGAGATGATGGTTCTTCTGCGTCAAAAAGGAGTCAATATAATTCCTTATCTAGACGATCTCCTGATAATGGCGAGATCCAGGGAGCAGTTGTTACAAAACATCACACTCTACCTGTCAATACTCCAACAACACGGTTGGATCCAAAGTCACAGTTGGAACTGACGACAAGATTGTCTTTTCTCTGGATGATTCTGGACACAGAAGTTCAGAGAGTATTTCTTCAGGTGGAAAAGGCTCTGGAAATCCAGAAAATGGTACAACAGACATTGAAACCATCGAGTGTGTCGATCCATCAGTGCATTCGGTTGTTGGGGAAGATGGTTGCGGCCTATGAGGCCATACAGTTTGGCAGGTTCCATGCCAGGGTATTCCAGTGGGACCTGTTGGACAAGTGGTCGGGATCCCACCTACACATGCACCAGAAGATAATCCTGTCATCAAAAGCCAGGATTTCGCTCCTGTGGTGGCTACAAAGTTCTCACCTACTAGAGGGACGCAGGTTCAGGATTCAGGACTGGCTCCTGGTAACCACAGATGCAAGCCTCCGAGGCTGGGGAACTGTCACTCAGGGAGAAAGCTTCCAGGGAAAATGGTCAAGTCAGGAAGCCTGCCTGCACATAAACGTGCTGGAATTGAGAGCCATTTACAACGGCCTTCAACAAGTGGTTCATCTTCTTCAAGATCATCCCGTGTAGATCCAGTCGGACAATGTAACAGCAGTCACGTACATAAACAGGCAGGGCGGAACGAAAAGCAGAGCGGCAATGGCAGAGGTGACGAAGATCCTCCTCTGGGCAGAAAGACATGTAAAGGCTCTGTCCGCAATTTTCAGTCCGGGAGTAGACAACTGGGAAGCAGACTTCCTCAGCAGACACGATCTCCATCCAGGAGAGTGGGGCCTACACCAAGAAGTCTTCACAGAGGTGACAAGTCTTTGGGGAGTTCCTCAAGTAGACATGATGGCATCTCGTCTCAACAAGAAGCTTCAGAAATATTGTTCCAGGTCGAGAGACCCTCAAGCAATAGCAGTGGATGCGCTGGTGGCCCAGTGGGTGTTCCGGTCGGTGTATGTCTTCCGTCCACTTCCACTGATCCCAAAAGTGCTCAGGATCATAAGAACAAGAGTTCGAGCAATCTTCATTGCCCCAGACTGGCCAAGGAGGGCTTGGTACCCAGATCTTCAGGAGTTGCTCATAGAAGATCCTCGGCCTCTTCTTCTTCGCGAGGACCTGCTGCAGCAGGGGCCGTGCGTGTATCAAGACTTACCGCGGCTACGTTTGACGGCATGGCTGTTGAACGCCGGATCCTAGCCCGAAAGGGTATTCCCAAGGAAGTCATCCCCACCCTTATTCAGGCCAGCAAAGGAGTAACGTCGAAACATTACCACCGTATTTGGAGAAAATATGTGTCTTGGTGTGAATCCAAGAAGGCTCCTACGGAAAAGTTTGAGTTGGGACGTTTTCTCCATTTTCTGCAGGCTGGTGTAGAGGCGGGCCTACGATTGGGATCAATCAAGGTCCATATTTCGGCCTTGTCAGTGTTCTTCCAAAAACAATTGGCCTCTCTTCCAGAGGTTCAGACCTTCGTGAAAGGGGCTCTGCACATCCAGCCTCCATTTGTAACTACAGCAGAGAGCTGATCACTGTGTGTTTATTGCTAAAAGATATATTTGGTGTTTATTGCTAAAAGATATATTTGGTAACTACAGCAGAGAGCTGATCACTGTGTGTTTATTGCTAAAAGATATATTTGGTAACTACAGCAGAGAGCTGATCACTGTGTGTTTATTGCTAAAAGATATATTTGGTAACTACAGCAGAGAGCTGATCACTGTGTGTTTATTGCTAAAAGATATATTTGGTAACTACAGCAGAGAGCTGATCACTGTGTGTTTATTGCTAAAAGATATATTTGGTAACTACAGCAGAGAGCTGATCACTGTGTGTTTATTGCTAAAAGATATATTTGGTAACTACAGCAGAGAGCTGATCACTGTGTGTTTATTGCTAAAAGATATATTTGGTAAATTGTTAAGTGGATTAATATCTGTAGTCAGCAAAAACTTTGTGATTGACGGGGGCTTAGTGATCTCACATTTGGTAGTTGATTAACACCTTCTGGTGGAGGGTTGCTGTGTGGGGGAGGGGGCTGTAATCACAAAGAGCATGTGTTTGTAGACTTACTTAACCAGTATAGTATAGGACGCCAGACCTATTGGGACGCTGCAGTGCCTAGTATATGAAGTGGCTAGTTATTAAGTGGCAGCTAATATCAATAGCAGTGTTATACCTGTGTTAAACCGAAGGAAAACAGAAGTCAAACAACCTTACAAATTAACAGAAGGACTGCATTACAACCTAAAAACTCTGGAACTTTATATGGCCTCTCCTCACCTCAAACATGAGAACACCAAGACCAGGCTTACCACCTCTCTGGCTGAGAACTTCAAGTCTGCCCCTGGGCCTAACCATCAAGATGAACAGGGAACTGTGGGGGAAGAGCACCAGGACCAGGATCAGCAGGGACTTCCCCATTGCGTCTGAGTATGCCCCCCTCATTCTCCAACCCACCCGAACTAAGATCTGATCAAAATGTTATCCCACTCCTACTTTTGCCACTAGTTACCTGCTATTGTGGTTTTTTTTTTCTTTTCTCTCCATTGCTCGCTTCCAACCCACCACGTGTTTTTCCTGTAATGTTTACCTCCACTGATTGCACACCTTTCCATTGTGCCCTACATGCAGGGTACATCATACTACTACATAAGCATCAGTTTTCCCATATATGAACTTGGCCCTTGTATGGCTCACCTCCCACAGTGTAACCTTCAAAGTGCGCCTAACATGGCGGCCCCATATGGTACACTTGTGGATGGGATGAAAAATACATGGACCTTGTGGTTTTGTTGGAACCCTACTCTAAACTGTAGGACTCTGAAATCACCCCCATTTTGTGTCATCTCTTCTAGGGGTAGACTATTCCACCCTGGGTAATCCTACGCTTAGCGCCCAAGATGACTGCTGCACTTGGTACCTATAAGGGTGGAATACACAACCCTTGGAAGTTATTACCCAAAATGCCTGCACCAATCCTGCGTTATGCTTTCTGTGGGCTTAAGGTTTTCTTTTATGTCTTTGTTGCTTGTCTATTGTTGTATTACTCAAATCCTCTGTATCATGTGCATTGTTTTTGATGTCTGTAAAGCGCCTTGAGTCCTGTTGGAGAAAGAGCGCTATATAAATAAAATTATTATTATTATTATTATTATTATTTGTGCCTCCAGTGGCACCATGGGACCTTAACGTGGTGTTGCAGTTCCTTCAATCAGATTGGTTTGAGCCTCTACAAGAGATAGAGTTGAAGTTTCTCACTTGGAAAGTGGTGATGCTTTTGGCATTGGCATCCATGCTGCGGGTGTCTGAATTGGGGGCCTTGTCTCACAAGAGCCTTTACCTGATCTTCCATGATGATAGAGCAGAGTTGAGGACTCGTCAACATTTTCTTCCAAAGGTGGTTTCATCTTTCCACATAAACCAACCTATTGTGGTGCCAGTAGTTACTGACACGTTCACTGAGTCAAAGTCTCTATATGTGGTTAGGGCTTTGAAGATTTATGTTACTAGAACTGCTCGAATACAGAAAACAGAGTCTTTGTTTGTCCTGTATGCTCCCAACAAGATTGGGTGTCCTGCTTCTAAGCAGACTATTGCACGTTGGATCAGAAGTACGATTCAGCACGCTCATACTATGGCTGGATTGCCGTTACCGACGTCGGTGAAGGCCCATTCCACTAGGAAGGTGGGCTCATCCTGGGCGGCTGCCCGGAGGGTCTCGGCATTGCAACTTTGCCGAGCAGCTACTTGGTCGGGGTCAAACACATTTGCTAAATTCTACAAGTTTGACACCTTGGCCGATGAAGACCTCAAGTTCGGTCAATCGGTGCTGCAGGGTCATCCGCACTCTCCCGCCCCTACTGGAGCTTTGGTATAAACCCCATGGTCATGAAGTGGACCCCAGCATCCTCTAGGACATATGAGAAAACAGGATTTTGATACCTAAATCCTTTTCTCCTAGTCCGTAGAGGATGCTGGGCGCCCGTCCCAGTGCGTACTTTACCTGCAGTTTTGTTATTAGAGTTACACAAGTTGTGTTATATTAGTTTCAGCATGTTGCTGTAATTGGTTCATGCCTGTTGGCGTGTGTTCTTTTGAATGCCATGTTGTGTGGCATAGTTGAGGTGTGAGCTGGTATGTATCTCACCACAAGTTTAAAGTAAATCCTTTCCTCGAAATGTCCGTCTCCCTGGGCACAGTTCCTATAACTGAGGTCTGGAGGAGGGGCATGGAGGGAGGAGCCAGTTCACACCAATTCAAAAGTCTTAAGAGTGCCCATGGCTCCTGCGGAACCGTCTATACCCCATGGTCATGAAGTGGACCCCAGCATCCTTTACGGACTAGGAGAAAAGGATTTACCGGTAGGTATCAAAATCCTGTTTTCTTTTTCCTGGCTTTTCCCTTTACTTCATCAGTAATTTTGTATCTGTCACTCTCTCTGACTACTGTCCCACATCATTTTTCTCATTCTTCGCTCCTTCAATTAAATCTAACCTCCCATCCACAGGTGTGGAAGAAGCAGTAGGAATAAAAAAATAAAAAAATAATAAATCCACACCGGCATCCCTTACATTCACAGTGCTGGTACTACAGAAGCTATGTAGGACCAATAAACTTTCACTGAATGATACTGCCATAGAGGCCACACAGAGACAGATCATGGCAGCATCCACCTTCAGCACGGGACCACTTGGGAGCCCAGAAGTTGCCAATAATGTTTAGATGTGTTCTGGCTACTGCAGGGATCCGTGAAACCCCCCCACCCCCCACCCCCACCACCAATCCCTGTCTTCACCCCTAAGTGCACCACTGCCTTAGTAGTTGACAGAAGGGGTGGGAATATATAGCCCAGAATTATCCATTATTGTATCAACAGAAAATAGGTCCTGTTATTTAGTGCAGTAGGATCTTTAGTTTCAAAAATAGAAGGTCTTTATCAGCTATCATAATATTCCAACATATACAAAGCATTTAAATTGAGAAGGCAGTAATTGTCAAATTAAAAAAAATACATGTGATATCTTGCTTTTTACTGTTTTAGAGAGATGGATTAATACCAAAGCAAGAATTACAAAGTATTTCCTTGAGGCGTTTTATAAAAAATCAAAATCAAGTTTGCTTTTGATTCACTTAATTGAAATTTCAATTGAATTTTTTTTTTTTTCAATTTTATTTGATTTGTTAGAATGAGCAAAAGGACTAAATGATATTTTCAGAAATTATTTTCGGAAGTTTGCAGTAAAATAATACGGTATAATTTTGTGTGATTGCTGCATAAAAAAAAAGTAATATTGGGGTAGTTATGTGACGAGAGCAAACACTGAAAAACGGACTCAGTACAGGGGTGAGAAAACAATCAGCGGGGAAGGAGCTAAATATAAATATATCAAGAAATTCTAAATGGAGCATTTAGCCATTGTGACCATTGTCACAACACTGAATATACTTTAATTATCTGTATTTCTAGGGATAGAGAGAAGGCCTATAATACTGTTATTACATTCATCAGGCACTGTTGAAATGGAGTCCTTATTTTATTTCTACACTTATTAGATTTGGAAGAAGGAAGAAGAATGGGAAATGGTGTTTATTAAATATTAATTAAACTTCAGATGCTTTGGATATCACTTGACAGGTATTGCTGTTAGGCAGGTGCATTTACAGGATGTAAGTCACATTTGGTGTCTTCTTAATAAACATAACACAATAATAACCTCAATATAACCACACCATTGGACATTGATAAAATACAATTTAGTGGTATTATAAGCTTTGCCGTTTAGTAAGTATGCATAATTAGAACAGAACTGTATGGAACATGAGACATTATAATAGTCACCATTGAACAAATCTTGATGGATTTACATAATTCCAGAAGACTCGTGCTTCACGTTAGCACTGGCTGATCGGCTCAAGACTGATTACCTTAACTAGAAGGGACATAAAATGGTTCCTGCTTAATAAAGTAATATATTTTGTTTAGTTTTGCATCCGTAAACATTAGGCCTCTCATCCACCACACTTCAGAGCCCAGAATAATACTGGAACACCATCTGTAGCTAATGGTTTATTACCCCAGTGGCCAAAATTTAGGCTTGCCAAAAAGAAGAGAGGTGGTGCACTCAATCAATGGGTAAAATAAGTAAGAAGTGTCACTGACCTGGGTTCGGAGTGTTGAGAACCCGGGGGTTCTTCCGATGATCGGAAAGAGGAACCACAGCTGGGCCAGAGCAGGGATGGCCGGATGTAGGTTTTCCTCATGCAGAACTAGCCGTAGTAACTGGCGTATAATGCTGAAGAATTAAATGATGATTTGAGAACGATGGTGAAGCACACAGAAGAATGAAGAACATGTGAGCGATGCTGAAGAAATGAATGAGGATTTGAGAACGATGGTGAAGCACACAGAAGAATGAAGAACTTGTGAGCGATGCTGAAGAAATGAATGAGGATTTGAGAACGATGGTGAAGCACACAGAAGAATGAAGAACTTGTGAGCGATGCTGAAGAAATGAATGATGATTTGAGAATGATGGTGAAGCACACAGAAGAATGAAGAATTTGTGAGCGATGTTTGAAGAATGAGAAGCTTGTGAGCGATGTTGAAGAAATTAAATGTGGATTTAAGATTCAGTGTAACTCTGGAAGTATGGAAGGCGTTCCACTTGGAGATATCATGTAATACAGGAAACACAGGAGGTGTCCCCCTAAGAGAAACACTGTAACTCAGAGAATGTCCCACGGAGTGATACACTGTAACACTGGTAGCACAAGGAATGTTCCACTGAGAGATACTCCGCAAACGCTGGAAGCACAAGGAATGTTCCACTGAGAGATACTCTGCAAACGCTGGTACACAGGAGACGTTCAGTTTAGAGAACTCACTGAACGCTGCTAGCACTGGTGATCATAGAAGAGACGATACTCAGGCGCCGCACGGCGTCTTCCTTTGAACTTCCCGCGCTCTCCCAATTAGCGGAAAAGACCGATGACGTCACTCGCCCACCACGCTCCCGTGACCGCCAGGCGCAATGGCGGCGCCCACACCCCGGGAACCCGCCGGAGGCAGCGCCAGCAAGACGCAACAACCCGGAGGCCACCGGGGGCGGCGACCGCCGGGAGACCCAGTGCACCCGGAGCGGTAAGCGTGGCAGCCGCAGCGCCGCGAGTGTGACAAGAAGTAGTTGTACATCAGAGCCAGCACAGCTATGATCCCTTCTCTTCTACCCTGTATATATCTGTAGACCATTCACAGGTCAGGGGAAAAGCTTCATTGATATGCTGTGCTGTGACTGCTTTCTTATATCCCTGTATTTGCTGTTATTACACATAAATTATTAAGATTCACTATTATTAGTGATTATTTTATTATGGAAATCCTCAAAACCAGGCCAATGTTTCTCAAGGTTTCTACAACATCTGCAGAATTTAGTAGGCAGTTACCTAGTACTTACCACATGCTTGGTATGTGCCATATAATATGTTACCACTAATAAGATAACATTTGCAAATGTGCCAATAACTGTACGGCAGTAATTTTGGTTACACTTAAATTGATTATACCTACTACAATCCATTGAATGTTTAAATTGCATTACAGCAATACATTAGATATTAGATTACTTCTGGTGAGCCTATTTCATCTTATTTGGGCATGTGTTTGTTTTCCAACTGTGTCCAAGACAATTAACTCATAGAGTAACCAATAAGTAAAATTACAGGTGGCAGTTGCAATGATGTATGATTTGTATTTCCAGCAATTAATCTTACACTATGCAAAGCCTTACTAGAAACATGCTTGATGAATTACTGCAAAATGAAGATAAAATAATATTTTCAAGTAAAACTTTTGACATACAGTATACTACATTTCTTCTTCTGCGTAACCAGACACCGAAGCAACCCGTAAAATATACTATGCCTTGTGTTGTTTGGGTTCTATCCCATACATGCAAAGAATTAAAACGAGGGAGCCCTTCCAGTGTATTTTCCTTGTTTGTGCCTTCTAGTGCTTTCCAAACCATTTCAAAGGCTGCATGAATCCAATCCTCTCCACGTTTTCTTTTCCTATTGTTCTTATTCTTCAGAAAGAAAAAAACATAAACAGTTTTAGAACTGTAGCTTATGCTATCTGTCAACAACAACAGACTGTTTCTTTTTTTTTCTCCTCGCAGAATTAAATCCCATTGCCCCCACCCACCTTCATATTTTATTGTCTTTTTTTTCAGTGGTAAATGGTAATTAGAGTCAATAATCTTTTGCTGAGAGAGCACCTTGTCCTCACAGTGTTTATATCACCATCAAAGATCTGCCTTTAGGCCCTTGGTGTGTAAATAATTTAAGGTGTGCACAGCCTAGTTATAGCAGGAAGCCTAGTTATTGAGTTTGTAAACCAGCCGATGATTTATAGGAAACACCTTGCATGAGTCATGCTCATTAAATAAAATACTTCAGTTTAATAAGGAACATGGGGTAAACAGCTCTTCTCATTACAGACTGAGCGGGCAATTGAAAATTGTTGAGCTTTTGTCACCATTTGTGCCATTTCTCCTTTGTCTTAATTGTGCTGGCGGGATGTGTGTGTTTTTCCTTTTTCTTAGTCTTTAAGCTGGAAGTGTTTAAGTATTCAATACTTTCCCACACCACCATAACATAACTTACAGCTTTCAGACTTTGAAAATGAATAACACCCCTTTACGCTGAACAGTTAAGTGAAAAAACAGAACATTTCCTGACATTAATGTGTAGAAATAAAAGGTTGATTTTACATGTTAAGTCATTTCTTCTCCTTAGCTTGCAAATACTTTACATTTTTTTTGCCTCCCCAGTTGTGGGACATGAAAATATGTGAGCAATGATAGGTCAAAGAAGTACAAGTACTGTGTTGCACTGTGAGTGAGAGGGAATCATACTAAATGTGGTCAGGAAAGGCATGTACAGAACTGGTGGATTTTATCTGCAATACTACAGTTACTGTGTTATTTTCTTTTATGTCTACAGCTTTCATTTGTTTCCTGTATTATTGGTGCAACTTAACAAGTGAGTTTTATATATATATATATATATACATATATATATATATATATATATATATATATATATATATATATAGTATTTTAAAAGAGTGTAAATTCTATTTATTTTTTTATTTTTAACCGCTGATCTGTTCTGTATAAGTCCTGTTTCTGGGAAAATCTAGCAATTCTGTAGGGGGGGGGGGGGGGTCCAAATGTTTTATTAGAGAGATTGTTGCCAGTCCATGAAAGATACACATTTAGCATGTACAGTAACAAGCTATAGTCTGCCCCAGACAAAGTGCACTTTATATAATACAATATTTTGGACATAGGCAAGCCTAGTGATTACGGTAAGCCACTTACCAGATTCTCTCGTCTGGTTAATGATTGAGCACTCAGATCCACAGAGCACCCTTGGTAGGGAAATCTGCTGCTACTGGGCATGTGCAGCAGCTCCATTCCACCCTTTGTATCGCATGTATTGGCTGCTGGCCAGGCTGTGGGGGAAGGTGCATGTCTGGGCAACTAGGAATCCCCCCCTCCCTGTGTTTGCCCATGTGTTTTGGTGAAACAGTGGTCATGCAGAGTTTGTTCTGTTGCTGATGGTATCTGAAACATTGTAGCACTATGAGCATCCTGGTCTTGCAGACACATTGTTCAATCTCTAATGTAGAAAGTTGAGGAAATTGTAGAATCTTAGACATGATCTATGTCAGAAATAGAAATCTAGCCAGCTCACAAATTACGTAAACCCTACTGTCTTCTATACATTACAAAGCTTTTAGGGTATTTTTAATAAAGAATTCAAAACATGTAAGGTTCCTCCTCTTGTAAATATAGTTTTACTTACTAGTAAGAGTAGTGTGTTTTCAAGGCCAACTTGATTGCTTGAAGATATTTATTGGTCGACGCTAGGTAAAACCTCAGTAAAATGCACATTTTGATACAATTGTGACACAGAGCACGAGGAAAGGTACAGGTGCCAAGAAAGTATATAGCTGGAAAATATAGACCATCCTGAAACAATCTTTCATGTCAGTTCTCCACAATTGTTTCTTGAACCTGCAGTGAAATCGAAAATGTATATTAGTTAACATGCATTTGAGTAGTATGGCAATACATTTAAGTTCTATATATCTATTATAAACATATGTTTCCTGCAACTGTTTATACAGCATTAAAGGCCAAGGTTACCAAATTAATTTGACAAGCTGCTGAAGGGTCAAGCATACAATTACAAATAACTCTATAGGCCGGGGAGCAACCCAAACCCACAACAGTTTAAAGTCTAATAACTTGCTGTTTAATCACAGCAGAATTTGCCAATAAAATTAGCAAATGCATTCTTCTCTGGAAGATATTGATAAACCTGATGAAAATGGCAGACTATTTCATCAGGTCTGTTGCATTGGTAAGGTTAGAGATCTCCATTCAACAGAAACACCAATAACATTGTTAGGGACTAACAATGATGAGAGAGGATCCTTCCCTTGTCATGCACAGTCTGGGTCGGACTGGCCCACAGGGGTACCAGAGAAATCACCGGTAGGCCCTACTGCCTGAGGGCCCACTGCTTCCTCTAGGAATCAGGTTCCAGACTGTATTATACTCCACTTGTATTATACATGGTAGATATGTTGCATTACACTTGTGTATTTCAAGCCTCTGTGGAGGCTGGCCACACCCCCTTTGTAGGCTGGCCACACCCCTAAGTATGTGCCCCTATCACTGCATTCCCCCGTTGGGCCCTTCATGACCCAGTTAGACACTGTGTACAGTATCAATCTCCTATAGAGCCTGTCCATTGGTTCCTCTTTCATGTTTCACGTTTCACATTCTGGGGTCTATTCATAAAGAAGAGAAAAGCCCTGTTTTGCTGAAAACAGGGCTTTTCTCTTACGTCCTAGAGGATGCTGGGGTCCACATTAGTACCCTGGGGTATAGACTGGTCCACCAGGAGCCATTGGCACTTTAAGAGTTTAAGAGTGTGGGCTGGCTCCTCCCTCTATGCCCCGCCTACCAAACTCAGTTTAGAAAATGTGCCCGGAGGAGCCGGTCACAGCTAGGAGAGCTCTACAGAGCTTTTCTAGAAAAGTTTAATGTTAGAGTTTTTAATTTTACAGGGAGGCTGCTGGCAACAGCCTCCCTACAGCGAGGGACTAAGTGGGGGATCAGTGTCCGCCCTGCGGGGTCTGAGCGACTGTCTCCGCTGACTGGACACTGATTACCAGAGGGGTCAGATCGCTCCCCGCCAGAGGGGATCGCTCGCCCCAGCAGCAAGCCGCCAACCCCTTACAGAGCTGAAGAAGGGGCGAGTGAGACACCGACCCCCCTAGCAAGCGGGGGGCCGGTGTGAAGATGGCGGCAGTGGGGAGGGAGTGCAGTATTAACTGCACTCCTGGGAAGGCTCAGCGGTACATGTGAGGGGCGCCCTTGGCCGGTGCTTACCCCCTACACTGGTCCAGAAGCCTGTTGGGTCCTCGAATCTCAGCCAGCACTAATTCCTCAGGCCAGTATAATCCATGAAGAGCGGGAAGACAGCGCCATTAAGGGGGCGGAGCTTCTCCTCAGAGCGGACCCAGCAGCGTTTCAGCACCATTTTCCTGCCTGCACAGCGCTGAGGAGAACAGGTCCCTCCACAGCAACTCCAGCTATCTGTACACGGTACCAGGGGGTTGTAGAAGGGGGGAAGGCTGTAATACGACAGTCAGTGCTGAGAAGGGGTCTCCCTTTGGTAAAAGCGCTGTGTGCGGGTTGGCTCCAATCTCTGTGTCTCTCTCTTGCCATTCTTGGGGGGGGACTCTGTCTGCCCTCACCTGTGTGTGTAGAGCGTTTGGGGGTCTCTTTTAGCTATGTCCCGGGACACTGTGTCATATGCGGCAGAGGATTTATCCTCCCAGGATGATCCCATTCCATGTAATCAGGATAGCACTGGTTTAGCACAGATACCAGCAAGGGAACCTGAGTTGTTTTCCTCTATCAAATCTTGGATTTCTCAGATTTCTGACAGGGTTGCAAGCAATGAATCTGCAATCCAGGTATTACAGAGCTCTATGGCAGTATGGCTGGTTTCTGGTACCTCAGGACGCTCCGCTATATACCCCCATAAGCGTGTGCTTGTGCATGTCACACAAGACGACATGGATACCGATTCTGTCACAGACGGGGATGGGGATGTGTTGCGCGGGTCCGCATCTCTTGCAAAGGGGGTGCAATTGTTGATAGAGGCTATCAGGGATGTGTTGAATGTTAATGATACTACACCTGAGCAGGTTGAGGAGGCTTTTTTTCACTAAGAATAAAAAAACCTCGCTAACCTTCCCTGCGTCAAAGGAATTGAATGCTATATTTGAGAAACATGGGAAAACCCTGAGAAAAAATTCCAGGTCCCTACAAGGGAACTGGTGGCGTTTCCTTTCCCAGAGGTGGATAGGAAAAAATGGGAAAACCCGCCGATTGTTGATGCATCTGTGTCCAGACTCTCAAAGAAGGTGGTTTTGCCTGTTCCAGGATCTACCGCCTTAAAGGAGCTGGCTGATAGAAAAATTGATAACACACTTAACTCAATGTACACTGCTTCAGGGGCCATATTACGTCCCACTATTGCTAGTGCATGGATTGCAAAGGCAATAGTAAAGTGGTCGGCTACCTTACATGAGGATTTGGATACGATGGATAGGGATGATGTTGCATTATAATTACGCAACTTACATGATTCAGCAGGTTTTATGGTAGGTTCCATGGCTGCGGGAATCTCTTCCATGGCTGTTTTAGCTCATCGGGGACTGTGGCTGCACCAGTGATCGGCCAACGCGGAATCCAGAAAAAGTGTGGAGTCCCTACCCTATACAGGTCAGGCTCTCATTGGGGAAGCTCTAGACGTGTGGATATCCACAGCTACAGCGGGTAAGTCTCCGTTTCTTCCCTCAGCAGCACCTGCTCTGAAGAAATCCTTCTCTTCATCTGCAACGCAGCCCTTTCGGCCTAACAAGCCTAGAAAGGCCAGACCGTCTAATACCTTCTTTAGGGGAGGTCGAGTTAAGTCCAAGAAACCTGCCGCTGCAGGTTCCCAGGAACAAAAGCCTGCATCAGGTATGCCAAAGTCCTCCGCATGACGGTGGACCACGAGTCCTGGAGGTGGGGCCGGTGTGAGCGATACTCAGACACTTCAGTCACATCTGGGTATCGTCCGGCCTGGATCCCTGGGTGATAGATATTGTATCCCAGGGATACAGGCTGGAATTTCAAAGTCTCCCTTCTCTTCATTTTTTCAAATCAGGCTTACCAACACAGTTGGCACACAGCACCATACTACAAGAAGCTGTCCTGAAGCTGGTGGAGGCACAGGTCATTGTGCCAGTTCCTCCCCCTGCACAGGCCACAGGTTACTATTCGAAGCTTTTCGTGGTACCAAAACCAGATGGTTCGGTCAGGCCCATTCTAATCCTAAAGACATTGAACCCCTTTCTAAATAAGTTCAAGTTCAAGATGGAGTCTCTCAGGGCAGTGATATCAGGTCTGGAAGAGGGGGAATTCCTGGTATCCCTGGATGTCAAGTATGTGTACCCCCACATTCCAATCTGGCTGCCGCATCAGGCTTATCTCCGTTTCGCATTGCTGGAATGTCATTTCCAGTTCCAGACCCTGCCATTCCGCCTCTCCACTGCACCAAGGGTGTTTACCAAGGTGATGGCAGAAATGATGGTTCTCCTCCGCAAACAAGGGGTGAACATCATTCCATGTCTGGACGATCTGCTGATAAAGGCATCGTCCAAGGAGAAGCTGCTGCAGTCCATTGTTCTCACAACACGCCTCCTCAAGAGTCATAGTTGGATTCTGAACCATCCAAAGTCACATTTGGAACCAACCCAGAGGTCGTCTATTCTGGGAATGATCCTGGATACGGAAGTGCAGGAGGTGTTTCTTCCACAGGAAAAGGAGTTGGTGATACAAGCTATGGTTCGGGATGTCCTGAAGTCAGCTCGGGTGTCAGTTCATCAATGCATTCGTCTATTGGGAAAGATGGTGGCCTTTTACGAGGCTCTCCATTATGGGAGGTTCCACGCTCGGACCTTCCAACTGGATCTCCTGGACAAGTGGTCGGGATCTCATCTCCTCATGCACCAGAGAATTCGTCTGTCACCGAGGGCCAGGATTTCACTCCTCTGGTGGTTACAATTACCTCACCTTCTGGAGGGCCGCAGGTTCAGGATTCAGGAATGGGTCCTTCTAACCACGGATGCGAGCCTTCAGGGCTGGGGCGCAGTCACTCAAAGAGTTACCTTCCAAGGATGGTGGTCAAGTCTGGAAGCTGGCCTGCCCATCAACATCCTGGAACTAAGACCCATCTACAACGGTCTTCTTCAGGTGGCCCCTCTTCTAAGAAATTGGGCAATTCAAGTGCAGACGGACAACGTAACAACAGTGGCTTACATAAACCGACCAGGCGGAATGAAGAGCAGAGCGGCAATGTCAAAGGTGACAAGAATACTCCTCTGGACATAAAAACACGTGTTGGCACTGTCAGCCATCTTCATTCCGGGAGTAGACAACTGGGAAGCAGACTTCCTCAGCAGACAAGATATCCATCCAGGGGAGTGGGGTCTCCATCTGGAGGTGTTCAAGGGAATAACAGTCCTTTGGGGATTACCTCACATAGACATGATGGCCTTTCGTCTCAACAAGAAGCTTTGGCGTTATTGTTCCAGGTCGAGGGACCCACAGGCAGTGGCAGTGGATGCCCTGGTGTCTCCGTGGGTGTTCCAGTCAGTGTACGTGTTTCCACCACTCCCACTCATCCCAAGAATCCTAAAGCTCATAAGGAGAACAAGGGTTCATGCGATCCTCATTGCCCCAGACTGGCCAAGAAGGGCTTGGTACGCGGACTTTCTGAATCTACTGCAAGAAGAACCGAGGCCTCTTCCTCTTCGGGAGGACCTGCTGCAGCAGGGGCCATTCGCCTATCAAGACATATCATGGCTACGTTTGATGGCATGGAGGTTGAGTGCCTGACACTTGCTCAGAAGGGCATTCCGAAGAAGATCATTCCTACCCTCATACAGGCTAGGAGAGGGGTAACGTCTAAACATTACCATGTTATTTGGAAGAAATATGTCTCTTGGTGTGAATCCAAGAAGTTTCCTATGGTGGAGTTTCAGCTCAGACATTTTCTCCACTTCCTACAAGTGGGTGTGGATATGGGCCTGAGGTTAGGATCTGTGAAGGTCCAGATTTCGGCCCTATCGTTTTTCTTTCAGAAACAATTGTCTGCCCTCCCTGAGGTTCAGACTTTTTTGAAGGGAGTTCTGCACATCCAACCTCCCTTTGTACTGCCTACGGCGCCTTGGGACCTTAACGTGGTGTTGCAGTTCCTCCAGTCGGATTGGTTTGAGCCTCTACAGGAGGTTGAGGTCAAATTTCTTACATGGAGGGCGGTCACGTTGTTGGCCTTAGCTTCTGCTAGATGCATGTCCGAATTGGGGGCTTTATCCTGTAAAAGCCCTTACTTGATCTTCCACGAAGATAGAGCTGAGCTCCGGACACGTCAGCAGTTTCTTCCAAAGGTTGTGTTGGCATTTCATATCAACCAACCTATTGTGGTTCCAGTGGCTACTGACTCCTCAATTACATCAAAGTCCTTGGATGTTGTAAGGGCTCTGAAGATATATGTGAAGAGAACTTCTTGCCACAGAAAGTTGGACTCTCTGTTTGTCTTATATGATCCCAAGAAAATTGGGTGTCCTGCTTCTAAGCAGACTATTTCTCGCTGGATTAGGTTCACTATCCAGCATGCGTATTCTACGGCAGGACTGCCGTGTCCAAAATATGTTAAGGCCCACTCTTCTCGTAAGTTGGGGTCTTCCTGGGCGGCCACCCGGGGTGTCTCGGCAGTGCAACTTTGCCGAGCTGCAACTTGGTCTGGGTCGAACACATTTGCAAAGTTTTACAAGTTCGATACTTTGGCCTCTAATGATCTGAAGTTCAGTCAATCAGTTCTGCAGGAGCCTCCATGCTCTCCCTCCAGTTCTGGGAGCTTTGGTACATCCCCATGGTACTAATGTGGACCCCAGCATCCTCTAGGACGTAAGAGAAAATAGGATTTTGGTTACCTACTGGTAAATCCTTTTCTTGTAGTCCGAAGAGGATGCTGGGCGCCAGCCCAGCGCTTTGTTTTCCTGCAAACGTTATTTGGTTCAGTACAACTTCGTTTTAGTTGAGTACTGCGTTGTTACTTAGTAAGTAATGTTTCAGCAGTTGCTGAGTGTTCAAGCTACGTTAGCTTTTCGTGCCTTGTATGTGTGAGCTCGTGTGAATCTCGCCACTATCTGTGTATAATCCTTCTCTCGAAGATGTCCGTCTTCTCGGGCACAGTTTCTATACTGAGCCTTGTAGGAAGGGCATAGAGGGAGGAGCCAGCCCACATTCTTAAACTCTTAAAGTGCCAATGGCGCCTGGTGGACCCATCTATACCTCATGGTACTAATGTGGACCCCAGCATCCTCTACGGATTATGAGAAAAGGATTTACCGGTAGGTAACCAAAATCCTATTTTCTCTGCTTCAAGCTTTTCATGGAGCAGGTTATAGGGGAGAAGTTCCTGACTTCTCAAGCTGCCCCCCTGCTCCACGGCTGAACTGCATCACCAGGCCGACAATGGGATCCCGAGCAATCGAACGCCAAACAGTCAGCATGCTGACTAACAGGGACTATTCTGACTCCCTCCCCCCGGCATTCTGCGGTCAGGATCCCAGGGTCGATATGCTGACCTCTGGGATCCCCACTGCCGGTCTCACAGCCCCAACCCATATTAACTACAACATGCAAGACATCTGAGGGCAACACAAAATGTTAGTTCATCTATGCATCACATTTTGAACAAAAGCACCACAAAGTATGATGTGTCTGTGGAGCACGATGGCACATTTTGGGAAGATTAGGAAAGAGTGAAGGGATTCCTACTTACAGTAAGTACAAAATTGGATGCCTTCAGGTTTGCAGAGCAGGGGAAAATAAGATGTCACTTTGCAGAGCTTGATGATTGAAACAAGATAAAGAGAGGGGGCATTTTCTGGGTCCTATCTCACCTTGGAGGACAGCACACAGCCATCCTTACTCTGCAAAAACACTGAAATTTAGCATCAGCTCTAAACTGGGGGCGTTCTGGTCTCATTCATTTTTAGGCACACTTTATTCAATGTAATGGTGTTAATTATAAGCCAAAATTGAGTCTCAATTGAGCAGTTTGTCAAAAGTTAAAAAACAAATGAAAGTTGTCACACAGGTAGAAGGCTGAAACTTGATGTGACATCGACACATTTGTTTTTCACAAACACAGGTGCTATTCTACGTAGTTTACATAGTAGGTATGTGACATCAATTTGTTTGGCCAACCATGTAAAAAAACATGAAAGTTACCTTTCATTTTCTTAATTGTAACCCTGCTAGTTGATGACATTGTGAAAGGAATTGAGGCCCTCATTCCGAGTTGATCGGTCGCAAGGCGAATTTAGCAGAGTTACACACGCTAAGCCGCCGCCTACTGGGAGTGAATCTTAGCTTCTTAAAATTGCGACCGATGTATTCGCAATATTGCGATTACTAACTACTTAGCAGTTTCAGAGTAGCTCCAGACTTACTCTGCCTGTGCGATCATTTCAGCGCTTGTCGTTCCTGGTTGACGTCACAAACACACCCAGCGTTCGCCCAGGCACTCCCACCGTTTCCCCGGCCACTCCTGCGTTTTTTCCGGAAACGGTAGCGTTTTCAGCCACACGCCCCTGAAACGCCGTGTTTCCGCCCAGTAACACCCATTTCCTGTCAATCACATTACGATCGCCGGAGCGAAGAAAAAGCCGTGAGTAAAAATACTTTCTTCATAGTAAAGTTACTTGGCGCAGTCGCAGTGCGAACATTGCGCATGCGTACTAAGCGGATTTTCACTGCGATGCGATGAAAAATACAGAGCGAACAACTCGGAATGAGGGCCTGTATACAGTATATCATTATATTGTTGTGCACTGACAAATTGCCAGATTTGTTTGTGATGCCAATATATTATTAACTTCAATCATACCCTCACACTAGTGCAGTACAAATAATTAGCTTGGTAGGAAGATACTCCCTCTTCTTACATCATCACAGTGATTAACCCGTAAGCCTATAAGAGTATAAGGGGTACATTTACTAAGCAGTGATAAGAGCGGAGAAGTGAGCCAGTGGAGATATTTCCCCATCAACCAATCAGCAGCTCTGTATCATTTTATAGTATGCAAATTATAGATGTTACTTCAGTGCTGATTGGTTGCCATGGGCAACTTCTCCACTGGCTCACTTCTCCGCTCTTATCACTGCTTAGTAACTGTACCCCTAAAAGAGCAAAGTGGAAAAGTGAGAAGAATACTACTGTATATAAACACCATGAACATTTCTGACAGAATGATGGAAAATAGAAACAAGCAATTATGTTTGAAAATCACAATACACATCTATACTAGGGGTGTGCACCGGCCAATTTTGGTGTTTTTGTTTTGGATCTGGATCTTTCTTCGTGTTTTGGATCTGGATTGGTTTTGCAAATACCACCCTTGCGGGTTTTGGCTTTGGTTTTGGATCTGTATTTTTTTGGATAAAAGCATAAAAACAGCTAAACGCACAGAATTTTTTTTTTTTTTGTTCCTATGCTATTATTAACCTCAATAACATTAATTTCAACTCATTTCCAGTTTATTCTGAACACCTCACACCTCACAATATTTTTTTTAGGCCAAAATGTTGCACCAAGGTAGCTGGATGACTCTGCTAAGCGACCCAAGTGGGCCACACAAACACCTGGCGCATCTAGGAGTGGCACTGCAGTGGCAGACAGGATGGCAGTTTGAAAAACTAGGCCACAAAGAGTACATAATGCAAAGAAAAAAAAGAGGTGCAAGATGGAATTGTCCTTCAGGGCTCCCACCCACCCTTATGTTGTATAAACAGGACACGCACACTTTAACAAACCAATCATTTAAGCAATAGGGTCTGCTACACAAAATGATTGGTACATTTGGACCCCCACAAAACAAGCTGGCAATGCTCCAAAGAGCAAAAAATGCAAAGAAAAGAGGTGCAAGCTGGAATTGTCCTTGGGCCCTCCCACCCACCCTTATGTTGTATAAACAGGATACTCACAAACCAATCATTTCAAAGCCAGGGTCTGCCACACAATTATGGCTGAAATGATTGGTTCACTTGGGCCCCCACAAAACAAGCTGGCAATTAATCTGTCCCTGCACAAACTGGCTCTACAGAGGCAAGATGTCGTCCTCATCCTCATCAACCGATTCCTCATCCCCTTCAGTGTTGTGTACAGCCTCATACTCAAAGAGTATTAATTTGTCCCCGCTGGAATCCACCACCACAGGTCCCTCTGTACTTTCTGGAGGCTGGTCTTCCCGGTACAATTGATAATTCATTTTGATGAACATCATCTTCTCCACATTGTGTTGAACTAACCTCCTACGCTTATCGCTGACAAGGTTACCGGCTGCACTAAAAACTCTTTCGGAGTACACACTGGAGGGAGAGCAACTTAGGTAAAATAGAGCCAGTTTGTACAGGGTCCTCCAAATTGCCTCTTTTCCTGCCAGTACAGGTACGGACTGTCTGACATGTCTATTTGGAAGCTGTCACTGATGTAATCCTCCACCATTCTTTCAATGATGACAGCATTATATGCAGTGACTGTAGACATGTCAGAAATTGTTGGCAGGTCCTTCAGTTTGGACCAGATGTCCAAAGTTGGTCCTGCCTACCCTGCATCACCGCCAGCGGGTTGGTTAGGAATCGGATATCTAAGTTGTTTCCTGGCAGTCCCATTTGTGGGAAAAAATGAAGAAGGAGCTTTTGCCGTGTCACGTTCGGCTTCAGCTGGCAGTGTTTTCACCAGCAGGGTTTTGCACCTCTGCAGGCTTGTGTCCGCCGGAAAGAGAGACACTGTGTAGGCTATAATGGATTGAGCACAGTGGACAAAAGGTAGTGCTCTGATTTCAACAGATTGACCACCCTCGGATTCTGGCAAAGCAAATGAAGGGCTTCATCCACAAGTCCCACATACTGAGCGGAATCGCTCTGTATTAGCTCCTCCTTCAAGTTCTCCAGCTGCTTCTGCAAAAGCCTAATGAGGGGAATGACCTAACTCAAGCTGGCAGTGTCTGAACTGACTTCACGTGTGGCAAGTTTGAAGGATTGGAGAACCTTGCACAACACAGAAATCAATCTCCACTGCGCTTGAGTCAGGTGCATACCCACTCCTTTGCCTATGTCATAGGTGGATGTATATGTCCTTTTGCTGCACCTCCATCCTCTTAAGCATATAGAGGGCTGAGTTCCACCGCATTACAACCTCTTGCTTCAGGTGATGGCAGGGCAGGTTCAAGAGTATTTGCTGGCGCTCCAGTCTATGGCACGCAGTTGCTGAATGGCGAAAGTGTCCCAAATTTTTTTGGGCTACCAAAAGTGTCTCCTGCATGGCCCTGTCATTTCTCAAAAAATGATGCACCACCAAATTTTATTGTGTAAGTAAAACATGGGACATGCTAGAATTTGCCCTGATTTAATGCCCGCACAATATTGGTGGCGTTGTCTGATATCACAAATCCCCAGGGGAGTCTAAGTGGGGTAAGCCATTGGGTGACGATTTCCCTCAGTTTCTCTAAGAGGTTGTCGGCGGTGTACCTCTTACTGAAACTGGTGATGTGCATAGCCTGCCTTGGTAAGATCTGGCGTTTGTGAGATGCTGCTACTAGTGCCGCTGCTGTTGTTGCTGCTGGAGGCAATACATCTACCCAGTGGGCTGTCTCAGTCATGTAGTCCTTAGTTTGCCCTGCTCCACTTATCTACATGTCCATGGTTAAGTGGACACTGGGTACAACTGCATTTTTCAGGACACTGAGGACACTTTTCTTAATGTCCCTGTACAGTCCGGGAATCGCTTTCCTAGTGAAGTGGAATCTAGATGGGATTTGGTACCAGGGACACAATACCTCCATCATTTGTCTAAATCCCACTACACCAATGGTGGATACCATATGCACGTCTAACACCAAATTAGCTGTCAAGGCCTCAGTTATCCGCTTTGTAACAGGATGACTGCTGTCGTACTTCATCCTCCTCGCAAAGGACTGTTGGACGGTCAATTGCTTAGTGAAAGAAGTAGTGGTGTTCTAACTTCGTCTCCGGGATTATGAACGACTCCCAGCAGCAACAGCAGCAGCAGCGGCAGCAGTAGGCTTAGTAAAGCATGAGCCTCTGGAGAAATCACGGATAGGAAAGGAGTCAGTCATGCCAGTGACATGGCCTGCAGGACTACTTCCGATCCTGATTGAGGAGGAAATTGATGAGGAGGGAGTTGCTGGTGTGGTTTGCAGGCGCTTGGATACAACAGGACAAAGGGTGTCCCTGGACTGCTTACGGTTTCTAAACTTGACAGTCACTTTTTATGAATGCGCTGCAGGTGACGTATAAGGGAGGATGTTCCAAGGTGGTTAACATCCTTACCCCTCTACATACTTAGCCCTCTACTATGACGTTAGGTATCGGCCTTGGCAGACGACGTTGATGGCATTTCATCATCTATGTCATGACTAGTGGCAGCAGTTTCAGCACTAGGAGGAAGTGGTTCTTGATCTTTCCCTATTTTATCCTCCAAATTTTTGTTCTCCATTATTTTTCTGGAGTTATATAACAATATGCAGCACAGGAGAGCGTACCCCTAAACCACACACACACACACACACACACACACACACACACACACACACACAGCAAAGCCTGTAAAAATTATTTGGATAACAACCCTTTTATTTGGAGTTATTATAATAATATGCAGCACAGGAAAGCATAGCCCTGCACCACACAAGGCAATCCCTGGAAAAATAATTTGGATAATTATTAATAACCCCTTAATTTGGAGTAAATAATATACAGCACAGGACAGCACCACTGGACTTATACGGCTGTACCGCTGGACTTATACGGCAGTACCGCTGGACTTATATGGCTGTACTCCTGAACTTATACGGCTGTACCGCTGGTCTTAACGGCTGTACCAATGGATTTAAATGGCTGTAACGCTGGACTTATACGGCTGTACCACTGGACTTATATGGCAGTGCCGTTGGACTTTTATGGCAGTGCTGCTGGACTTATAAAGCAGTACCGCTGGACTTATATGGCTGTACCACTGGACTTATACGGCAGTACCCCTGGACTTATTCAGCAGGACTGCTGGACTTATACAGCTGTACTGCTGGAGTTATATGGCAGTACCCCTGGACTTATACGGCAGCACCACTGGACTGGACTTATATGGCAGCACCACTGGACTGGACTTATTCTGCAGCACCACTGGTCTTATGGCAGCACAGGACACCACCACTGGACTGATGCAGCACACGACACCACCACTGGACTGATGCAGCACAAGACAGCACCACTGGACAGGACTTATACAGCAGCACCACTGGACTTATGGCAGCACAGGGCACCACCACTGTGACTAGACTGATGCAGCACAAGACACCACCACTGAACTGATGCAGCACAAGACAGCACCACTGAAATGATACAAAAGAGCAGGTCGCCACCCCACGTGCCACTCCACTTTCCCACACAGACACTGAGGAGACACATCCTCTCGCTATACTCTCCAAGACTGGAGTGAAGATGGCAGGGCAAAAGGTCCAAAATATACAAAGTCCGGATCTCGCAAGAATACCACACCAGGATGATGATGTTTAGCCTCGTTCTGGGAACCCAGTCTGGCGGTAAAACCGAGCCGGACTCAGTTCCCGACTCGGAATGGGGGTGATCGGTGGAGTTCGGATTTCCAAAATCCGAACACGCTCATCCCTAATTTATACTATATGATGTCAAACTTTACAAATCTAGATAATATACAGTATGTCTGTAATAATCAATGATTAAAGGTCACATGATCAGATTGACCAGACTCCTCTCTCCACAGCACAATAACATTGTACAGCAGCAACATGATGTTAGTATTCAAAATGTCTCCTTGAGTGAGAGGTATGGTAAGGGGTGAACTACATAGTTGATTGTTGTAGTTTATCATCGACTTGTGGAAGACATTAAAAAAGTACCCCACTAGCATATTCGTTTCTGCAATACTGCATAGATTTGCACCCTACAGGAGTTAAATGTGCTATTCACAGTTTAACTGTCAGACACTCCTGGTGTCTCTACAATGACCCAATTTTGGGTCATTCACAAGGTCTCTCATATGTGAAAAAGAAGGCATCTATTAACTTCTGCCTGCTGCTAGATACTTCACACTTATCGCAGAAAATCTTGTTGCTTCTTTCGGAAGTGACGAAGTCCGCTCTTTTCTTTTTCTAGTATCAGATACCTTTTTCAATATCTGCACCCAGCTTTCCTCTATTCACACCACAAGCTCAGCCAATCGCGGTCCAATAAGTGATTTCACTAATCTCTCCCTGTTTGTGATTTCCTTTTAGCTATAGATCAGTATAGTAACAACCTGTTAAGTTGGTTCTTATCAAATGCTATGAGGTTTTCTTAAACTTTATCTTATTTGATTGACCAGAGATTTCATCAGATGAGATTTGAATTTAGCAAAATATTTTGTGTTTACATTTTATTGTGGAAGACTATTCCATATGTGTTGATATGTGTGTGATATTGGTGGTGAGATGCAAAGTACAACAGCAACACCAGCGAAGATGAGAGATGCACTAAACAGCCCATGTGTAATTCCATACAAACATTATTTAGGCCTATAGATACAATGGTGAAGGAGCATAGCTAAAGCATAAGGACCCTACAATTTAGTAATCCAGAACCTTATTTGACCAGGGGGATAGATAGCAAACCAAACTGTTTATTAATGCGGAGTACAAATTGTGACAGGATTCACATAGACCGGAGTAAAATCCAAGATAAGTTTTATTCTCATCACAGGCAGTTTACAGGCATTTGCAGGATTTACAAGACATGTTAGTTCTTCACAGTAAAACAATGTTCACAGAGTCTTCAAATACAGCAAACACAATTCTTCAGTAGACCATAAGGTCCACGGATCCCTAACAGTAACCACTCCCTGTCCTATCACCTGGGCAGCTTGTCCACCATCAGGAGCAATGTTCTTTGAGTCTGAAGCCCTTTTACTTGCAACTGACAGGTGCCTGAAATCAGCTGCTTGTCAACACTGGCCTCAAGAAATATGCTATCTCTTTCGCAATTTACAATTTATTTTCTGTTAACTGTTTTTATTGAGAAGGTATTGCAATACAGAAATGCTGTAGTGTTATTCAACAACAGTAACCATTTGGTTTATGTACAAATCTGAGTTAGGCCCTATGTCCACTAAGAAATTGAAAATATTTGAATAAATGCAAAAGGTCTTCCAGGTGCTGTAATGGGCTGACATGGTGTTCTTCAAACTAGGTGCTGCCCCAAAATTTTCTAACTCTTCATATCTTGATATATTCACTAGTGACATTCCCAAGAGGGAAATGAAAGAAGTGGCCTTATTATTAAGAGACTGCCTATCTCCGAGACCACCTCACATGTCTTAGAGGTGGGGAGGGGCCTTTTAGTTAAAAGGCAAACTGTTTAATCAAGTTTATACGTTTGTTATCCTCTGTTCCCCAAACCAAGATCAGCTGGTATTTTTTGAGAAAGAACCTGGAATTGATCAAGTCACTACAATGATCATCGTGCTGAGTGGAGAAATTATCTAGGGGCTTGAACCAGCAGTTGACACCTCCACAAGCTGATCAACACATGGTGCTTGCAACTTCCCTCTAAACGGATCTATACATTTTCCTCCTAATAACATAAAACATACAAATGCATAGACTTCTTTTTCTCGAACAAAGAAACCTGCACCTTTTCCACAACTCCAATATTGCACCAATGACCTAGTGGGATCATGACCCTATTTATTTCCATACCCCATTCCTCAGTCAGACAGTGGGTGTGGTGGTTGAATGAGTCCCTCTTTCAAGACCTTTGAGACTCCTTCAAGATCTGTCTTGAGAAAGTCCCAGAGCATTGTGGCACGAAACGCATTGACCAGAGCAGCAATTGCTATCCTCCAGACATCCTACCACTTATTGAGCCCACCACAGCTCTGTACACAGATCTTGCCACTGGACTAAGTTTGTACAGCTGGAACAGTTCCCGCAGCAGCTATCATTACCACCACCAGGAAAGCCATGGCGAGCAGGCTGTCATTTGCGGACAGTGACATCCGTGGTCAGATCACCTGGCGCTATACACAGGCATCCGTGACTAGCCAGAAGTCCTGCCAGCGGTGAATGCATCACCATCATGAGAAAGGGCCATGCAGTGGAGATACATGTGGCTGATTGATTAGAGGCACAAGGAAGGGTTATTATACCAGTGTATAGATGCTTGGATAAATTAACCTATTAGCCGGGACGCCGGCAATTGCAGCACTACTATATACATCCAGCTCTGAAGTGCATATCAGCTACTAATGATACTATTTGGACACAAACAGCCGCTGTGAACATCATTGTTACAAATTAACTAAAACACATTATTTTCATTCTTTGGAGGAGGATAAAGTCTCGGAGTTTGCCAATAGCTACTAATTCCATAGTATTTTATAGTATTATAGGAATCAAATTACTTGTTTTAATGTATGCATATGAAGGAGAGAACAAATAATTGATATTATCACTCACTTTGAAATTTTACCATTGTTTATTGATGTATATTTTTGATGCATATTTCTGATTGTTATTGCACAATAACTGTGATATTATATAAATACAGGCCTTCCTAATATTAATTCTTAATACTTATTCATTTCTGAGGACCAATGGTTATATAAAAAATCTAATATATATATATATATATACGTATGTATATATATATATACATATATATATATATATATATATATATATATATATTTGATGTGATATAAGTAACAAGCATCCACAAGCGCAGTAATTATCTATTTATTGTCCCCTTCTTCAAGACCTGGTCTATAAATCACAACTACAATCTTCATTGCCTAATTACATTGCACTTAATGACATTCCTAGAGTTACATTGTGGGAAGTGAATAAATGTTTTATTGGGGGGAAATGTATCCAATTTAGGTCCCTTATTAAACAGCAAAAGCTTGCATAAACAAAAACTCTCATTGACAAACTAGCCTTGCTTGAAGCACAACACAAAAGATCAATGTCTCAAGCTAAACAATCTGAGCTGATAGTGATGAGACAGGAGCTCAGTAAACTTAGTTTACATAAGACCAAGTTGGCCTTCCATAAATGTAATCATAAGTTCTTCTGTTGGAGTAATAACCAGGCAAATTACTGGCCCATGCTCTCCACCAACAGTGGGAATTGACTTTTATTCCCAAGCTTAAGGACAGTGCAGGTTCACTTCACCATCTTTCAGTGGGCTCACTAGATTCTCCTTGAAAAACTAGCCTTGCTTGAAGCCCAACCAAAAGGTCAATGTCTCAAGCTAAACAAGCCAACCTGATAGCAATGAGACAGGAGTTCAATAAACAAGACCAAGTTGTCCCTCCATAAATGAAGACATAAGTTCTTCTGTTGGGGCAATAACCAGGCAAATTACTGGCTCATGCACTCTGCAACAATGTAATTGACCTTTATTCCTAAGATTAAGGACCGCGCAGGTTCACTTCACCATCTTTCAGTGGATTTACAACTGGACTGAAATTCCATCAAATAGTACTTAATGTTTGTTGACTTTCCAATATTGCTGGGGGAGTTAGGGACTTCCTTGGAGAACCCATTCACTTTGGCTGAGTTAGAGGCTACTATTTCGTCTTCTCATCGGATAAGAGCCCCAGGCGCGATGGCTTCACTATTACATATAATAAAGTATTTTGTGACAAACTAGCCCCACTTATTGCAGGCTTTTACCCAAATTTCTGACACTTGTCCTTGGTCCTGACAATCCCTTGAAGCACATGTCACAGCCATATAAAAAGAGGACAAGGACCCTAAACAGTTCTCCATCTATCGCCCAGTATCTTTATTAAATGTCAATATGAAACTGTTGGCAAAAATTATTGCCAATCACCTCCTGCCACTCATACCTGACATTATCCACCAGAACCAGATGGGGTTTGTTCCAGACCAAGAGGCAATGAACAGCAAAATAAGGGTTAATAACCTTATGAAACATGTCTCCAGCTCCTCCATTCCTATGACAGTGGTTTGGGAGGTAATGCCATCTGACCCCCAGATTTTTGCTACTTAAATTCATAGACCTACACATTTCTATATGTAAGAAATCTCTGCTCAAACATTTTATCAATGCATTGAAAACTATTATCCCAGTTTACTTGGAGACCCTTCACCCTCCTATGATATCTGTATGGTTTTGAAGAATAGATATGTGTATGGCTATGGAGGACATATCACTATCCAGACAGGATATATACCAGTAGGTCATCGTTTCATGGTTTGCTTGGCTAGACTACACATAATCTGCTGAGTAAAGTTCTTATCTGTAGATATGGAGTGAGATTATGGAAACCTCGTGCGTTCTTCTTATACCCAATAACTGACCCCTGAGTTAAATTTTGTCACCTTCATACACCTATATAATCTGAACCTGCTCCCCCATTTTGCATTCCTTTCCTAATTTACCCCCCACCCCCGCCTTGTTTGTGTATTTTTGTTTCGTTGTTCTTTCTCGTTATGTCAAAACTGCATAACTGAAAATCATTTGTTGATTCTTTTATTGATGTTACTATTTCTGTACATTTGTGACTGTAAATAAACATTGATCATATAAAAAATCAAAGTGTTATGTCACCTCTTAAGTGATATAATATTAGCCATTATTGCCAAGTAAATATCTTAAAATGTTTGCATGCATAGTTACAAATAAATCAATGTTCTGAGATACATACCATGTTTCCATGTGGACTGTACATTTATGTGTCCTGTTAAATGGCCTTGAACCCCCTTTTAAATGGTCAATAGTGGTTTCACTAATTTGCTGTAGTTTTGTATCCAGTCATTGAAAATGTTAGCACTACTGATTACACCATGTATTCTCTTCTATTCATTATTTACTGACAGATTGCGACAGAGTTAGTCATCCATACCTGCAACGCTTATGGTTCACTAAAATGGTCTAATTTGTAAGAAAATCCCCAGCTCAGAGGTCTACGAGATGCTTCACATAATGAAGCTTGGGCATTCCTCATCTTAGTAAGTAATATAACAAATGCAGCCCACATGACAGGATAAATACATTGCTTTGAATTCATAAATGTACAGTATTGTCCATTGACACCATCATTGATATGTTACTTGTTTTTTTATTGGGGGGGGGTTCCATACCAAGGGTGCTAAAAACAATATTTTAAAATAAGTATATAATTTATGTCACCTTACCGCAAGGATTTCTATTCTGTTAGAGGTCACGGAGGAACACAAAACTGCTATAATATTTCAGAAATTTAAAGGATTTTTAGACATAGCTTAATTAAAAAGAAAACTTTTGATTCTCCAGCCGTGCTCAGACCTTGGAGGTGATTCAGATCTGATCGCTGGGCTGCGTTTTTTGCTGTCCTGCGTTCAGATAGTCGCCGCCTACAGTGGGAGTGTATTTTCACTGTGCAAGTGGGCAGTGCTATGTGTACGCCAAGCTATGTGTACCTGTTGTTGTTGTCTGACGCGCATGCGCATTGCGGTGCATTGTGCATGCACTGTTATGTCCTGATCGCCCGCTGTGCGAACGCACAGCAGCGATCAGATCTGAATGACTCCTCTTGTCGTCCCTAATTTTTCAGATGTCTGTGGAGTATTTGAGAATGAACTGAGATGTCATGGAGGGACCTAGTCAGGTACCATACAGTGCTCTGGTCCAGACAGCAAGCTGGCCCTGTACCTTCCTTCTGGTGTCAGCACCAGGTTTGAAAGCCCCAGGCATAGGCAAATGCAGGGGGGTGGTTCCAGTTGCCCGGAAACCCCCCTCCTCTTGGCAAGTGGCTCAAATTATGAAAACAATAGCAATGGTACATAATACGATAACTAGAGCTACCACCACATAATGCAGTTTAAGGGACAGAGCAGAGTTGCTGCACATGCCCAGTGGTAGCATCTTCTTCTACCAAGTTTGCTGTGTGAATCCTCAATCAGTACACTGGACAAGAGAGTAGCTACCAGGAAGAAAAGACAGGAGCCTTACCATGAGGTGGGAGAATGTGTGCTTAAAAAGTGCAGGACTGGTTCTATTATGTTTGTGTATTTATTTATTTATTTATTATGGTATGTTTAATCTTTTTCCTGACCACTTATTTATATTATTTAAATGTGTGATACAGCCTATACTGTAGACCATCTATAGTGTTAAATATTAATACTGTATTTCATACAGTATACATTAATGTCCAGGGTCTTTACTAGGGTCTTCTACCGCTCCCCCAGACTCCCACAATTGCCCCAACGGTCCACAGAGTGGGAGATTGTGTACTGCATTTGGAAACCCCCCTCTTGAAATCCTGCGTTTGCCACTGCCAGGGAAGGCAGTTTTGCGCTCATGAACCCGATAAATAGGTGTAGCACTTAGTAATCAGACAGTCCCTGCCTGTAGGACAGCATTTGATGCCCAAATGTGGACATTTTCTTTAAAAGCAGCAAGTTGCGTTTTCTCCCTATTTTGTGCAAGCAGTTTTCCTGGCTCTCAGGCACTTGTGCTGGTTGAGTCTACCAAATGTAGTACAGATGTAGTCTGACTACATTTCCTGACAGCAGCAGGAAAAAAATCCTTTTGTCCAAGAATATGCAGCACGACTGGGAACGAGTCATTGTAAACACCTGGATTCTTTCCATACCAACGTGGCTTTCCATACCAACAAAATGGTTACGACAGCTCTTTTAGAGAAGTTATCTTCCAATAAATATAAAATGCATATAATGCAGTATATCTCTTTCTGACACGTTTGTGCAACAGCTATTTGTTTCTTTGTAGTAGAAATAATGTATGGTTTATCAAAACCATTCATATTCTTACTAAGCCAGAATCTATAAAATAGCAAAGGCATAATCTATTACATATTTTGTATGCTTTCAAGAGAACGGATGTAGAATACAGATTTCATTATGTAGGGAGGAAACAAATGTATTAATTAAATCAAAGTAAAAAAAATGTGAGACAAGTGATTTCAAATACAATTGAAAGCTTTATATAATTAGATAAAAATAAAATCATAAAACTAATGTTTGCGTTCTGAAATGTTGCCATAGAATATGCTATATATATATGATACAATTTGAGGCCATGTCACAAATAAAAAATAGTTCTGCTGTATTGTATCGTACATTTTCATTTTTATTTTTGCTTAGACAATTAGAAACATAGTCAGTGTTTAGTGTATGGAGGTGGGGGAGGTTGGGGGTTGGCGGAGGTGGGGAGGTAAACAAGAGCTAATGAACATAAGAATACAAAATGCTTGTTTGTAAAAATCCTTCAGTTTTCTAAGTTAGGCTAAGACTATTAAACTGTATGGCAATTTTTAAATTGCATGTGGCTAATACAATAACGTATGATTATGTGCAATTATTGGATGTATTTTTTTTGCCTCATGCTTTAAATTACATTTATATAATGTGGCTTAATGTGATTTACTGCAACCTAATTAAATTTTTAATCTTTTTAAGGGAAAATATAAAAAATTAGATTTGTGACAGATTAGCTCATTTGATCTCGATATTTATAAATCTGGGAATCAATTCATCAATTTAATGATTAAAACAGCATTTCCTACAAGATGTTCCTGTCCAACTAGTTTCCACCGCTAAAGAGACTTCTCCCTTTCTTGCTGGTTTCCCTGATACGAGCTAATTAGATTATTTGCATGCATTATTTTTTCATGTTTTGCTGATTACATTTGTTCTTTTCTATTTCTATTTCCAAGATTATATTTGTTAGGTATATAACTGTCTTATAAATTGAATTTGAAACTGAATATATTTATTATTTGAAAATTAGTTTTATGCCACCTAACTATGGGCCTAATTAAATTTCAGACCTGATCAATGTTATGCGATTTCGCATGACAGGCGATTTTTTAATGACTGTGCATGCGTATGGATCGCAATGCGCAGATGCAAGGTCAAACTGCGAAAGAATGGTGTGAAAATTTTGATTGCTAGGTGTACGCAAGTTGATTGACAGAATGCGGACGTTTGGGGGTGGTAACTGGCCATTTTCTTGGAGTGTCTGGAAAAACGCAGGCTTTCCTAAATGTTTTCTGGGAGCGTGTGTGACGTCAGCTCCGACCCCCAATCAACCTGTCTATATCGCACTGTAGGAGTAGGTCCTGGGCTACACACAGACTGCACAGACTGGAAAAATCATTAGATGGTGAGAGAGTTGCGAACGGATTTGCAGATGTCCAGTGTCTGGTGAAGTTTTCACATAGCGTGCACATGCATTTGCACACTTGCAAAATCGCAGAGGAACGATCCGGTCTGACTTAGACCCTATGACATTTTGTTTAATGAAGAACGGTCATTTATACTGTAAGACAGACAACTTTAGAGTATTGGTGAAATAAGTGTATTGAAATAATTAAATCATACCTACTGCAGTATTTGATAGAATGTGAAAGATGTATATAGATATACTGTAGCAGGTGCTATTTTACTACTTTCTGACAACCATGTTGCAGCAAATAACCCTGCCCTCTGCCCACAACAGGTAAGTCACCCACCTGCAACACAAAATAAAGGTAGCATATCTGCATACATTAACCTCATTAAAGTGTTTGTTGTAAGGAGCTGGGAGACATCAAAAGTGCTTTTCTGTAGTGCTTTTAATCCCATTTTTTGTGTGTCCTTCAGTGAGGTACTGTATACAGGTCCATGCAGCAGGGAAGGGTCCACCCATGGCCATCTTTTTTGCACAAGCGGAGCAGAGAGGTCGGGCAGGGAGATATTTTGAGAAAAGCGAAGAGATGTATGTTGGTGCAGTTTGGTTAATAGCCTTGTATGTAAGTAAAAGTATTTTATACTGAATACGGTAGAATACCAGTAGCCAGTGGAGGGACTGACAGAGCGGATCCACAGACAATGACTGTTTAGCAAGGAAGACCAGCCTCCAAGCTGCATTCAGAAGGAGACTATTGCAATAATCAATGCGGGAGATAATGAGAGCATGGATTTGAGCTTTTCCAGTGTCTTGTGTAAGATACGGTCAGTGCCGTTTTGTAGCGGCGGGCGAGCCGTGCAACCGCACGGGACGCCCGCCGCGGCACTTTGTGTCCGTAATCTCCTCTCCTCCCTCTTCCCGAGCACTCCTGCTCGGGGGGCGGAGTTTCGCGGAATGACGCGTTTGCATCGTGACGTCACGACGCAAACGCGTCATTCCGCGAAGCCCCGCCCCCCGAGCAGGAGTGCTCGGGGAGAGGGAGGAGAGGAGATTAGCCTGGAAGGAGGAGGCGGCCGGCACGAGGGACGTGAGGCGGCGGGACCCGAAGAGCGGGAAGATGTAAGTATTATCTCTATCTTTCTCTCTCTCCCCCTTCCTCCCCCCCCCACTTGACACCTGCCTGCCGCACTGTGTAAAATGGGGATATCTGCATGCCGCACTGTGTAAAATGGGGATACCTGCCTGCCACACTGTGTAAAATGGGGATACCTGCCTGCCGCACTGTGTAAAATGGGGATACCTGCCTGCCGCACTGTGTAAAATGGGGATACCTGCCTGCCGCACTGTGTAAAATGGGGATACCTGCCTGCCGCACTGTGTAAAATGGGGATATCTGCCTGCCGTACTGTGTAAAATGGGGAATACCTGCCTGCCGCACTGTGTAAAATGGGGAAACCTGCCTGCCGCACTGTGTAAAATGGGGATACCTGCCTGCCGCACTGTGTAAAATGGGGATATCTGCCTGCCGTACTGTGTAAAATGGGATACCTGCCTGCCGCACTTTGTAAAATGGGGATACCTGCCTGCCGCACTGTGTAAAATGGGGATATCTGCCTGCCGCACTGTGTAAAATGGGGATACCTGCCTGCCGCACTGTGTAAAATGGGATACCTGCCTGCCGCACTGTGTAAAATGGGGATATCTGCCTACCGTACTGTGTAAAATGGGGATACCTGCCTGTCGCACTGTGTAAAATTGGGCCACCTGCCTGCGTACTGTGTAAAATGGGGATATCTGCCTGCCGTACTGTGTAAAATGGGGATACCTGCCTGCCGCACTGTGTAAAATGGGGGCACCTGCCTGCGTACTGTGTAAAATGGGGATATCTGCCTGCCGTACTGTGTAAAATGGGGATACCTGCCTGCCGCACTGTGTAAAATGGGGGCACCTGCCTGCGTACTGTGTAAAATGGGGATATCTGCCTGCCGCACTGTGTAAAATGGGGATACCTGCCTGCCGCACTGTGTAAAATGGGGATATCTGCCTGCCGCACTTTGTAAAATGGGGACACCTGCCTGCCGTGCTGTGTAAAATGGGGGCACGTGCCTGCCGCGCTGTGTAAAATGGGGATATCTGCCTGCCGTACTGTGTAAAATGGGGATACCTGCCTGCCGCGCTGTGCAAAATGGGGATATCTGCCTGCTGTACTGTGTAAAATGTGGATACCTGCCTGCCGCACTGTGTAAAATCAAATGGGGATACCTGCCTGTCGCACTTTGTAAAATGGGTACACCTGCCTGCCGCGCTGTGTAAAATGGGGACACCTGCCTGCCGCGCTGTGTAAAATGGGGACACCTGCCTGCCGCGCTGTGTAAAATGGGGACACTTGCCTGCTGTAATGTGTAAAATGGGGACTTTTTTATTTTTATTTTTTTTTCCCTGTGGTGGGCGTGATGATATCAGACGAGGCCACGCCCACTTTAATGAGACCACACCCATTTTAATCAGGCCACACACCCTTGTCGGGAGCGCGCGCACATGCTTTTTCTTTTTATAGCTATATGGGGGGGCACACAATTTTTTTTTATAGCAATGGGGGGGGGCGCATTTTTAAATCTCGCACTGGGAGCCAAATTGTCTAGAAACGGCCCTGGATACGGTCATATCTCGGCTATGTTTCTTAGATGTATGTAACATGATTTTGAGACAGATTGAATATGGGGAACAAAGGACACTTCAGAGTAAGAGTGACACCTAGGCAGTGAGTTTGTGGGGTAGGGTTGATTGTTGATTTATCATTGATACAGATGTTGAGTTGGTAACTATTAATGGCTGGTGGAAATATAATTAATTCTGTTTTGGAAATGTTAAGTTTGAGCAGTGCTTATTATGGTCCTAGAGAGGAGATAGAACTGACCTTCCCATGCTCATTCAATAAAGGGACTGTGTGCACCGCAGGCACGTGCTGAATGGGGGGCATGCTCTCAAAAATGGGTGTGATCTCAAAAATAAAGGGACGTGATATCACAATCCCCAATTCAAATTACGCCACACAGTAGAACAATCTTATTCACAATAGTGCCCCTGATTCACAATACACCACATAGTAGTGTCCCCTATTCATCTTATGACACACAGTAGTGCCACTTTTACAAAATGCCTACATAATGCCCACAGCAGTAGTGCCCCTTAAGCAATGCCCACTATAGTGGTAGTGCCCCTTATGCAATACCCACAGCAGTACAGCCCCTTAAGCAATGCTTACTGTAGTGGTAGTTGACATCCTGGGCAAGGTGGGCTGGAAGAGACGGAACTGGTTCCATCTCCAAATGGAACTGACGACGCACAGTTCCACCCAATTCCGGCTCACTTAAACCCCTGAGTTTAAGGTGGCGAGATGACACCCCATAATCATGCCCTAGTTTATTTTATGAACCATCATAGTTCCCTAGTTTACATGATGACACATTGTGGGTGCTACCAATACACACTCACTAATTCAGATGTGGTTGTCCTTGCAATTGCTGTTGCCATCTTTTTCCATTTATAATTGCGATTATATGCTAATATGAGCAGAAGCTATCCTGAGCATAGGGACACCCACTGCTGTCTCTTCATTTCCATCTGACAGCATATAACCACGGATACATTGGTACCATCATTGCAAATCAGGTCATGTTGCAGAGTCTGAGTGCCTCTGTAGACGCGCAGTTTGAGCTGCTCTCCAGTGACGGAGAGGACTCTCTAGTAGCAAGTAAGATTGCAACTGCTAATTTATGCATGCCCAGAAAACGCTGTCTGAACGCTCATGACACATCTGTATTTACCTGGCCCCTACCCAATACCACCCCCAAATGCTGTCTTTCTGTCCCTCACTATGCAACTAATTCCTTGGTGCAGCTGCCATTACATTACAATTGCTGCATGTGCACACTGTGGCTCAGACGCAAGCACAGTAAGAAAACATCAACCAATTTGTGTACAATAGCAGCTTTGTGACCGCATCTTAACTAGGCCCATTATACTACCCAGTATCCCCAATGCTCATTATAACATACAGTGTCCCCAATTCATATTATACCACATTACAGTGCCACTGTTTATACTATGCCACAAACTGCGGCTCAGACGCATGCACATATGAATGCCAAATTGATTTCTCACAAATATTTAAAATGCCCGCTCTAATATATATTGTAAATGCCTGCACCACTTACTACCATATACGATAAAAGTGCACTGTACATCACAAAACACTGTATCCCATAAGAGAAAACAATACACTCACACATCTGAGTTCCAAAGCTCATTGATGTATATATTTGTTGTTAAAAGGATATGGATTCAATATATATTACAAAGTACAGTATACCTAGTTTCATGAATACAACTCACAAAGTAAACAGTTAGAAAATAGTTAAAACACAGTTACATATAGTTACAGTTAAATGCCAACGATACAATTACCAGGTCTTTCTCATATAAGTTTGTCCCTCCATATGACTTTCTCTTCCTCTCTTTCCTCTGTAAAATCATGCAAGACCTCCATCTCTGTCTGAGTCCAAAAAGCAAGTGGGCTCCAGTGTAATCAATATGTTATCTAGTTTCTGGGGGAGGGGACTCATGAGTCACCAGTTTCTTTGCATATGCTGATCAGGTTCAGCCCTGTTCACTGTATCATTCATTGTTCTAACAAAGTGATTTTAGCTTTTATACATTCAATCATAACTATCCGCTGCAATGTCCTACAACTTAATAACAAGTATCAAATTAATCTACACCCCAATCTGCTTGTTTTAAAAGTAAACATGACAGGTGTATCTGGTTCCGTTCAAATAATACACATTCATGACATTAATTCATTAGGTGATTTTAAATCACCATGATGTCTGGCACTTGATATTATTATAATTACGTACTGTATGAAATAAGTGTCGAATCCATTTCTGTGGCATGTCCGTGTAAATGCGTGTGTTACCATATATTGCTGTGCTCGCTGCGCATATTTGCAAGTATAGCGACTTAAATGTGTGTGGTTTGTATGTTCTCTTTATGTAATATTTTTTGACTTTGACAGTCCACCCTTTGGCAGTAAACAATAACTGCCATCAATTATTAACATAAGAAAAAAAAATATTTCATACCATTATCGGTGACCTAGACACAAGTATGTATGCATTTCGCAAATCAGACACTTGACTATATTTGGGGAAGACAGGGAGGAAGACGAGACATCCTCTATATGCACTCGGCAGTCACGGGACCACTGGTTGGGTGTGGAACAACATTCAACCTATAGAGTATGCTGGGACAGTGCTTTGGCCTATAATGTCTGATTTGCGGCAAACATTTCACACATACATGTACCTACGTCTTTGTACACTGATGTTTGGATTCTATTGAGGTTCTGCTGGGTAGGTGAAAAAGACACAAACAAATCGTGACAGTGACATATAAAATTTTCGTGATCTACATATTCCTATCATTTTCTGAACATTGTTTCCATTTCTGGAATGTATGCTAGGTCTGTTTAATCATTGAACAAGGGTTATAAGTAGTGTCCTTCCTAAATAACATAAACCTTCGGAGTTCAGGGAGAGCCACTCATAAACCTTTCTTCCACATATGTTAGTGAGCTCTTTATCTGCAGTGTGTGAATAGCCATTGTCTGACTGTTCCCGATTACCTCTGAACTCCATAACTACTAGACCTTTGTTTTTTCTCTACTGTAACAAACTAATCGGCTAATCCTGGGATCCTATAAGGAGATCACTCCTTCCTACAGAACCAGTTCCAGTCCCACACTCAACTCATAAAAAAACCTCGCAAAAATAGAATATCCTGAAAGAAAATGTTTGTCAGCGGGAAAGAGAGAAAGGAGAAATAGAACAAAACAACTCTTGTTCATAACAAATCAATTACAATGACTGGTCTTTCTGCAGTCCTTTAGTACGCTCAGGTAGTGTCCAACAGTGCCGTCTCTCAGACTTCACGGAACAGAGTCTCTGGTGATACGAGGTTCTCTTTGCCTTGCTCTTTGAATACACAGTTCACTTGGAACACACAGTTCACTTCAAACACACAGTTCACAAACTCGATGAATGTGAGCAATAAACTACTTTGTCACGAGTTCTCTCCGGGTCAGCGACCTTCTTGCAGTGGAACGAGTGGACCCAAGTCTTTCTTTCGGCGACCTTTAGTGCTGTCAACAAATCTTGGTATGGTCCTTCCCACCTGTCTATTAGGCAACCTAAACGTAAGGGCAATCACACAGTCTCTTGGTTCATAATCAATACAGTTAGCATTTGGCATACCAGCAATCAACAGTTTCAAGTTCTTTTATCATGTTCTCAAATGCTGGCTCATCTCAACAAGGTACTGTACTGTCACCTCATTGGTGTATTTCTGATCATTGTGCGGATCAATCATGACATGAGGTTGTCTTCCAAAAACAACCTAACAAGACACAAATACCAAAACAAAAACAAATTTCGAAGAGGGTGATTCGTTGAGTGAAGATCTGGGAGTGGTTCAGAAGCTACATAATACTAGTGGCAGTATCTATAATCACAATAGTACAATTTCAAGCTTTGCTCCTACTTCCAGGGATATCCTTATCTACACACAAATTTCTGCGCAATTTTTCTTTGCGGTAAACACAGCAGCATCCGTGGCGGCAGGAAATGCCTCTACCCAGTTTGAGAAAACATCAGTGCACACCAATACATAACAATAATTCCTAAAGGGTGTTAACTGTACGAAGTTTATTTATATTTCCTGAAAAGATCCGTCTGCAGGAGTGATATGGGATGGCTCTGTTGGTATTGCTTTACCAATATTCTTCCTCAAGCAAGTAAGACAGGTCATTGCTCTCTTTACCTGCATGAGAATAGAATCCTGGCGCACACCAGTAGACTCTCATCAGCCTGTACCTACCCTCTTTGCCTAGATGAGTCAGACCATGTGCCACCTCAGCTAGACTTGGAAGGTATGCTCTGAGGGCTACTGGCGTACCGTGTCCACCTGCCCACAGTCCTGAGGACTCCTGGCCATACCCCTTTGTCCTCCAGACTGCCTCTTCCTGCAGGGAACACAAATTTTTGTATCTTAATTTAACTATCGTGTGTTTGCAATGTAGAGTACCATGAGCATAAATAAAAAAGAAAAAAAAAAGAAAAAAGAAACATCTCTAGAGGAGAGAAGGAAGAAGAAAATGGAAACAGAAAATGTCAGGTTTGCCATTCACCAACAGGCATATCAGTGTCTATACAAAATTTCCCTTCACCAGTATTCCCATTCTCTACCCTTTGTGCATGACAAGGCACACTGCAGTAATACTGGTGTTATCGTGGTGTTGAGATATACTGGGTTTGGGCAGAACTCTGAAGGACCTAGGCATGTGGAGTTTGAACTGTACTTGGGTCCATGTATTGTACCACCCTGTGTGAATGCAAAAGATGAAGAGGAAACTGTAGAGAAACAGAATAGAGGTTGGTGACAGATGAGTTTTGTAGAGGTGTAGAAGATTTTATAAAAATTTGACAACTGGATTGGGCACTACGGGGAAGTGATTCTCTACTTGGTCTACTCCCCTTAAAAAAAAAACATTTCTGTGTGTCTCTACTGGGACTATCCCAGCCATCAATCCAGTGTCCTGTCCATCCTAAATTCATAGGGAACCCGGTATCTGTGAGTTAATTTCCTCTACCTGTGATGGACATGCATCTAGAAACAGCGAAATGTAACATTAGTAAGTTGCATTTATTCTGTTCTTCTCATTAACCGAATCTGTGTTTTCTATATGGCTCGTGATTCTTTACTATATGTCTCTTGGTCCCGTCTATGTGTTTAATAATGTGGCTTGTGTTTTCTGTCTAGGGGATCTATATTGACTATGTGTCCTACTACTCCTACAATCTCTGGCAAAATGCCCTTCCTTCCTACAAGTGTAACATATTATTGACCATTTGGGATCTGGGGTTTGGACTGATGGGTCTTTCCTGTATGTGCCAGTATACTTACCGTCCTCAACCTCTCCACCTGTTGTTCTCTGTGCCTAACACTATTCTTGTGATGTTCAATAGCACACTTTCTAAGATTAGCTACTGTGACCTTTCCAATTTTGCAAAGAAGTCTGCACCCTGACACTCAATGCCTTATTGAGCCCATCCATTTGCACAGAGACAGCCACCTCCCATTTGCCAAATTAGTGTTTACCAGTCGTCTTATCCAGATGGAGAGTTTTCTATTACTGCAAGAGACAAAAACAAAAAAAAGTTTAACAAGCTTCTAGGTCATGCGAAGTATTCATTCAATCCTTCTCATCCCGTATTAAGGGTCTGTACATGGTCCATCAAACATTTCCGAGCTCATCTTTACTAGGGGCATTACTAGGAACGAATTCTTCTTATATGGTAACTGTAAGAAATACCCTGGGGTTACCTTGTCTCTGCCCGCTTTCCTGCTGGCAAATACTAATGTGCGGACAGGTTTTCTCCATTTCTGACGTTACTTTCTTGATTTTTTTTTTTTGTTTAATTTTTGGATTTTACTATATATGTACATGAATGATACCATACTTACCTGTTCTACTGGTCTCAGCCACTTCCCCCAAAGGCTACTGCTCTTCTTTTACCGGTTAGATTCTCCTCTGGGTGCATGAGAAATGGCTGAAAATGATCAGGTCACCTTCTCCTCCTAAATAAAACTTCAACATTCATTAGTATATATATAGGTTACAGTCATATTTTTCATATTTTTTTTTATCATTTTCTATAGTTTGTATGCTGGCCGTAACTGCTTCCACATCTACATAAGGCGGTGTACTTGCATTCTCTTTTTTTTCTCTTCCTACTTATTTATTGTTGCTACAAGTTCAAACAGTTCTTATATTTCCATTCTTGTCTTATGTGACTTTGGTTAAACATACCACCTGCAATACCTTTGGATGAAACTCACCAAACCCTCTTGCTGTCACAGGTTTAAACAATTTGTATGTCTGACCCTTTGTTTTCGGGATTTTATCAGACATATTCTTATCCTTAAATTCTGCAATACCTCTGGTTCAAAACTGCCTACCTTAGGGAATGGTTCCCTATCTCCCGCAGTCATACGTTCCCATTCATTGCATAAAACTTCTGTGTGTGGTCCATGCTTCTCACACATTATGAACCTCGCTGACCCCCTGGGCCGCGGTATGTCAACCTGAACCCTGGTTGAACGTCCCTTACTTGAGCAACTGGCCCCCATATTTTGCAGGTATTGCCCTTTCGGCTAATCCCACAAAAAAACAAAATACTCAATATAAGGCAACGGTGAAAGTTCTCCGAGCGCTCTTCACCCGCTCACCGCCCACGTTGGCCAGTACTACCATACACTGTCGATAGCGAAGGCAATGTACCCAACTTAGGGCCCCTTTGTAACCTCTATTTACTGGAAGTTTCTGGGAATAACTTACCCTTTCCAGTAAATATAGGCCGTTGGAGATTTCCTGAGAGAGGCCAGCGAAAACTCCCTAAACCTTTATTATACACAAATCACGCTTGCGTATGCTATATACAGCGCTAATGATACCGCAATTTTACGCAAAGCTCGTAAAAAGGTTATCACGTTGCGCTAAATATTGCACCCACGAACGCGCGGCCCAATCACACAGTGTTTAGGTACTTGTTACTTATCCGCCGTACGACCACTGGAATCGAATCACAAGCTGCGAAACCTCAGCCGGAGCGTATAAAAAAAAACTAAATGGGTAAACTTTCGCTAACCCCCTGGGCCGTGGTACTCTAACACAATTGCCTACCTTGCTCCTTTGTACTTAAATCTATATTAACATGAGTCAGCTGCCTCACGCCACCAAGTCTCCACTCACTTGATGTACCACTCGACGGGATCCTGAATTCCCTGGGTCCACTACATTCTTTGTTACGTTCGCTCACTCACGTTTGCTCACTCAAATACACTTTTGTTTTTATTTTTTTCTGTACAGAAAATTATCTTTCATTCAGATAAACAGCTTTACTCCCAGAGGCAATACAGTAAAAAAGGTTTTATTTAAACTAAATCTTGGAAACCGAGCAATTTGTGCTAATGTAGCGTGACTACTGTCCCGCCCCTAAACTAAATGATGCTATTGTGTAATTTGTACTTAGCGGTCGTACCCTTACACACGTTGCGTAAACACGCGACCGTGCATATGTCTTTACGTTGTGTACGCAGTCCCGTACTTTGTCCGAGATACGTGTACAAAAACCGTACGTCCGCAATAGTACAAATCCCACACTTCTATAAATGTAAGCGATATTACCTATAATCGCTCACTTAACACAACACAGTTTCTTTCTGTATAAACCTTTTTAACTAGGCCAGACTGTGTTTGTGTTTTATGTTTACTTCCTTAAATATTTATTTTAGTTTTAACTATATAGCAACAAATATCTCCGGTTTCACACAGATCTATAATGACTCTAGCAATAATCAATAATTTAAATGATATGATTCAGATTGGATAGCCATCTTGCAGAACATACATTGACATAAACACTAGAGATGAGCGCCTGAAATTTTTCGGGTTTTGTGTTTTGGTTTTGGGTTCGGTTCCGCGGCCGTGTTTTGGGTTCGAACGCGTTTTGGTAAAACCTCACCGAATTTTTTTTGTCGGATTCGGGTGTGTTTTGGATTCGGGTGTTTTTTTCAAAAAACACTAAAAAACAGCTTAAATCATAGAATTTGGGGGTCATTTTGATCCCAAAGTATTATTAACCTCAAAAACCATAATTTACACTCATTTTCAGTCTATTCTGAATACCTCACACCTCACAATATTATTTTTAGTCCTAAAATTTGCACCGAGGTCGCTGTGTGAGTAAGATAAGCGACCCTAGTGGCCGACACAAACACCGGGCCCATCTAGGAGTGGCACTGCAGTGTCACGCAGGATGTCCCTTCCAAAAAACCCTCCCCAAACAGCACATGACGCAAAGAAAAAAAGAGGCACAATGAGGTAGCTGTGTGAGTAAGATTAGCGACCCTAGTGGCCGACACAAACACCGGGCCCATCTAGGAGTGGCACTGCAGTGTCACGCAGGATGTCCCTTCCAAAAAACCCTCCCCAATCAGCACATGATGCAAAGAAAAAGAAAAGAAAAAAGAGGTGCAAGATGGAATTGTCCTTGGGCCCTCCCACCCACCCTTATGTTGTATAAACAAACAGGACATGCACACTTTAACCAACCCATCATTTCAGTGACAGGGTCTGCCACACGACTGTGACTGATATGACGGGTTGGTTTGGACCCCCCCCAAAAAAGAAGCAATTAATCTCTCCTTGCACAAACTGGCTCTACAGAGGCAAGATGTCCACCTCATCTTCACCCTCCGATATATCACCGCGTACATCCCCCTCCTCACAGATTATCAATTCGTCCCCACTGGAATCCACCATCTCAGCTCCCTGTGTACTTTGTGGAGGCAATTGCTGCTGGTCAATGTCTCCGCGGAGGAATTGATTATAATTCATTTTAATGAACATCATCTTCTCCACATTTTCTGGATGTAACCTCGTACGCCGATTGCTGACAAGGTGAGCGGCGGTACTAAACACTCTTTCGGAGTACACACTTGTGGGAGGGCAACTTAGGTAGAATAAAGCCAGTTTGTGCAAGGGCCTCCAAATTGCCTCTTTTTCCTGCCAGTATAAGTACGGACTGTGTGACGTGCCTACTTGGATGCGGTCACTCATATAATCCTCCACCATTCTATCAATGTTGAGAGAATCATATGCAGTGACAGTAGACGACATGTCCGTAATCGTTGTCAGGTCCTTCAGTCCGGACCAGATGTCAGCATCAGCAGTCGCTCCAGACTGCCCTGCATCACCGCCAGCGGGTGGGCTCGGAATTCTGAGCCTTTTCCTCGCACCCCCAGTTGCGGGAGAATGTGAAGGAGGAGATGTTGACAGGTCGCGTTCCGCTTGACTTGACAATTTTGTCACCAGCAGGTCTTTCAACCCCAGCAGACCTGTGTCTGCCGGAAAGAGAGATCCAAGGTAGGCTTTAAATCTAGGATCGAGCACGGTGGCCAAAATGTAGTGCTCTGATTTCAACAGATTGACCACCCGTGAATCCTTGTTAAGCGAATTAAGGGCTGCATCCACAAGTCCCACATGCCTAGCGGAATCGCTCCCTTTTAGCTCCTTCTTCAATGCCTCCAGCTTCTTCTGCAAAAGCCTGATGAGGGGAATGACCTGACTCAGGCTGGCAGTGTCTGAACTGACTTCACGTGTGGCAAGTTCAAAGGGCATCAGAACCTTGCACAACGTTGAAATCATTCTCCACTGCACTTGAGACAGGTGCATTCCACCTACTATATCGTGCTCAATTGTATAGGCTTGAATGGCCTTTTGCTGCTCCTCCAACCTCTGAAGCATATAGAGGGTTGAATTCCACCTCGTTACCATACCACTTCTTGCTTCAGATGATGGCAGGGCAGGTTCAGTAGTTTTTGGTTGTGCTCCAGTCTTCTGTACGTGGTGCCTGTACGCCGAAAGTGTCCCGCAATTTTTCTGGCCACCGACAGCATCTCTTGCACGCCCCTGTCGTTTTTTAAAAAATTCTGCACCACCAAATTCAAGGTATGTGCAAAACATGGGACGTGCTGGAATTTGCCCATATTTAATGCACACACAATATTGCTGGCGTTGTCCGATGCCACAAATCCACAGGAGAGTCCAATTGGGGTAAGCCATTCCGCGATGATCTTCCTCAGTTGCCGTAAGAGGTTTTCAGCTGTGTGCGTATTCTGGAAAGCGGTGATACAAAGCGTAGCCTGCCTAGGAAAGAGTTGGCGTTTGCGAGATGCTGCTACTGGTGCCGCCGCTGCTGTTCTTGCGGCGGGAGTCCATACATCTACCCAGTGGGCTGTCACAGTCATATAGTCCTGACCCTGCCCTGCTCCACTTGTCCACATGTCCGTGGTTAAGTGGACATTGGGTACAACTGCATTTTTTAGGACACTGGTGAGTCTTTTTCTGACGTCCGTGTACATTCTCGGTATCGCCTGCCTAGAGAAGTGGAACCTAGATGGTATTTGGTAACGGGGGCACACTGCCTCAATAAATTGTCTAGTTCCCTGTGAACTAACGGCGGATACCGGACGCACGTCTAACACCAACATAGTTGTCAAGGACTCAGTTATCCGCTTTGCAGTAGGATGACTGCTGTGATATTTCATCTTCCTCGCAAAGGACTGTTGAACAGTCAATTGCTTACTGGAAGTAGTACAAGTGGGCTTACGACTTCCCCTCTGGGATGACCATCGACTCCCAGCGGCAACAACAGCAGCGCCAGCAGCAGTAGGCGTTACACGCAAGGATGCATCGGAGGAATCCCAGGCAGGAGAGGACTCGTCAGAATTGCCAGTGACATGGCCTGCAGGACTATTGGCATTCCTGGGGAAGGAGGAAATTGACACTGAGGGAGTTGGTGGGGTGGTTTGCGTGAGCTTGGTTACAAGAGGAAGGGATTTACTGGTCAGTGGACTGCTTCCGCTGTCACCCAAAGTTTTTGAACTTGTCACTGACTTATTATGAATGCGCTGCAGGTGACGTATAAGGGAGGATGTTCCGAGGTGGTTAACGTCCTTACCCCTACTTATTACAGCTTGACAAAGGGAACACACGGCTTGACACCTGTTGTCCGCATTTCTGGTGAAATACCTCCACACCGAAGAGCTGATTTTTTTGGTATTTTCACCTGGCATGTCAACGGCCATATTCCTCCCACGGACAACAGGTGTCTCCCCGGGTGCCTGACTTAAACAAACCACCTCACCATCAGAATCCTCCTGGTCAATTTCCTCCCCAGCGCCAGCAACACCCATATCCTCCTCATCCTGGTGTACTTCAACACTGACATCTTCAATCTGACTATCAGGAACTGGACTGCGGGTGCTCCTTCCAGCACTTGCAGGGGGCGTGCAAATGGTGGAAGGCGCATGCTCTTCACGTCCAGTGTTGGGAAGGTCAGGCATCGCAACCGACACAATTGGACTCTCCTTGTGGATTTGGGATTTCGAAGAATGCACAGTTCTTTGCTGTGCTGCTTTTGCCAGCTTGAGTCTTTTCATTTTTCTAGCGAGAGGCTGAGTGCTTCCATCCTCATGTGAAGCTGAACCACTAGCCATGAACATAGGCCAGGGCCTCAGCCGTTCCTTGCCACTCCGTGTGGTAAATGGCATATTGGCAAGTTTACGCTTCTCCTCCGACAATTTTATTTTAGGTTTTGGAGTCCTTTTTTTACTAATATTTGGTGTTTTGGATTTGACATGCTCTGTACTATGACATTGGGCATCGGCCTTGGCAGACGACGTTGCTGGCATTTCATCGTCTCGGCCATGACTAGTGGCAGCAGCTTCAGCACGAGGTGGAAGTGGATCTTGATCTTTCCCTAATTTTGGAACCTCAACATTTTTGTTCTCCATATTTTAATAGGCACAACTAAAAGGCACCTCAGGTAAACAATGGAGATGGATGGATTGGATACTAGTATACAATTATGGACGGGCTGCCGAGTGCCGACACAGAGGTAGCCACAGCCGTGAACTACCGCACTGTACTGTGTCTGCTGCTAATATATAGACTGGTTGATAAAGAGATAGTATACTCGTAACTAGTATGTATGTATAAAGAAAGAAAAAAAAAACACGGTTAGGTGGTATATACAATTATGGACGGGCTGCCGAGTGCCGACACAGAGGTAGCCACAGCCGTGAACTACCGCACTGTACTGTGTCTGCTGCTAATATATAGACTGGTTGATAAAGAGATAGTATACTCGTAACTAGTATGTATGTATAAAGAAAGAAAAAAAAACCACGGTTAGGTGGTATATACAATTATGGACGGGCTGCCGAGTGCCGACACAGAGGTAGCCACAGCCGTGAACTACCGCACTGTACTGTGTCTGCTGCTAATATATAGACTGGTTGATAAAGAGATAGTATACTCGTAACTAGTATGTATGTATAAAGAAAGAAAAAAAAAACCACGGTTAGGTGGTATATACAATTATGGACGGGCTGCCGAGTGCCGACACAGAGGTAGCCACAGCCGTGAACTACCGCACTGTACTGTGTCTGCTGCTAATATATAGACTGGTTGATAAAGAGATAGTATACTCGTAACTAGTATGTATGTATAAAGAAAGAAAAAAAAACCACGGTTAGGTGGTATATACAATTATGGACGGGCTGCCGAGTGCCGACACAGAGGTAGCCACAGCCGTGAACTACCGCACTGTACTGTGTCTGCTGCTAATATAGACTGGTTGATAAAGAGATAGTATACTCGTAACTAGTATGTATGTATAAAGAAAGAAAAAAAAACCACGGTTAGGTGGTATATACAATTATGGACGGGCTGCCGAGTGCCGACACAGAGGTAGCCACAGCCGTGAACTACCGCACTGTACTGTGTCTGCTGCTAATATATAGACTGGTTGATAAAGAGATAGTATACTCGTAACTAGTATGTATGTATAAAGAAAGAAAAAAAAACCACGGTTAGGTGGTATATACAATTATGGACGGGCTGCCGAGTGCCGACACAGAGGTAGCCACAGCCGTGAACTACCGCACTGTACTGTGTCTGCTGCTAATATAGACTGGTTGATAAAGAGATAGTATACTCGTAACTAGTATGTATGTATAAAGAAAGAAAAAAAAACCACGGTTAGGTGGTATATACAATTATGGACGGGCTGCCGAGTGCCGACACAGAGGTAGCCACAGCCGTGAACTACCGCACTGTACTGTGTCTGCTGCTAATATATAGACTGGTTGATAAAGAGATAGTATACTCGTAACTAGTATGTATGTATAAAGAAAGAAAAAAAAACCACGGTTAGGTGGTATATACAATTATGGACGGGCTGCCGAGTGCCGACACAGAGGTAGCCACAGCCGTGAACTACCGCACTGTACTGTGTCTGCTGCTAATATATAGACTGGTTGATAAAGAGATAGTATACTCGTAACTAGTATGTATGTATAAAGAAAGAAAAAAAAAACACGGTTAGGTGGTATATACAATTATGGACGGGCTGCCGAGTGCCGACACAGAGGTAGCCACAGCCGTGAACTACCGCACTGTACTGTGTCTGCTGCTAATATATAGACTGGTTGATAAAGAGATAGTATACTCGTAACTAGTATGTATGTATAAAGAAAGAAAAAAAAACCACGGTTAGGTGGTATATACAATTATGGACGGGCTGCCGAGTGCCGACACAGAGGTAGCCACAGCCGTGAACTACCGCACTGTACTGTGTCTGCTGCTAATATATAGACTGGTTGATAAAGAGATAGTATACTCGTAACTAGTATGTATGTATAAAGAAAGAAAAAAAAACCACGGTTAGGTGGTATATACAATTATGGACAGGCTGCCGAGTGCCGACACAGAGGTAGCCACAGCCGTGAACTACCGCACTGTACTGTGTCTGCTGCTAATATATAGACTGGTTGATAAAGAGATAGTATACTCGTAACTAGTATGTATGTATAAAGAAAGAAAAAAAAACCACGGTTAGGTGGTATATACAATTATGGACGGGCTGCCGAGTGCCGACACAGAGGTAGCCACAGCCGTGAACTACCGCACTGTACTGTGTCTGCTGCTAATATAGACTGGTTGATAAAGAGATAGTATACTCGTAACTAGTATGTATGTATGTATAAAGAAAGAAAAAAAAACCACGGTTAGGTGGTATATACAATTATGGACGGGCTGCCGAGTGCCGACACAGAGGTAGCCACAGCCGTGAACTACCGCACTGTACTGTGTCTGCTGCTAATATAGACTGGTTGATAAAGAGATAGTATACTACTAATATTATATATACTGGTGGTCAGGTCACTGGTCACTAGTCACACTGGCAGTGGCACTCCTGCAGCAAAAGTGTGCACTGTTTAATTTTAATATAATATTATGTACTCCTGGCTCCTGCTATAACCTATAACTGGCACTGCAGTAGTGCTCCCCAGTCTCCCCCACAATTATAAGCTGTGTGAGCTGAGCAGTCAGACAGATATATAATATATATAGATGATGCAGCACACTGGCCTGAGCCTGAGCAGTGCACACAGATATGGTATGTGACTGACTGAGTCACTGTGTGTATCGCTTTTTTCAGGCAGAGAACGGATATATTAAATAAACTGCACTGTGTGTCTGGTGGTCACTCACTATATAATATATTATGTACTCCTGGCTCCTGCTATAACCTATAACTGGCACTGCAGTAGTGCTCCCCAGTCTCCCCCACAATTATAAGCTGTGTGAGCTGAGCAGTCAGACAGATATATATAATATTATATATAGATAATAGATGATGCAGCACACTGGCCTGAGCCTGAGCAGTGCACACAGATATGGTATGTGACTGAGTCACTGTGTGCTGTGTATCGCTTTTTTCAGGCAGAGAACGGATTATAAATAAAACTGGTGGTCACTATCAGCAAAACTCTGCACTGTACTGAGTACTCCTAATGCTCCCCAAAATTAGTAAATCAAGTGTCTCTCTAATCTATTCTAAACGGAGAGGACGCCAGCCACGTCCTCTCCCTATCAATCTCAATGCACGTGTGAAAATGGCGGCGACGCGCGGCTCCTTATATAGAATCCGAGTCTCGCGATAGAATCCGAGCCTCGCGAGAATCCGACAGCGTCATGATGACGTTCGGGCGCGCTCGGGTTAACCGAGCAAGGCGGGAAGATCCGAGTCGCTCGGACCCGTGAAAAAAAACATGAAGTTCTGGCGGGTTCGGATTCAGAGAAACCGAACCCGCTCATCTCTAATAAACACCCACATAATTATAATAATATTGTATATATGTATCATTCACTGGTCTCCTCTGAAACTCATTTACCCATTTAGTGCTTCTAATTTGCATATCAAAGCTGTGTGCTTTTGACTGCCTGTTCAAGAGGTTGTTCACTCCTAAGAAAAAGCAGTTACACAAGTTAATTAACATTTCAATGGCTATCTTATAGCAAGCAGAGTTACCTAAATCCTAGAGGTAAAAGAAAAAAACAAAAAAAACTTTGTTTTTTATCTGTGTGTACTTCTTACATCAAGTATTCATCTCACTATTAACTTTCACTAAGCCCCATTGAAACTATTTGTAATTGACTATGGCATGGGTTAAATAAATGCATTGGTAACTCATAAATTGTTTTTCATGTAACAAAGGAAAGCTGATTATTCTTGAGCAGACTGAAAATCAGCCATTTAGAAAAATGACCTTCCCAAAATGGCCGCTGCTCCTCCCCCTTCCACGTCCATGAGGGTTACACAAAATGGTGGACAGGCCATGTAGTTAGTCCAAAATGGAGGACGGACCATGTAGCTTCCTTTGTCACAAAGAAATCACACACCATTCAAGCACCTGAAGTTATTTTAGGCCTGAGTTAATAAAAAAACACTATATCAAGGCTATTGCAGCAACTTTTAAATGTACTTTTAACCCTACTTAACAGATAAGCAATCCAATCTGAATCAAACACAATATGACTTATTTGAACCTTGTTTTGCAACAATAAAAATACATGAGAAACGCATTGTCCCTTAAATTTCATATCAGCATCTTACTAATAACACAACACAATACACGTGGATGTGATTCGTCAGCATTTTGCGATGCGTCCATCATTAGCCGGTTGATCACAGCCGTGTTTGTAATGTACAGTGCATCATTAATAACGTGATATCCCGTGAGAGCCCCATCTATGAATGCCAAATTGATTTCTCACAAATATTTAAAATGCCCGCTCTAATATATATTGTAAATACCTGCACCACTTACTACCATATACGATAAAAGTGCGCTGTACATCGCAAAACACTGTATCCCATAAGAGAAAACAATACATTCACACATTATCTGAGTTCCAAAGCTCATTGATGTATATATTTGTTGTTAAAAGTATATGGATTCAATATAATTACAAAGTACAGTATACCGAAAGTTTCATGAATACAACTCACACAGTAAACAGTTAGAACATAGTTAAAACACAGTTACATATAGTTACAGTTAAATGCCAGCGATACAATTTTCTTTCTCATATAAGTTTGTCCCTACATATAACTCTCTCTTCCTCTCTTTCCTCTGTAAAATCATGCAAGACCTCCATCTCTGTCTGAGTCCAAAAAGCAAGTGGGCTCCTGTGTAATCAATATGTTATCTAGTTTCTGGGGGAGGGGACTCATGAGTCACCAATTTCTTTGCATATGCTGATCAGGTTCAGCCCTGTTCACTGTATCATTCATTGTTCTAACAAAGTGATTTTAGCTTTTATACATTCAATCATAACTATCCGCTGCAATGTCCTACAACTTAATAACAAGTATCAAATTAATCTACACCCTAATCTGCTTGTTTTAAAAGTAAACATGACAGGTGTATCTGGTTCCGTTCAAATAATACACATTCATGACATTAATTCATTAGGTGATTTTAAATCACCATGATGTCTGGCGCTTGTTATTATTATAATTATGTACTGTATGAAATAAGTGTCGAATCCATTTCTGTGGCATGTCCGTGTTAATGCGTGTGTTACCATATATTGCTGTGCTCACTGCGCATATTTGCAAGTATAGCGACTTAAATGTGTGTGGTTTGTATGTTCTCTTTATGTAATATTTTTTGACTTTGACACACAGTAAGAAAACATTGATCAATTTGCGTACAATAGCAGCTTTGTGACCACATCTGAATTAGGCCCATTATGCCACATAGTATCCCCAATACACATTATAACATAGTGTCCCCAGTTCATATTATGCCATATTACAGTGCCCATGTTTATAGTATACTGTGCCACATTAGACTGCCCTCCAGTTCAAATTATGCCATGTTACAGTTCCCCAATTCATATTATGCCACACTATAGTGCCTCCATTTCATATTGTGCCACATTAAAAGTCTGGGAAATTGGTATGCAACTTTATAACCTAGGTCCAGGCTCCCCTAAGCCTCTGTGCCCTATATCAATGGCACCCCTTGCACCCTCTCTAGTAAAACCCATGGACACCTTCCTTGTGCGGGATAGTTGTTGATACCACCTGCATAGGGATTTTGGACAGCACCCTTTCCTAGTCCAAAATGGAGTTAATCTCAAAAAATTATGCTGGCCATTATGTGCATGGGAAGGGATTATAAAACCCCTTTTGTTGTATTGGGCAGCAAGTTATGTTTGCGCCTGATCTGCCTCTGCAACCAGTTTGTTCTCCATCACAAATATTTGGCTTTAAATTAAAGTGTTAATATTCATGCCCATATGTCTTTATTTAATAGATTGTATGTTTTTCCATGGTCTGAAAAAGTATCCACCTTTAGAGGTTTATTTAAATTGCTTCTTTAAGGTTATTCACTGCATAATACCTATTAAAGACAGAAGTGATACAATGGTGGAAATTTACTTATCTCCCCATTTGATTCGAGATGGCATTATGGGCCGAAAATGTATCTTGGTAATTTACTAAACATGGCAGTGTTGAACCAATATATATATTTTTTTCACCATCAACAACATACATACGAATCAATACACCATCAATGAAATGCGGCTATTATTTCATACAACATGGGAATTTACCAAGTATACGTACTTGTAAACTCGAACGTAAAAACTTAAAAACAGCCCCAAACGGGCACGATTCAAACAAAAATTAAACTTTCAAATAGAACTGCTTTGGCCTGGCGTGTTTAATGGGATGTACTTATGATTCCGGAGCCTGGGATTCCGGAATCATAACTACATACTGAAGCCAGGATCCCGCTTGCCAGAATGCCAGCAGGGGGCCAAGGGCTATTCCCACTCGTGACTGTCCACGACACCCATATAGTGGGAATAGAACCTGTGGCGAGTGCAGCTCGCCTGCAAGGGGCATCATTGCACTCACCCTCCCGTTGGCATTCTGGAGGTTGGGATCCCGGTGTCAGTATGCTGATGGCCGGGATCCCAGACGCTGGTCAGGCAATCCCAACCCATGTTTAACATGTGTGTCTAGTTACCCATTACTCACACCTGAATTCTGATGCCTTTAAAAGGGAACTAAGCACATGATTCACTTCCCACTCTCCAAAATGGCTTCAGTGCTGTGCTGCAGTGATGTGCTGGGTGCTGTGGGATTCCTGAGACTGTGCCACCAGTCTGGAAGATACGAGGGGCAAGAAACTGACATGGTCAGCAGGTTTTGCAGGTACCGCAGAGGCTGCATATGCCTCGTTTATTTAGGGGACATTTGATATTAAACACATTGGCCGATGACCAGGTCATACAGATTTTACGGCTCAACAGAAACAACAATTTCCGCTTGTATGACCTTGTCAAACCGGACCTAGACCCTGAGACAGCACGCTCTCGCTCTGTCTCAGGCCTGCATAAACAGCTGGCTGTGTCATTCTTTCTGGCTACTGGCAGCTTTCAGGCTGTGTCTGGTGCAGTTATTGGGATCTCGCAGCCCATCTTTTATTATTATTATTATCCATTATTTATATGGTGCCACATGGGATCTCCAGAACCCATTACAGAGTACATAATCAAATGAGTAAACAAGAATACAGCATTTATAGTTCAAGACAATAAAGGACAAGTATGGAAAACCAGGGGTCAGGTGCCATCAAAGGAAGTATGTAGTATATGATAGTGTAAGTAGGAAAAGGTAAGGCACACAAGGAAAGACGGCTTTGCTCTTGCAATCTTACAATGTAATCTTTTCAAAATATTTATGCATGTGATGTATGCCTTACAGCCACATATAGTTACTTGTACTTTATGACTCCTGATAGCTTTCACACTGTCTATGCCAGTTATTGGGATCTCACACACCCCCACACACACCTTTTTTCACTTACTCACACAGGTGTTGGATGCGTTGCAACCCCATATAGATGCATCTATCTGCTTCCCTAGCCAGGAGTCACAGTGGCATGCAGTCAGGGTAGCTTTCTATAGCATCCAATTGTAAAGCTCAATGGAATTTGCTGCGCTATATAAGAAACTGTTAATAAAATAAAATAAATAAATTGATGGCATACCCAATGTGGTAGGTGCAATAGATTGCAGACACGTACAGCTGAGACCACCTAGGAGCAGGCAGTACATATATATGAATAGACATCAAGAACAGTCTACTAATGTCCAGGTGGTTTGTGGTGCAAAACTTAAAATTATAAGTGTTGTGGATTATCCTGGTGGATGTCACAACTCCTTCATCCTCAGTCAGTCATCCATCAAAGACAAATTTGAAGCTGGACAAATGTCAGACGGGTGGCTTCTGGGTATGTAACTACATATTTGGCTTTTGTAATACAGACACAATAACCACTATGTAACCAGTATGTTACTGCACATTATTTGTTTCAGGTGATGCAGGATATGGCTGTTTCTCTTGGCTTCTAACTCCATTGTTGCATCCTGATTCCCCTGCTGAACACAATTACAATCATGCACATAAGGTTACACAGACAGTGTTAGAAATATGTTTTTGGTGTGCTGAAATCTCGGTTTCGGTGTCTAGATAAGTCATTTAATTGTTGTCCAATATGTGGAAGTAGCTTTGGTGAAGCCTCTGGTTTTCATCCATGATGCACTAAAATGTGTCCATCATTCGGATGTTATCTGATCTTAATAATTCCATGGTGTTTGCAATTCATCTAAATTGTGTGTTTTGCCTGCTTGTGTTGCAACTTAATCTGGGTAGGCGGTGGGCCAGACTCCCAATGTATTGCATCTGCCTCCACTGACAATCAAGGTTATTAGCCTGCTGGGTGGTCCAGCTGTTCCAGAACACCTGATCCTGGGAATGTGTTTGTGTTGTTGGGGTGATTTGGAGTGGAGGTGTCCTCTGAGTTGATGGTGAACACACATGTGTTGGTGTTGGTGGAGAAATTGGATGTAAATTTAAGACAAATGTTTCCTCCATTTGTGTTTCCAGATCTTGGCCTAACTGATTTTCCTCAAGAATGGGGTCCGCTGTAATGAATGAGCAGTTGTGTGTAAGTATATATTTTTATTACCTTTTACTAATGCTTTAAAAAACCTAAACGTATATATCATTACAACTTCAAACAAATGAGAAGTGGTGATGTTGGCAATAGCAACTAATCAGAATCTAATTCAATTTATGTAGCTGTTTCTAGAATATAATAGATAGAAAGTGATCGGTAGCTATGGCCAACTTCACCAGTTTCTAAAAAAAATCACATCTTAGTAAATGTGCTCCACTGTTGGATTCAGCTTTAAGTGGGTGTGTGAAAGTGAATACATATGTATTTCCGGGTGGACAGAATTCCAGCTGTCAATTTTTACAAAGCTGCATCCCACCACCCAGAATGGGGGCAGTGAGGTGAGTGCTAAGAGTCCTCTTGTGGACATGCTGCACTCGTCACAGGATCTATTACCACTCTATGGGTGTCATGGACACCCAAAGTGGGAATAGGCCTGTTGTCCTTGTATTCCACCTGTCAGCTTTGTTGCCTGTTGTGATTCCACTGTCGTTATCCTGACCGCCGGAATTTCTGACAGCTGGCAATTTAAGCGTATCCCTGTTAAAGTATGTTTCCTAATGTGTTTGTGTTAATTTTACCAGGCAGCTGTGGGGAGTGTGGTGACATTGGTGGGAGACTGTCCAGAAGTTGTAGTGGTGGCCTGGATGACACCTCTGAGATGTGGAGTCGTGGTGGAGACACATGTGGCCTGCTTGTGACTGCTGACTTATGTTTGTGTTTTGGCAACATGTGTGTTGGCCTGCCTGACACATCCGACTTGCGCTTCCTTGGAGTAGACACAAGTGTAGATGGGCCTACAAAATATGGACAAATTAATAATTTTATACAATTTTTTTGGGGGAAAAACCCAAAGCTAATGTACTTACCAGCTTCTCCATCATCCTCAGCTTCAAGCTGAGTGGGTGCATGGACCACGGTTGTTGTGGACTTTTGGCTCACTGTAAATGGATATGTAACATTTGATTAAAACACAATTAGTTTTAGCAAACATTTGGATGAAATATGTGACATTTGTAAGTTTCTTTAACACACACTGACACATTGCCAGAATATCAGTGACATTGTTAGAATGGCAAGCAACTTTGGTGGTCATTCCGAGTTGTTCGCTCGTTGCCGATTTTCGCTATATTGCGATTAGTCGCTTACTGTGCATGCGCAAGGTTCGCAGAGCGCATGCGCTTAGTTATTTTACACAAAAGTTAGGTATTTTACTCACGGCATAACGAGGATTTTTCTTCGTTCTGGTGATCGGAGTGTGATTGACAGGAAGTGGGTGTTTCTGGGCGGAAACTGGCCGTTTTCTGGGCGTGTGCAAAAAAACGCTGGCGTTTCTGGGGAAAACGTGGGAGTGTCTGAAGAAACGGGGGAGTGTCTGGGCGAACGCTGGGTGTGTTTGTGACGTCAAACCTGGAACGAAACTGACTGAACTGATCGCAATGGCTGAGTAAGTCTGAAGCTACTCAGAAACTGCTAAGAATTTTCTATTCGCAATTCTGCTAATCTTTCGTTAGCAATTCTGCTAAGCTAAGATACACTCCCAGAGGGCGGCGGCTTAGCGTGTGCAATGCTGCTAAAAGCAGCTAGCGAGCGAACAACTCGGAATGAGGGCCTTTGTTTTGTTTTTTTGTTTTTTTTTAAATAAAAACAAATATTGCTGACATAACTGTTTGGTGTACTTATATTATTTGGTTAAAAAAAATTAGTTATTTCAAAAATATGTTTAACGTAATTTCACACAACAATACAACACTACAAATTGCACAAGTATTGTACTACCACGTATCACAAAAAATAAAAAACATACAGGACAGATGCAAACACAGGACAGCAGCAAAATACAATCTGTACACTCTCAAATTTTTATTTAAAAAAAAAACAGGAGCCAACATCAAAATACAAATCAATGATTTAGCAGCCACAAAACTATACTGAAATGCAGACAAACAACACAAATATTATAAGAGGTGATGTTGGTGTACTACAAACAAAGTGACACTAATTGGAACTTCAGGGGTGTTAGTACATAGATGAAGGCACTAACTGAAACAGCAAAGCAAAAATACTCAACAATATATGCCACAAAGACCCAGTGGCAACAAAGATGTCAGTTTTGTGAGCAGAGCCAGAGTAAGGCGATCAGGCTCATGGTCCATACAATGATCAATATGTTGGCATGTAGGCATTAGGCAACAATACATTAAAACAGTAAGGTAAGTCAAATTCTTAATGCTTTCAAAAAATAAAAATAAATCCACTTTTGAAAAAATACAGCACAGTATACAGCAGATTTAAATATGTTTAAATATTAAAACACAGTCAAGATGGAATATAATCAAACAAACACACTTACCACCCTTCTTGGGCTGATCAGAATCCACAACATAAGTAGCCCTCATCACTTCTGGAGGGGTAAGGATCTGCATGGGCTCTTCATATTTCACATATGACGCCACAATTGGATTGCCACCTCCTGTCTGGCGTGATGACTTGGCCTCCTTGGCCATTTTTGCCATGACATGGCGCTTGATGCCGTAAAACCATTTTCTGCACATTTTCTCTTCACCAAGCCCTCACTGTTTAAAGCAGCTACAAAACAACAATCATACAGCAAACCACACATGTTCGGCTGGAAAACATACATGCGGACAGAAATATACCTTCAGGAATACGAATAACATCGACATCAGAAAACAAAAAATACACAGACGCAGTAACTTAGTAAATTACTGATTCTGGAAACAAAAAGTTGCAAAAAACAAGGACGATGCCAGTCAAGTTCAATTTCGACACAAATCGACAGAAACATGAATCTTAGTAAATTTACCACAATGGGGTATATTTACTAAAAATCGTATTTTCCCGTTTGAGGTCAAAATTCAATCACGAATGACATCGAAAGTGTAAATATGCAACTTTTTGAATTTAGTACGACTAATTTACCAAGCTGACGTATTCTGCATTTTCGGTTTTACCGATGTCGATGTCATTCGTTTTTTTAGGCAGCGTTTTACGTGAGTGACTTGTGTTAGGGTATGTTAACCTATTCAGGTCTGGTCTATAAACTCTCTGCAGTCATCAGTCAGAATTCTGTTTCCCTTGCAACCGGTTGGAGATCAGTGAATGAAAAGGTGACACAGAATCATTGTGTAACCTAAGCAGTTCATAGTGTTATGAGCCACGGCTGTGGCTCATTCCTGTTTTGCATTTTTGTTAGGTATTTCATGTTTATTAGTTGTCTTGCATGCCAGGATTTCCTGTTGCTCTGTTTTAGTATGCTCTTGTCTGCTGCCGCTGGTTAGTCTGTGTAATTGCAGCTTGTTCCATGTGTTCAGCCTCACCTGGCTGCTGATTGCATTTTGTCAGTTGGAATCATGCAGTGGGCCAGCTGCTCTGGATTGTTTAATTAGGACTCTCTGTTAAAAGCACTCCCAGGACTCCTCACAGACGCCGGTGATAGCTTCCTGTTTGTCTGATTCTGCTGCTGAGAGAGTTCCCAGTCCCGGTCTGTTCGTTTGTTCCTGTTCTCAGTGATCCTGTACTCGGAAGTTACCATCTGTTCCTGGAGTCTGATAGAGCACCTTTAACATCTGGTGGTGTTCGTGAGTCGCGGCGCAGCCGTGTGTTGCGGCTTGTCCGCTATTATTTATTATTTTGTTTATATTGTGTTCTGGAGCTTTGCGGAGGATTCCGCTTCCACAAGATCCACTCTGGTGTCCAGCGGTGCCGGATAGGAGTGTCGGATCAGTGGATCTTTGGTTGTCCTTTTCCCTGGCGGCTAGTCCGCACATACCTTTTGATTTAGTTAAGTTAGCTTGTAACCCCTGGCTTGGTTGCTTAGTCAGAGGGCCCCTTGTTATCACCCTGTCTCGGACTTCCCCTTGTCTCCCATTAAGACCTGCGGGGGCATCGGGGTTGGGCAGACATAATCCGCCCTTCGAACGCGGCTGCCATGGGCTCAAGCAACCATAGTCTCGCAGGGGATTTCTGATAACACGGGCGAGACAACGGAGTTAGGGTGCCAGGGGTTACTAGGCTTTCCAGCTCCCACAACCTGTATTTCATTCCTGTACTCAGATCTCTGCCATAAGATCTTCTCCAGTCTGGAGTACAGGAATCGTAACATTATCACCGGCCATACCACAAAAAAGAAATAAAACTTTTTTTTCTTTTTTGGCCCAGTCCAGTGTCTAGTCTAGAATCCAGTCCTGTCTAGAATTCAGTGTGCAGAATCCAATCCGGTGTTTAGAATCCAGTCCTGTATAGAATTCAGTGTGCAGACTCCAGTCCGGTGTTTAGAATCCAGTCCGGTGTTTAGAATCCAGTCCGGTGTTTAGAATCCAGTCCGGAGTTTAGAATCCAGTCCGGAGTTTAGAATCCAGTCCGGAGTTTAGAATCCAGTCCGGAGTTTAGAATCCAGTCCGGAGTTTAGAATCCAGTCCGGAGTTTAGAATCCAGTCCGGAGTTTAGAATCCAGTCCGGTGTTTAGAATCCAGTCCGGTGTTTTAAAAAAAAAAAAAAAAAAAAAATACAAAAAAAAAAGTCTTGATTTGTTTAGCAAAATTTAGTCTTGCCTTGCCTTGCCTTGCCTTGCCTTGCCTTGCCTAGCCTTGCCTAGCCTTGTCTTGCCTTGTCTTGTCTTGTCTAGTTTTAAATCCTCCTATGTCTACTATGCAAGCCCTGCAGGCATCTCTCGCAGCCCTGAACTCTGTATTCAGTGCTTTGAGACCAGAGCGACTAGAAGCTTTTCAGCAATCCCTAAAGCAACTGCAAAACCTTCTGACTAAAATCTTGCTTATTTTGCCAGAAGTCGTTGAGAGTACATCTATCTCTAAAGAGACTCTTGTTCACAGTATGGTGACAAGAGAATCCTCTGGTTTAATTGAAGAGAAAAAGTTTAAAAGTTTTCTGCGGCCCAGGCTCTCAGAAGAGGAGCGTCTGCGTCGCAGAAACTTAAACTTATGCCTATATTGTGGGGGTTTAGGCCATTATCTGCAGACCTGTGAGTTGCGCAAGCCAAAGTGTGGTGACGAGTCTTGCCCTCTGTCCAAGTTGAGTCATGATACAAGATCTACTCCTGTCTCTACTGTGGCAGAGGTACTTGTCACACAACCCACACAAAAAAGCTCTCTGTCCTATAATTGGGGTCCTTGGGCAAGGGAGCCCCATTATAGATTCAGGAATCAAAAGAGAATGTTTCTCTCCTCTCTTGAGGTTCCTGTGGAAGCGGAGTTGCAAGTTCCTGGAGTGGTGCCCGTAGCCCAGGGTCCTGGAGTGGTGCCCGTAGCCCAGGGTCCTGGAGTGGTGCCCGTAGCCCAGGGTCCTGGAGTGGTGCCCGTAGCCCAGGGTCCTGGAGTGGTGCCCGTAGCCCAGGGTCCTGGAGTGGTGCCCGTAGCCCAGGGTCCTGGAGCGGTGCCCGTTGCCCAGGGTCCTGGAGCGGTACCCGATGCCCAGAGTGCTGGAGCGGTACCCGATGCCCAGAGTGCTGGAGCGGTACCCGATGCCCAGAGTGCTGGAGCGGTACCCGATGCCCAGAGTGCTGGAGCGGTACCCGATGCCCAGAGTGCTGGAGCGGTACCCGATGCCCAGAGTGCTGGAGCGGTACCCGATGCCCAGAGTGCTGGAGCGGTACCCGATGCCCAGAGTGCTGGAGCGGTACCCGATGCCCAGAGTGCTGGAGCGGTACCCGATGCCCAGAGTGCTGGAGCGGTACCCGATGCCCAGAGTGCTGGAGCGGTACCCGATGCCCAGAGTGCTGGAGCGGTACCCGATGCCCAGAGTGCTGGAGCGGTACCCGATACCCAAGCTTATAGAGGGAAATCAAATATTGTAGCTCAGGTTTCCATACCAGAAGGGGTCTCAGAAGCTGTTACCCCAGGTAGGGACTTGAGGAGCGCAACCCCAGAAAGGGTATCTAAAACCATAGTTCTTGAAGGGAACTCGAGAAGCAAAACCCCAGAAGGGATCTTTGAAGTAATATCCCCAAGTGGGGTCTCGAGAGACGCAGCCCCAAAGAAGGGTCTAGAAGTCGCTTCCCCAGGAAAGAACTTAAGAAGCATAGCATTAGTGGAGGATCTGAACGTTATTGCTTCAGCAAAAGTCCCGGAAGTCATAGTCACGGAAGAACTTTCGATAATTATCGACTCAGAGAGGGAGGCCGGTGGCCCGATCCCAGTCAGGGAGGCCAACGGCCCGGTCCCAGTAAAAGAATCCGAGGTGCTGACCCCAGCGGGGTTCCCGGAGGCCACTGCCCCAGCGGGGTTCCCGGAGGCCACTGCCCCAGCGGGGTTCCCGGAGGCCACTGCCCCAGCGGGGTTCCCGGAGGCCACTGCCCCAGCGGGGTTCCCGGAGGCCACTGCCCCAGCGGGGTTCCCGGAGGTCACTGCCCCGGGTGGGGTTCAGAAAGTCACTGCCCCGGGTGGGGTTCAGAAAGTCACTGCCCCGGGTGGGGTTCAGAAAGTCACTGCCCCGGGTGGGGTTCAGAAAGTCACTGCCCCGGGTGGGGTTCAGAAAGTCACTGCCCCGTGTGGGGTTCAGAAAGTCACTGCCCCGGGTGGGGTTCAGAAAGTCTCAGCCCCGGGTGGGGTTCAGAGAGTCTCAGCCTCGAGTAAGGTCAATAGTGACCAGGTCCTAGCAAAGCACTCCAGTCAGTCAGATGAAAAGGAAACAGATCCTGACTCTGATATTTCAACATCCATAACCTTTGATGGGGACTTCGCCCAATTTATGGCGCTTTTCAAACACTATTACACTATTATGTTGTCTAGACCATTTCTGGGCATCACTTCAGAAAACCTTGGGCTCTATCTGATTTATTCTTTTAGAGGAGAGCCTTCTGAGTGGGCAACCAGCCTAATGAAAGCTGAAGATCCCATTCTTCAGGATCCCCAAGCATTCTGTGATGCAATTGTTAAAAGATACGGTTCCAAAGAAATTGGTTCAGGTTCCTCTAAGTCACCCGTCTTGTCTGCTGAGAGTCCACCAAATACTGTAAACTCGGCACAAGAGTCCCAGCCCGTTGCTTTGACTGCAGGATGTGCTTTTCTGACTTCTTCTTCTAATAATAGTACTTTACCAGAAAGTTCAGCTCCCAAGGGTAAGAGACCTGTCTCTGATTTGAACGCAGCCTTGCTGGGTGGTACCATCAGTTCAGACAATGTTTGGGGAATTACCTTGGTCAGACCTAAAGAGCTTTGTAAAAAGAAGAAGAAGAAAAAGAAATAATTTTTGACTCTTGCCTTGATAAAAAAAAAAAAGAGAGATTTTTTTTTTTTCCTTGTCTTGTGTCCAGTGGCCACCATCAAGGGGAGGGCACTGTTACAAGTTGTTGCTACAGCTTGTTTTTTGTTTTCTTGTCTGTTAGACCAGTGTGTCAGGTTTTTTTTTTTTTTTTTTTGTTTTTTTTTTTGTATCCCTTGTTCTGGATAGTCTGAATATTGGGGTCTTTTGACCCCTCCTCAAGGGGGGGGTAATGTTATGAGCCACGGCTGTGGCTCATTCCTGTTTTGCATTTTTGTTAGGTATTTCATGTTTATTAGTTGTCTTGCATGCCAGGATTTCCTGTTGCTCTGTTTTAGTATGCTCTTGTCTGCTGCCGCTGGTTAGTCTGTGTAATTGCAGCTTGTTCCATGTGTTCAGCCTCACCTGGCTGCTGATTGCATTTTGTCAGTTGGAATCATGCAGTGGGCCAGCTGCTCTGGATTGTTTAATTAGGACTCTCTGTTAAAAGCACTCCCAGGACTCCTCACAGACGCCGGTGATAGCTTCCTGTTTGTCTGATTCTGCTGCTGAGAGAGTTCCCAGTCCCGGTCTGTTCGTTTGTTCCTGTTCTCAGTGATCCTGTACTCGGAAGTTACCATCTGTTCCTGGAGTCTGATCGAGCACCTTTAACATCTGGTGGTGTTCGTGAGTCGCGGCGCAGCCGTGTGTTGCGGCTTGTCCGCTATTATTTATTATTTTGTTTATATTGTGTTCTGGAGCTTTGCGGAGGATTCCGCTTCCACAAGATCCACTCTGGTGTCCAGCGGTGCCGGATAGGAGTGTCGGATCAGTGGATCTTTGGTTGTCCTTTTCCCTGGCGGCTAGTCCGCACATACCTTTTGATTTAGTTAAGTTAGCTTGTAACCCCTGGCTTGGTTGCTTAGTCAGAGGGCCCCTTGTTATCACCCTGTCTCGGACTTCCCCTTGTCTCCCATTAAGACCTGCGGGGGCATCGGGGTTGGGCAGACATAATCCGCCCTTCGAACGCGGCTGCCATGGGCTCAAGCAACCATAGTCTCGCAGGGGATTTCTGATAACACGGGCGAGACAACGGAGTTAGGGTGCCAGGGGTTACTAGGCTTTCCAGCTCCCACAACCTGTATTTCATTCCTGTACTCAGATCTCTGCCATAAGATCTTCTCCAGTCTGGAGTACAGGAATCGTAACACATAGTTGATCTGTCTTAGGGGCCATATAAGGTTTATTTTATAGTAAGAGAACAAAGGATTCATGTGTGCCAATACATTTAGCCAATCAGAATACACCATGTATGTCTTGAAAACTGAAACACATCAATTGTCATACAAGATTATAATTAGCAATTAGAATATATTTATTGCTTTGCGATTATCAGTTTTCCCGGAACATCCTCTCTGGAGGTCAGGGCAGGTCAAAATCCTCCTCGATGTTCAGAACTTTTGGCGATATGCTTGACTGGCCTTGGATACATCTGGTGCTGTGACATTGACCAATTCATGCTTTGAATATAATTTTGAGCTTATAAAATATCTGTGAAGCTTTTAAGGAAACACGAACCTAATTGTGAGCAGGAGTAAATATCTTGGTTAATGCGAAAAAGCTTGAATCAATATATATTTGCTATACTGCGGAAGCTCCTACACCATCATTTCCCCTCTTTTTGATTCCACTTTTTCTCCCTATTCTACCTACACTAAGCATGAACTATTCCCTTTCAGTAAACCAGTCCCCTGGATTTATAGTCCAAACCTTGGGGATTACTCCTAACAACAACCAAAGGATAAGCAACTTCATTCTTCTGGCTGGAGAGTCACTGTCAACTTCTTCGAGTGGGATGCATGTAATCAGGTATCACGACCTTTCACCTTAATTTAAGGTAGACATGGTTAGCAGCACTTGATATGGACCATCATATCTTGGTTCAAAGGTCTTTCTCACATGTCTCTTTAAATAGACCCAATCTCCTGGATTTAGCTTATGCGTAGCTGATCCTTCTGGGTCTGGAATGGAAGAAAACACTCGGCAATGGAGGTTAGTCAATGTTTTACAGACCTCCTGTACATAACCTGTTAAATCACCATGATTATGTTGTAACTGTTGTGGATAATAACAACCTGTTCTTAGAGCTGACCCAAACAATATTTCATATGGAGTCAGTTTACTAGGTTTCATGGGTGTGGTCCTAATATTAAACAAGACTATAGGTAGGCATTCTGGTCAAGTTCTTTTGGTTTCTGTCATTTTCTGTAGTTTTAGCTTAAGGTCAAAGTTCAGATGTCACCCCTCCCACTCGCCTGGGGGCGGTAAGGCACATGGAAGGCCTGCTGTACCCCCAAATCTTTCATTATATGCTGCATGACTTCTCCTGTGAAATGTGTACCTCTATCTGATTCTATAACCTCAGGTATCCCAAATCTACATACTACTTCTGCTATCAGTTTCTTTGCAGTGGTTTTTGCTATGGCTTTGCTTACTGGCCAGGCTTTGGCCCAGCGACTAAACATGTCCGTTGCTACTAGTACATATTCATATGGACCGCTTCGTGGCCACTGTATATAGTCAATTTGTAGTCTTTCAAATGGGTAAGAGGCTTTGGGTGTAGTTCCTAGAGGTGTCTTGGTTCTTTGTCCTGGATTGCTGATTCCACAGATCCAGCATCCTGCTACAAAGTTTGTTGCAGCTTTATTGAAGCCTGGAGCTATCCAATGCTCTTGTACTCTATTCACCATGGCTTCCTTTGAATGATGTACTTGTCCATGAGCTACGTGTAACATAGGTGGAAATAGAGCCGCTGGTAGACAGTACTTCAATTCTCTTGACTTCCAAAGTCCATGTTCATCTTCTTCTGCCCCCAATCATCTCCATTTCTCCTTTTCTCCTTGTGATGTTTGTTGTTGAATTTTGATCAACTCCTCTCACTGGGCATTTGCTTCACATCTTGAGCTACTAAGACTTGCTCAAGTTCTTTTGATTGTAAGGCAATTCTCTTGGCTTCTGCATCTGCAAATGCATTTCCTTTAGCTTCCATGGTTTGGCTCTTAGTATGTGCTTGTACCTTGATTATGCCAATCCTTTTAGGTAGTTCCAATGCTCTGAAGAGTTCCATAATCAAACTGGCATGTTTGATAGGTTTTCCATTTGCACCTTTGAAGTCCCTACTTTTCCAAATAACAGCGTAATCCAGGGACTAGATGTTAGCTGTCATGTTTTCAGCATGTATGCAGGCTCTGGTCATTGCTATGAGTTCTGCTTCTTGTGCTGTCATTCTTGGTAGCAATGGTCCAGAGTCTATGACTTAAGTTTCAGTTGTTACTGCATATCCTGTCCTTGGGGATCCATTATCATAATATCTTGATCCATCGACGAACAGGTTCATGTCTGGATTGTCCAGTGGTGTATCTTGGATATTAGGAAGAGGTAAAGTCTCTAATTCCATAAGGGCTAGGCAATCATGTGGAAATGTTTGTGTTGTATTTTCTGCGTCTGTAGCAGCATTTTCCTCCTCATCTGACGATTTACCATCAATACCATTTCCCCCTCTACTCCCCTCTTTTGAATGTTGATGGGAAGGAGTGTAGCTGGGTTTAGTACAGTGCATCTTGTGATGGTGACATGGGAGGCGCTTAATAGTGCTACTTCATATTTGGCAAGTCTGGCTGCAGAAAGATGCTTACTTTTTTCTTGACTTAGTATTTCTGTTACAGCGTGCGGTACTGGTATACACAGTGGATGATCAAGCACAATGTCTGTCACCTTTTCCTTCAGTATTGCTGCTGCTGCCATTGCTCGGACACAGGATGGTGCTCCTCTGATAATCGGATCCAGCTGGGCTGAATAGTATGCCACTGGTCTTTGTTTTGGTCCGTATTTCTGGGTGAGCACCCCTAAAGAATGCCCTCTGTTTTCATGGCAGAATAGGTTAAAAGGCTTTTTGTAATCAGGCAATCCCAATGATGGGGCTGTTATTATGGCTTGCTTTAGTTTTCTTACTGCTTCTTCAATGGTGTCCCTGTTTTCTGCTGACGCCTCCTTTTTTGTTAATTCATATAGGGGTTGCATCAGTAATGAGGCTGAGGGTATCCATTTTCTGCAATAACCAATAAGGCACAGAAAAGCTCTGATTTCATTTAATGTTCTTGGGGTTTTTGCTTGAGTTATTGCTTTTGTTCTTTCATCAGTAAGATGCCTTGTTCCTTGGGATATGCAGTGTCCTAAAAAAAGATAACTCTTTTCTGTACTAGCTATAGTTTGGCTTTTGACACTATGCAATCTTCTTCTGCCAAAAAGATGAGCAGTGATGCTGTTTTCCTTTTTTCACTTCTCTTCTGTCTGTGCAGCAATAAGCAGATCATCGACATATTGAACTAACTGGATGTCTGTAAAGTGCGGTCTCCATTTCTGCAGGATTAATGCCATTGCCTCTGAGAAATCTGATGGACTGGTTGCTCCCCCTTGGGGTAATCGTGTCCAACAATATTGTTTACCTTTGTGAGTGAATGTTAGAAACTTCTGGCTTTCCCATTCATCAGTAGATAATCTGTTTTTCACTCCTTTTGAATCTTGAGATTCAACACCTTTATTGATTAATGCTAGAAAAGGGTTGCTGAGTTGAGGGTAATACATCGTCTGATGGTTACTTGTCGCACTTTGGCAGTGCTACTTCATACATGGTCAGCCTTGCCACTTACAGGTGTTTGGTTCTTGCTTGTTGAAGCTTCTCTGTACCTGCATGTGGACCCTGGATGATAAGTTCATGATTCAGCACTATGCCTGTGCTCTTGTCCTCTTCTAGGACTTCTGATTCATCACTGTGTCTGTGCTCTTATACTCTTCTAGGACTGTTGCTGCTATCACTGCTCTGATGCCGGTAGGTGCTCTTTGATTACCACTGTCAAGCTTGCTTGAGTTGTAGGCCACTGGTCTTCACCTCAGTCCATGATTTTGCATAAGGACTTCTATGTATGGCCTCCTTCTTTAATAGTCAGGTAGTTCTAGGGCTTGAGATGAGGCAACTGCTGTTTCCAACTGTTCAATAGCCTAATTTATCTGTTGCTGTATGTAGGATGTGGACCCTCCTCCCTTTAAGTGTTGTCATACAATGCTTGCATGTAGACTGGTGCTAGAGGTATCCGTGTTCTGTAGTGTCCTACTAGGCCCAGGAATGATCATCTGACTTGCTTGACACTAGTTGGCATCTTAGCTTGCAGTCTGAATCTTTTCCTTCTCACTTTTGTTAGATGTCTGGTACCTTGAGTGTCCTAGGAAGATTAACTCTTGCTTGACTAGCTGCAATTTCTCCTTCTGAGGCTCTGTAGTCTTGGTCTTCCAGAAACTTCACTAAGGACACTACCCCTTCTTGGTGCTTCTTTTAGTAGTGGTGGTGGCAATCAGCAGTTCATTCACATCCTGTATTTAGCTGTGTGTTTTGTGGATAAATCACTTGGTGATATAGCCCCTCCACAGGGCTATCCTGGTCCAGTAGTATTGCTTACTTCTACAACTGGTACTGCGGGAATGAGCCAATACTGAACTTCTGTTTTAACTTGCTTCTAAATGGCTTTTTGTTCTTTCCTTTGATAAGTTGCTGGAAAGTTAAACTTCTTCTTGTATTCTCCTTGGATAAGCTTTAGTACATTGTGCTTCAGCAAAGTCACTGGACATGTACTCCAAGGTCAAGAACTGGGCTGGTATTGGTGACTGTATTTCTTTCATCTCCTGTCCTTTTAAGAATTTCTGATATCATCAGTTCTTGTGGTATCTCCCTCTGCTGCCTTCTGCGTGTGCTGGCTCCAGTATTTATTAGGCACAAACGTATTTCTCCAGTGGGCAAGGTGACTGTAATCATACCTTCTGCTGTTTCTTCTGGAGACATTATGTTCACTGGGGAGTACCTGAAGAAGCTTGTACTTCATATTGGCAGAAGAAGCATCATTCATTTGTCTTCTGGAACTTTTTCTGTCTTGTTCCTTATTATTTGCTTTAAACTCCGGAGCTTCTGTTGCTTTAAATCATGGCATTATCTCTGTAATCTTGCCATGTAGTACTGACCACTTGTCAGATGTCTTTTTTTGTCCTTCTTAAAGCAGACTTCCTTTAGTCTCCAAACTTTCATGCAGCCTTCATATTGTTTCTCAACTTTTCTTTTTCCAATCACCTCTCTTTATGATTCATTCATTATTCTTCATACTTTGTCCTTTCTTTACTTGCATATTCTTTCTCACTGCTGCTGGCATGTCATCTTCTTAGTCCAAGTCCACCCAGGCTGGTGTTTAACATAATGATGTTTATGCTGGGAGTTGTTGTTCCTCTTTGTCTTACTTTTCCTGTGAGAGATAGTCTTGTATAGCAGCTTGTATTTCAGGTTACATCTTTGCTTTCTTGCAGGGGTAGGGCTTAACTTCCCAATCCAGTCGTTGCAATGGCTTGATCTGTAAGTAAATGTAGAGGAATCTGGTTATGCATAAAAACAGCTCTTGAAACCCTTGGGTCTCCTGTGGGTAAAGTCACTTTTATCGAACTGCCAGTGGTGACTGAGTACACTGTTGCCGACACAGGAGTTGCACACCTTCATATTCTATCATCTTGTGTGTCGTATAGTGACTTTATCATAGTAAGTTCTGATGGACTCAGTCTTCTCCTGTTTCAAGTCTGGGGCTGCTGGTGCTCTGAGTGTCTGTGCATGACACCATCTCTTAAGTCTTGTCATGTACATCTTTCCACTTTCAAACGTTGTTCTATTTTTCTCTGTCGGAACGTCCGTTATGGCTGGGCAATCATCTACTGCATATTCTTTTAACATGGTGCTTACTGTTTAAGCAGTTGCTGGTCCTAGTATAGCCTCACACAACTAGTGGTAGTCGACCCATGCCGGTGTCCATATGGTTTGAATTCTTTCCATATAGGCATAAAATGCTGTTGGTTTTTTTTTCTAGGATCTGGGGACTCTGCAACTATATTTGCGAGGTCATTGCCATACCATGGTTTGTGGTGTTGGCTCTGTACGATGTATGGTTCGTTCGTCCTGGCTGCATTATCTGGGTTGCGTATTCTCTGTACTTGTGCTGGATACAGAGAAACAGGCAATGATGACCGTCTTTCAGTATTTCTAGTCGCATAGATATCTTGGCATGGTGGTTCATGGGGTGAAATCCAGTTTCCACAATTTGGGCAATGTTCATATCCTTCTGGAATGCAAAACTGACATACCGGACACAATTTTTCTGGAAAATATGTCAGTTTATTCTGTACATTATGCACCTGGGCATGAAAAGCTGTAGAGGCTGTGTCTTGACCCCTTGCTTCTCCTCTTCACCTGATTTGCACCCTTTCGCCTATAGTTCCTGATTGTGGACAATTGTTTACTGGACTCATAGCTTGATTCCAGGTGTCCACCACTCGTTTAAACATGAGGGGAACTTTAGCTGCCCAGTTTCTTTGGTTGGTCTTGTTGGGGTTTCTTGTGATAAAGTATCAGGACACTGGGGCATACTCTGTGTACATAGCTCAGGTAAATCATTCGGATTTTCAACCACAGATCCTTTCAAGATAGGGCTGATTATTTGCCATTCTTTTCCTGGCTCATCTTTATTTCAATTTTACTGTTAGTGAGCTTGCAGATGATTTCATTCTGTTCATACTAGGGGTACCTGGGTGTGCATGCATGTCTGGGTATAGGGGTGGGGTATAGTGTGCAGGTGCTGTTGCTGAAATTACAGGCAGTGAGTTTAACGCTGGTTGTGGTGCTATTGGGTATTCTGGTACAATGGGGAAATCATTTTCCTCATCTCTTCTCCTACTTTCTGCTCCTAATTCTTTTGCTACAGTGATCCAGGTGGATACTTGATCTCTATAATTATGCTTAATTATCCAACTCTTGTTACAGGAGGCACATTTTTTTCCCATTTCTCTAAGTCTAGTGTCCCTTCTGACGGAAAACCTGCTCTTTTGAAAATTTTACTTATTCCTTTCAGAGATTTCCTGCCCTCCCTGTTACTAACAATATCCACGGGTTTGTCGGGCCCTGACATCTTTACAGACCGCACTCCCATGCCTGGGTGAACGTGCGCGGAACCCCTCCTGATGTGGTATTTTAGTAACTCCTTATGAGGGACTTAAAATCTCCTTTTAAAGCTTTTCTTACCCTCCCTGTTACTAACAATATCCATGGGTTTGAACCCATCCTGATGTGGTATTTTAGCAACCCCTTATGAGGGAATTAAAATCTCCTTTTAAAGCTTTTCTTACCCTCCCTGTTACTAACAATATCCACGGGTTTGAACCCATCCTGATGTGGTATTTTAGCAACCACTTATGAGGGAATTAAAATCTCCTTTTAAAGCTTTTCTTACCCTCCCTGTTACTAACAATATCCACGGGTTTAAACCCATCCTGATGTGGTATTTTAGCAACCCCTTATGAGGGAATTAAAATCTCCTTGTGAGACGCTGACTCTGAAGAATCTCTTCTATCCTTGTACCTAAAAAGCTCCTTAAATCCGTCTGTGGACAAATGACATGGGTTGTAGTGTTGTCCCTTCCTCCCTGTGTTGGTGGAAAATCTGTTAGTACTGCTCCCCAAGTGAGACCTGCATAATAGATTATTTCTTCTGGATCACTGAGATGCGTCCCTAATATTATTGTTAAGTCACTCCAAGGGTCTATCCCTCTGCCTATATAGACTCCTGCTTGTTCTTGGTAAACTCCCCACTATTCTTGGAATACGTTCACCTTGTGTCTCTTTCAGACAGTAGCTGTTCTTTATTACTGACCCAATTCTACCCCTTAACTGTCTTGCATAGGGACATACAATATATACAGTACAATGTGTGCAGGAGAATCTAGTTACACTGGTTTCATTATTCAGCAGACACCCGACTCCCCCCCACCTTTTCAAAAGCATATTGGCAGAGTACATACAACAGTGCAAGGATACAAAAACAAGGATGACAGTAAATGCTATATCTGTTATCTGTGTGCACGGCAGCTGTTTGAGGCTGCACGGGCACATGGGTCTTAGACCTGGGATTATGTGGTTCCTAGGCCAATAGGTTATGATGTTAGATCAATCATTCTCAATGTAATGTTCCAACAATTCCCTTTTTAAAATGACAACCTTTTGTACAATAAAATTCATCATAATTTTCCACATAACCAAATAAGACTTCAGTGCTTGTAATTGCCACCAATCTCGGTGCTACGAACCCTTTGTATTTTCTTAACACAACAACACAGGTACAAGATTTGCATACACCTCTTTGGTTATTTATCAATTCAAAATGGTTATCAGCATTAGAACATATCTTGGCCATGCGCCACCTTTATAAAACGGCTCTATTTTCTTAATAAACATGTATTAGTACTTTCACAATTTAAAAGTTTTCTGCATATTTGATTAATTCCCCCTGTGCACTTATGGCAAATTATCTGAAATTATTTACCCACAATTCAACAATATAACATACATGTATGGTACCTTAAAAAATTTCTTCTGACTGACACTGGGCTCTTTAAGATATTCTCTGCCCTTCCCGACTGGACTTCCGCAGATTTCAAGAAACGCTGAGTTCAAGTGAGCAGGTAGAAATCTACACATTAAATCTCACTTACCGGTTTTTGTTATCAGCGGTTCCTGAAAGATCAGAGGATTTATTGCCAGTGGAGGAGATGCTGGAATATGCCGGACGATGCTCCCAAAAATGTTAGGGTATGTTAACCTATTCAGGTCTGGTCTATAAACTCTCTGCAGTCATCAGTCAGAATTCTGTTTCCCTTGCAACCGGTTGGAGATCAGTGAATGAAAAGGTGACACAGGATCATTGTGTAACCTAAGCAGTTCATAGTTGATCTGTCTTAGGGGCCATATAAGGTTTATTTTATAGTAAGAGAACAAAGGATTCATGTGTGCCAATACATTTAGCCAATCAGAATACACCATGTATGTCTTGAAAACTGAAACACATCAATTGTCATACAAGATCGGAACATCCTCTCTGGAGGTCAGGACAGGTCAAAATCCTCCTCGATGTTCAGAACTTTTGGCGATATGCTTGACTGGCCTTGGATACATCTGGTGCTGTGACATTGACCAATTCATGCTTTGAATATAATTTTGAGCTTATAAAATATCTGTGAAGCTTTTAAGGAAACACGAACCTAATTGTGAGCAGGAGTAAATATCTTGGTTAATGCGAAAAAGCTTGAATCAATATATATTTGCTATACTGCGGAAGCTCCTACACCATCACTTGTAAAACACTGCCGACTTTAATACAATGAATCTCGGCCGGATCTGAGAGATCCGTGCTGGGCTTCATTGTGCACCTTTTTTTTAAAAAAAAACCAGTGTTAAAATGTAAAAAAAAATTGCGTGGGATCACCCCTCCTAAGCCAAACCAGCCTCGGGCTCTTTGAGCCGATCCTGGTTGCAAAAATATGGGGGAAAAAATGTTAGAGGTTCCCCCATATTTAAACAACCAGCACCGGGCTCTGCGCCTGGTCCTGGTTCCAAAAATACGGGGGACAAAAAGCGTAGGGGTCCCCCGTATTTCTGAAACCAGCACCGGGCTCCACTAGCCAGATACATAATGCCACAGCCGGGGGACACTTTTATATAGCTCCCGGCGGCCCTGGCATTACATAACCAACTAGTCACCCCTGGCCGGGGTACCCTGGAGGAGTGGGGACCCCTTCAATATGGGGGACCCCTACGCTTTTTGTCCCCCGTATTTTTGGAACCAGGACCAGGCACAGAGCCCGGTGCTGGTTGTTTAAATATGGGGGAACCTCTATCATTTTTTTCCCCATATTTTTGCAACCAGGACCGGCTCAAAGAGCCCGAGGCTAGTTTTGCTTAGGAGGGGGGACCCCACGCAATTTAAAAAAAAAAAAAAAACACTTTCCCATCCCCTTCCCACTGAAAAACATGCACGGATCTCATGGATCCCTGCATGCCTATCCAAACACGGGATAAAAAAGCAGGTCTGTTTTTTAGCACTTTTTCATGAATTGTATTTCTGCACAGCAGTGTTTGGCTATTGTCGGCAGTGTTTGTGATTTGCACTTTTTAGTAAATTACCGATTTCTACCAAATTTCAGGCGTATTTGACCGATGGTGTATTGATTCGTGATTTTTTTCAAGGACTTCCAAAATATTACGAATGCCCTCATCACTGCCGAGATTTTTGCTTAGTAAATTACCGAAATGACACTTTGAAGAAAAAAGGGCATCTCGGTCAAAATCGGGACCTTAGTAAATATACCCCAATATGTACAAATTATTTAAAGTGACAAATCTGAATCAGCTTTTACCCTTCTGCTTCACAGGAGGTTTCTGTCCTCCCTGAGCTCCCCTTAGGACGCCTGCGTTATGGTTTGACAGGTGTATCGCCCCAGTCAAACTCCCCACCTGCCACTGTCCCCAGAGCAAATAGCATTTTTTGTAAATGTATCAATGAAACTGTTTGATTGGTACAGTGTAAGAATCATGACTTCCTTTTACAAACAATTACATTTATTTTCCTTCATACATAGGAGGAATAACTGACTACAGGAGAGATGTACTAAGCCTTGGAGAGTGATAAAGTGGAGAGATATAAAGTACCAATCAATCAGCTTCTAACTGCCGTGTTACTTAGAGGTCTATTCATGAAGCAGTGAAAATGGTGAAAAAGTGAGCCAGTGGAGAAGTTGCCCATGGCAACCAATCAGCAATGAAGTAACATTTTTAATTTGCATACTATACAATTGTACGGAGCATCCGATTGGTTGCCATGGGCAAATTCTCCACAGTCTCACTTCTCCACGCTTTTCACTGCTTCATGAATAGACCCCCAAGTGTGTTTGAAAAATAGCAGTTAGGAGCTGAATGACTGGTACATTAGCTCCTTCCACTTTACCTCTCGACAAGGCTTAGTAGTCCACAGACCTTCTATATGCTTCATAGTTCCAATCATGCAAGGGTGGCTGTTGCATTGACAATGGCTCCTCTTTTTTTTTTTTTTTTTTTGCTTTACAGTGACTAGTACTGTTCTACAGATTGTGTTTTTTTCCATCTGGCTAGTCTTGTTTGAATAACAAACATTTTGCTAAATTATTTAGTGAACCTACATTTCTATGAATTTCATCTTCAGACGGATCAATTCGTTCAACCCCACAATTAATTACATGCGATTGGATGTGATTAGATGAAATTACAGTTCACTGAGACTTTGTTAGACAATCATATTGCTATATTACTAGAAATAAGTCCAGGCTTCAGTGAAAATGAGTAGTTACAGATGTTGATATGATGCAATTAGGAGCATGCAATTAAGAGCACCCGCTCACAAAGAAAGATCAATCGTTCTTGTAGCATCATATGTAGATGTGTTAAGGAATTTAATGTCAACCATGAACTATTTCTCCTGTGCCTTATCTGGAGACAGAAGCATCATTTAAATGTTATGTTTATAATCCACAAAACCTTAATGAAAGATGAGTCAGAACTCTCAGTTCTCTTACTTGCAATCAGTAATTTGAACATTTATTTATAGAATTACTGTATATAGGGGGACATGTACTAAGCAGTGATAAAAGTGGAGAAGTTAGCCAGTGGATAAATTGCCCAAGGCAATCAATCAGCTGCTCTGTTTGCCTTTATAGTATGAAAATTATAAATGTTATGTCAATGCTGATTGGTTGCCATGGGCAACTTCTCCACTGGCTCACTTCTCCACTTTTATCACTGCTTAGTACTCCCCCAAAGTCTTGCTTTACTGATATTAATGGAATTAATGAGTATTTTATTTTATTCAAAATAGAAGAAACAGTGTATTTAGTGGGCATATCATTGTTATAGGTCGTATTAGTTTTTGGGTTTAGAAAAATGAGCCTCGTATTGTAAGGCATAAATAGTATTTTGCCCAGTATAGTTAAGGTCCACAAACCATAAATGCATCTGTATAATATACAAATGAAACAATAATGATAGCACACTCTATTTTTACTTATTACATTGCTCAGAATAAGCCACATATCATAAATGATCAATACAGCTACATTTTGTACAGCCACCATAACACTTATTTTATACAGCCATAGTAGACAATGTATAGGTAAAGTGTGAATTGAAAGTAAAAATCCAATAAGTACCCCAGCATTGTGGGGCTTATTCAGGTTTGTTAGCAAACCAAAAATATTAGCAATTGGGCAAAACCATGTGCACTGCAGGTGGGGCAGACATAACATGTGCAGAGAGAGTTAGATTTGGGTGGGTCATATTGTTTCTGTACATGGTAAGTACTGGTTGCTTTATTTCTGCACTGAAATTTAGATTTCAGTTTGAACACACCCCACCCAAATCTAACTCTCTCTGCATATGTTTCATCTACCCCACCTGTAGTGCAACATTGTATTGCCCAATTACATAGGGGGCCCTTACAGACTTTTGCCTTGGGGCCTGCAATATATATACGTATTACCCTGGACCTGCTCACTGTAATGTGGCATAAAAAAAACTGGAGGGCATTATAATGTTACATAATATGAACTGGGACAATGTAATGTGGCACAATATGAAGTGGAGGTCCTATAGCAGTGTCAGTCTGGGGTATGAAGGGCCCACCGGGGGAATTCAGTGATAGGGGCCCATGTTTAGGGGTGTGGCCAGTCTCCAGAGGGGGTGTGCCCAGACACCATATTGGTATGCCTAACCATCAGAGAGTGCATGGTCTGGGCCCTTTGCTAAATATATATAGTAAATACTGCTAGTCCATGCGTGATTATGTACCAGATCAATAACAGCAATGCACTGTAGAAAATACTCCCTAGTCCTGTGCAGTAACCTATGTATAATGTAAATTATAATTTAATTGCACAGTCAGGAACCTGGTCCCTAGAACCAGACATTGGTTTAAAAATCAACCGGAAATCAACATTTAGTAAATATAGAATTTTAGCTCTGAAACACCCTGTCGATATTGATCACTTTAGGAATGATCTTTAGTAAGTTTACCACCTTACACTGGCGTATCTATAATGGGTGCAGTGTGTGTGGTGCACACGGGCCCCTGGGTCCAGAGGAGGCCCACACCGCACACACTGCACCCATTTCTTCTATACTTACCTTTCTGGCGTCCATCGATGACTGTGTATGGGCCTCCTCCTCTCCCATAGCCGTCACCACCGCTGCTAGCGCACTGAGCGCTAGAGACTCTGGCACAGTGCCAGAGTCTACAGCGCATGCGCAGGACTCTGGAAAAATGGCACGGTGGCCATTTTTTTGAATCCTGCGCATGTGCTGTAGACTCTGGCACTGTGCCAGAGTCTCAGCGCTGAGAGCGCTAGCAGCGGCGGTGACGGCTACAGGAGAGGAGGGGGCCCACACACAGAGTCTGCACACGGGTCCCCTCCTCTCTAGAAATGCTGCTGCCCCCTTACCTCAAATATATTAACTCAATAGTTATAGACACAATCACCTGTATTCTCTAGAGAAACTAGAAGCTGTTTATCAATTACATTTTTTTACTATGCAATAACCATGAACATTATTATTATTATTATTATTATTACTGAACTTCTTATAAAGAAATTATTTGCATACAACTGTATGGGCTGGATGTTGACTGGGTTGACCGTAGGTGCAGGTTCCTGGCCAAACTCTGCCTTTTTTTTAAAGTGGCAATCATTTACAAGGCATAGTTTTGCCTTGTACATGATTGCAACTTTAAAAAAAAAAAAAAACATCAGTTTTCAGGCGGGAACCCACACCTTCGTCCAACTCAGACTCCATTACATCCAGCCCTATATATTCCTTGCAGAAATGTTAAATGCATTTACCAAACAAAGTGTCACCTTACGCACAATTATTCAACAATTACTTATATATTATAGGATGCATAGTCAATTGATTTTTATTTGATTTTCATGTATGTGTCAGTCTCATTACAGTCTAACTGTACATCTTGGCTGAGAACTATATTAAAATAAAGTTGACATATAATGGAAGACACAGCCCTGCCTCATCCTATACACTACACAGCCGTGTAACAATTGGGATGGAATGCACAGCAGCTGTACATCTTAAATCAGTTCTCCACTGTATGTTTGTCACTGCTTGCACATCTTTTTTATTCCTTGTTGTTTATACCCAGGAGCTATACCACATTTTAATTAGTACATGTCACTTTCTCCACACTGATAGCAGTTGTTTTTTTACAGATAAAATCCATCATACTATTACCAATCTCAGTGCCACTGGCAGCTACTGTAACATAATTGTCATATTATACAGTGATCAAATTCCTTACACTCCTTAAATCTTTGTAACTTTTTAACACTAGTTCCATTTAATCATTCCATTCAAATGTATTGATGTAAAGTACTGGTATCTCTTTTTGCCGTTTAGTTTATTGAAATAGAAAGGCCTACAGTATTACTTCAGTGTTGGTGTTGACATTTCCTGTGATATCTTGCGATGTCAAGTTTTCAACTTTCTTAAAGATGAATGATGTACTGTAGACTTGTGATTGGTTATTTCCGTATCCATTATATGGGTTTCTTAGTCATCTTGGATTAAATTACACTTTCCAATTTCTGAAAGCACATTTGATTAGCAGGGAAAATACACTGTTTACCATTTGATTTTATTTTCACTTTACTTTATAAATAGGTGTTATATATTCTGCATGCAGAGCCTTTTTATTATGCCCATTTGTATTTATTATAGTAGGCTACTGGTTCTATATAGCTTGTCTAAACTAGTGAAATAGAGAATTAAGCATGGATACAAACAAAACATTGCCACTCACTGGCCACATTTTAATGAACAGTGCTAGAACTCCCCTTTGAAAAATCTACAGCTTAAGTATGTACATCAAAAAGAAAATTGGCAGAGTAACTGCCTTAAAGAGTAAGTAAAGACACTATTTCACAGTAATATACATCAAAGGCTGTGCCTTACAGAGCTGACTAATATACCTGAAATAAGCAGAGCAGTTACACTTAACAAATATATTCATCATGCTTTCTTTCACACCTCTGTAGGAGGTTGGCATGATTGGGAGTGCCGGGGCAGGGTGAAGTCTTTGCAGGCTTTCCACACTGCATATGATTTTGAAGTGGGGACAAAGGGGGTCATTGCGAGTTGATCACTCGCAAGCTGTTTTTAGCAGCCGTGCGAACGCATAGTCGCCGCCCACAGGGGAGTGTATTTTTGCTTTGCAAGTGTGCGATCACATGTGCAGCCAAGCTGTGCAAAAACATTTTGTGCAGTTTCTGTGTAGCTCTGAACTTACTCAGCCCTTGCAATCACTTTAGCCTATCCGCCTGCGTTTTTCCAAACACTCCCAGAAAACAGTCAGTTGACACCCACAAACACCTTCTTCCTGTCAATCTCCTTGCGATCGGCTGTGCGAATAGATCCTTTGTACAATACATCGCCCAGCAACGATTCGCTTTGTAGCCGTACAATGCTCCTGCGCATTGTGGTGCATACACATGCGCAGTTCTGACCCGATCGCAGTGCAGCAAAAAAAACCTAGCATGCAATCAGGTTGGAATGACCCCCAAAGTACACCCAACACACAGGTTTCTAGGGGGTTATTCAGGTTATTAGCAAATCAAAAAAGTTAGTTAAAAACCCTGATGCACTGCAGGCAGGGCAGATGTAACATATGCAGATAAATTTAGATTTGGGTGGGTTATATTGTTTCTGTGCATGGTAAAATACTGGCTGCTTAATTTCTACACTGCAGTTTAGATTTTAGTTTGAACACACCCCACCAATCTAATCTCTCTGCACATGTTACATCTGCCCCACCTGCAGTGCAACATGGTTTTGCCCAATTGCTAACTTTTTTGGTTTGCTAACAAACCTGAATAAGGTCCCTAGTGTCACAAAGGGAGAGCTGTCACTTCCCCTGGAGTAGTGGCAGAGGGGGTAATTCTAAGTTGATCGCAGCAGGAATTTTGTTAGCAGTTGGGCAAAACCATGTGCACTGCAGGGGAGGCAGATATAACATGTGCAGAGAGAGTTATATTTGGGTGGGTCATTTTGTTTCTGTGCAGGGTAAATACTGGCTGCTTTATTTTTACACTGCAATTTAGATTGCAGATTGAACACACCACACCCAAATCTAACTCTCTCTGCACATGTTATATCCTGCTGCGAACATTTCAAGGATGATCAGTGGAAACAGGATGCACCTGAGCTCAATTTTGAGCTTCATGGCAGAGGCTGTGAATTCTTATGGACATGTGAGTTCTTCGTTTTTATTTTTAATAAATTTGCAAAACTCTCAAAAAAAATTTCACATTGTCATTATGAGGTATTGTTTGTAGAATTTTGAGGGAAAACATGAATTTATTCCAGTTTGGAATAAGACTGTAACATGTCAAAATGTGGAAAAAGTGAAGTGCTGTGAATACTTTCCGGATGCACTGTACATAATATAATAATAAAAGCCCTTTAAATTGCCACAATGTGAGTTTAGATGCTAATTTAAAAATATATTGTTCTATTGTTTGTACTACTCTAGCGCACTCTAACCTTGTGCGTTTATTATTCACGTACATAATAGGTGTGGGATGATAGATAGACAGTATCTAGTTAGACAGTCAATAGATAGACACCACATGTTAGACAGACATTAGGTCGACAGGGTCAAAAGGTTGACATGAAAAAGGTAGACAGTACAAAAGGTCGACAGGGTCAAAAGGTCGATGGTCAAAAGGTTGACATGAAAATGGTTGACACAAAAAAAGGTAGACAACATGTTTTTTTGCATTTATGTGGTTTGTGTGGATAGTTTTGCCATCTGGGACCCCCAATTATAGAAAGACATCCCCTCGCGGGGCTTGCTTCGCTAGCCATGTTTTGGGCTCACCACGCTTCGGGCTCGCCACAAGGTTTATAACCAGCTCTATGCCGACATGGATATAGAAGGTATGAAATAGTCCAAAAACATGTAAAATTATTTTTTAAAAAGTGTCTACCTTTTTTATGTCGACCATTTATATGTCGACCTTTTGACCATGTTGATCTTTTGAACTGTACCTTTTTTCATGTCGACCTTTTGACCATGTTGACCTAATGTCTGTCTAACATATGGTGTCTATTTATTGAATGCCTAACTATACACTGTCTATCTATCATCCGGATACCGTACATAATATAATAAAAGCCATTTGACTTGCCACAGTGATCTGTGAATTAAAAAATGGATAACGATCACTTTAGAGAAGATCGACCAAATACTATCACTGCAGCTGCAGCCACCAGTCATGATGATTACACTAGTCTTCAACGGAATACATACCTATTACCGGCAGCCGGGATCCCGGCTGTCATGATCCCGACAGCGGGATCCCGCCCACCAGTATGCTGGCAGCAGGGCGAGCACTAGAAATCCCCTTGCAGGCTCGCAGCACTCACCAGGCAGCAGACACGGTGGCTCGCTGCACTCACCACAGGATCTATTCTCCCTCTACGGGTGTGGTGGACACAGAGGGAGAAAAGCCTGTGGCGCCAGTATTCCAGGGGAAGCATTTCACTGCCTGTCGGGATTCCGACGGAGGCATTGTGACCACCAGGATCCCGACAGGCAGTCTCGTCATTTCCTCCCTCCTCAACATCATCTACTAAAACTGATGTTCAAGGGCATACAGGGTTTAAGTCAGGCATATAAAATCAAAACAACAATATACTGTGGTAAGTTAAAAAACACCTCTAATAAAAGGAAAGCATGGTGCAGAAAAACATAAAATTGCCAACATCCCATTCACCACACGCAGTGTCAAGGAAATACTCAGGCCTAAGCCTTTATTTTTGAGTGTTGGTTCTGCATCTGTCAGTGCGGAATCTTCTTCTGCCTCTCATGAGGATGCAAGCCCTTTTCACTCAGAATCTAGAAGAAGTATCAAAACAAACTCACTAAGACAATAGAACAAACTGTGTTCAGAACCGTCACTCTGAGGAGAGTCTAGGAATGTCCATGTTAGCTATGTGTTAGTCTGAGATTTCCCACACTGTCCTCATAGAGAAGCCTCTTTACCCGTCTTCCACTATTTCTACACCATCTGCACATATGGGGAGCAATACAAGTAAAGATGGCGACAAAATAAAAATTGATGATGCTTGTGTGGAAATGGAAAAGGATGAGGGGGATATGTGTGTACTACTACTATCTGACAATGAGGATGAGGATGTTGATGATGTTGTTTGTGTAAGTCAGCCACCAGTGGCTGCAGTTCTTGCCCATGATAAAAAGAAAGCCATTGATATGCCTGTGCATAAGGCCAAAAAAGCCACCTCTTGGGTGTGGAATTATTTTTACCCAAATCCTGACAATGTTTGTGAGGGCATCTGCTTAATTTGTGAGGCCAAAGTTAGAAGAGGTAGGGAATTTAGCCATCTAGGCACCTCCTCTATGTTTTTATCATTTGCGGCAAGTTCACCAAATTTATTGTACAAGATTACAATGTAATTAACCAGGGTGGCGACAAGGGGATACAAAGGGGACAGCTGTACCAGGCCCCAAGGATCAGAGGGGCCCCAAGTATATGCTGATAAGTACCTTCCAGGGATGTGAGCTGTCTTGTCCAAATAGGGCAGCGAGCTGTAGGCGGTGTGGTCACAGCCTCAGAGTGACAGGAGCCTCTCACACACAGTGACTGTGAGGCGTGAGTGTGCATATGCTCTTCTGGGTTCTGCTCTGTTGCAGGCAGTTACGGGACATGGCAGCAGCTCCGCTGGCAAGGATTCCCGTGCCCTACACTGGCGTCTTCTGGTAGGGTCTGCTGTGCGATGTTTGGATCTGGGGATTGCAGCACACGTGAGTCGCTCCCCGGGGTAAGAGTGGATTGATGAGGGGATACAGGGCTTTGGGATAGGCTGGGGGAGCTTGGAATTCAGCATGGAGTCATTGGGGAGAGACAGACTGTGGTGTGTGTAGGAGAAAGGAGAGAGTGAGACACAGACTGTGGTGTGTGAGGGAGAGGAAGGAGAGATATACATATTTATATATTTGTTTAAATAAATATATAAATATATATATTTTAACAGTTTCTTATATAGCGCAAATTACGAGGGGGCCCCCAGTGATATCACTGTATGAGGGGCCCCAGTGATATCACTGTATGGGCCCCCAAGATTTCTGTTGCTGGCCCTGTAATTAACACCCTCATCATTATGCTACTCATTCGTGATTGGAGGTAGTTATTCCAACAAATTGTTTTGTGGGGGCCCAAACAAACCAAGTACTTCAGCCACAAAAGTAGTAGTCCCTGTCATTGTAGTGCTTGGTTTGTTACACTGTGCATGTCCTTTTTAATATCCAATATAAGGGTGGGTGAGAGAGATCAAAGACGATTCCATCTTGCATGACTTTTCTGTCACTATTGTGTGGCAATGTTTCATAGATGTGCTCTAAACTGCCTTGTGTTTGTGCCACAGCTGTGAAGTGGTCAAAATTGTTTGGAAATTACGGGAAATTAATGTTATTGATGTTAAAAATACTGTAGGAATGAATTTGATTTTAGCTTTTTTTATCAATTAAAAAAAAAATTACAAAACCAAAGCCAGTCATAGCATTTTTGTAAAACTGTACAACAAATAAGAACCAAAACCAGCAAAAAAAAAAAATGGTTCAGCACACATCTCTAAAGTGTACAGCATACCACTTTAAAAACCACATCACTAATTTCATCATTACTATGCTGTACAATGTAAACACATTTCACCAGTATACTGTGAAGACTCCATTTGGCTAATATACTTTGCAAAACCCAATTTATCAGTATGCAATGTATACCTCATTTGATCAGTACACAATGTAGCCATTTGAATACTGAGAAATACAGATACCATTTTATCAGTATGGAATGCATTACACCTTTTGCCAGAATAAAATACATTACTGTGCAGCATCTGTTTGATCAGTGTACAACACAGCGTCCATGTTACTAGACAACTGTGCAGATTTTTCTATTGTTTATTTAATAAGATTTGGGGTTTTCCACCATCCTGATGTTTTGATGACAAGCAATCAGTGCTATAGAATTATGTAACCAGGCCCTATGGATTTCCTCAATTACATTTAACAGACAAATACTTGAAGTGGGTGCACACTTTTCAATTTATCTTTTCTTCGATAGGCGGGTGTTCACCCATTAGGTTTGTGAATGATACAGATCTGATTGCTGGGCTGCGTTTTTTGCTGTCCTGCGATCAGATAGTTGCCCGCCTACAGGGGGAGTGTATTTTTGCTGTGCAAGTGTGCATTCCTATGTGTTAGCAGAGCTGCTAAAAATCAGTTTGTGCAGTCTCTGTGCACCTCAGGACTTACTCATCCAGTGCGATTGAATCCTGCTAATCGGGGCCGGAGCTGATGTCAGACACCCTTCCTGAAAACGCTTGGGCACGCCTGCGTTTTTCTGGACACTCCCTTTAAACGCTCAGTTGCCACCCAAAAACGGCCTCTTCACTTTGCGCATGCCCGTGCGAATCGATCCTTCGCACCATCCCGTTGCTGACCGGTGATGCTCATTGTAGCTGTCCGACGTGCCTGTGCATTGCGGTGCAAATGCATGCGCAGTTTGGACCTGATCACTCGCTGTGCCAAAACATACAGAAGCGATCAGATCTGAATTACCCCCGTTGGGCAACTATCTGATCACGGGACAGCAAAAAACGCAGCCCAACGATCAGATCTGAATTACACTCACTGTACACAGACATATCAGCAGGGATATGCGGTGATGTAAATGGCTCAGGATGCATTGGCTAGTACTAGAGCCGGATTCACACACGATATATGAGCCAAAGGGTTCATGTGGGCATTATACACAGGTGCAGCAGTATATACTGCTGGAAATTTGGTGAGTGTTGATCAGAGATGTGCGGAAAAGGTAGGCTGCAATAGACTTTTTACTTCAGAGTTTTGACTATAAAAATGATTAGAATAATACAAAGAAAATATTTGTAATATAGTCTTTGCATATTTCATATACTTTATATAGTAAAACTCTGGCGTATACGTTAGTATGACAGGAGAGGCTCTGCTTCACCTGCCTCACCCCTCCGCACATCACTGATATCAGGTCAGTCATGCAGCACATCTGATGTCAATATATCATGAATAGATATATGTGCATTTGCGTGTGTGTGTATGGTTTACTGTGCGATATATCCGCTGCAGAATCCATTGACTATGACATCACATGTGGGCCGGCATATTCAAATGGATCTGCTGGCTCACATATCAGGCATCAGACTGATGAGTATGTATGCACAAGATATAACTTAGCAATCAATAGATCAGTCGGCATATCGGCTGGGCAGCTGATCCGTTGGCTAAGTGTATACCTAGCCTTACAGTAAGTGTAGTCTGATTGGTTATTGATTGCCACATGCAAAGCAACCAGCATATGTCACATGGTCTATTGACAAATTAACTTTGTCACAATACAATACTTAACCACTTGCCTGGCATGGTCGCATCAGATGCCTTATCTGATCCGGTCGCTCAGGATGCGACCAGTCAGATAGGCAGCATATGCAGTTGCAGGGAAGAGAAATACTTGCTAGCTGTATCTCTCAGAGGGACCAGAAGGTCTCTCTGCCTCTCTGCACCCTCCCCCAGTATTTACTGTGCTGCCGATCACTGCTGATTGGTCAGCACAGCAGGACTCACCACCTGGTAGCAGCCGCTGGGGAAGTGTAAATGAACCCCACCTCCCGTGTGTACCTGGTGGCTGCGGGCTGTTAAAATGAAAGTTGCAATGGCCTCAATGTTCCTGATGTACCGATGATGCCACTTGATGTTCCGATTTTTTGGGGGGGACTCTTTTTTTACAAATATTTAAAAAAAAAACATTTATTTTTTTAAATAATATAATTTTGGATAAATGGTTAAGAGATAGATAAACTTTGTGCAGCTGCTGAAAAAGCTAAGTGAATATTCTAGGGAACATTTCCTATGTCTAAATATGGCATTATGGTGACATGTCCAGCATTAGGGTGGCCTACAAGAATAATTCAGCCTCTAATTTAATGTTCAATTTCTGCAGAGCCCACCATGCAAACAAATCAATGTCAGGTTTAGACGTCTGCTTTCACATATAGCATTGAAATAGCAAACATCAGCTACTGTGGTTGAAGTCATGCAAAGAAGAACCGCATTTTCAGTATTTCAATATTTAAGGAAACATTCACTTCCAATATTTATTTTTCTTTTGTATCTAATAAAATCTAACTCCCATCCTTCACAGTTCAGGTCTTCTCTTAATTCTCTTTCAATAAACAAAGTAAATATAATGTTTTGGTTTCCTTATAGGATAAGAGTCTGAGACTACAATGACAGGGAGGCAGCTGCATAGAATAAAGGCAGCCTGAAATGCATTTGGACGGAGTGGTCAAACCTTTCAAGACTTGTTAACAGTAAACAGACACAAACTGTTAGACGGCTTCTGTGTCCAATCGTAATGTATTGCTACACTCTATACCTCCAGGCAAGAGAAGATTTCTTTAGTGGAGATGCAATCAGCTCTGACCAATCAGTAATATAGGTTAATCAGCTGATCGATTGGTCCATGAGTAGGCTGGGCCTGGCTCCTCTCTGACTGGCTCTAGCCTGGCCTTGGGCAATAGGTTGGAAACTTTTAATTATCAGCAGCAGCTATACTACTGATTGAATGGTCAATGGGTTTACTACCAAGGCAGCCGTGTTTGAATAATAATAGGAAACAATGTGGAAAGGGCAGGCAGTGGCAAAGCAAGACACATGGATATGTATAGTGCTGAAAAGAAGAGTTAATTACTTGGCAAAAAAAACTACATTTTAGGACATCATGGGGCAGCCACTCCATAATTTAAACTTTGCTGACATTTGTGTAGGTAATCTGCCTTCCCTGCCACACAGGAACAGTCTATGCCCACATATTCTAGATTTTCTTCTGCAGTTGTCAGGGTAAACATATATTACCAGCTAAATAATGCAAAAATCTATATCAAAATGTAATTATTTAGCATTACACAATATTGGGAGCAAAAAGCAGTCTGCAACTACATCAGTGTATATTGACCCAGAGGGCATATTCTCTTCTGGCTGAGGAGCTAATTAACCCCGGGTCATGAGTGAGAATTTAGCCTACTCCTCTTTCCGCTTACAATATATTAGAAGTCTCCTATTTCTGCATCTGCACTGGAAAAAGGGACAGCAAAAAACGCAGAACAATCCAACACTAAAACGTGACTCAGTATTTCTCATGTAAATTAATATCACTGTTTAACAAATTACCATACCCTGAAATGACACCTCTGATGGACATTAAAACAAATCAGACAAATAAATAAAAAGAACAGCAGGCGTTTGTAAACAATTCACTGGTTGATTCAGTATTGTCTTTTAATTATGCTGACAATTTTTCTGCAATAGGTTCCTGCAAAGCATTGTGGCGCAATATATTTAAGGCGCATCTGGCAGCACAGGCGTTAAACACTGCTTACCAGCCTCACGATTAGCCTGTGTGCCAAAATTATAATTGCATATCACAGTTCCTTTGCTTAGCCAGACATATTAATGGAGGCTTCAGGATATGGACACCACTTACAGCCCAGCTAGATTTGCTAATTCTGAAGTTTTCGTGATGTGTGTCGTGCTACCGGTGTAATTCATTTTTACCAATCATGTGCAAAAATATATATATTTATCTGTATATGTTTTGTAGAAAGGTCATCTGGAACAAAGTAGACACTTAGTATTATGGTGCAAAAAAATAAGGAGGGTATTTTAAATTGTTCAGTTTAAGATGTCACTACCTAAAATCTGTGTTTTTCCTCATCTCAGATAAACACAGTGTGTTCATCACATTCAGCCAGCTTCATTACTATTTATATTACCGTGCACTGTCTATGTGCAGTCAATTCATAATTGTCCAGTTTTTCTAATTAATCACAAAAGATTTTTGTCTTGCCTGGAGCTAGTTCTGGGGTGACTCACAATGGCAAACCAAAGCTCATACATCAAACACAGGCCCTCTTATACTTCAGCCTTCTGCTAGGGAATGCTGCTCAGCTCTTCTCTAGCACGGAGGGACTGACTGGGCATGTGCAGCCCTCAGGCTAAGAAGAAGCACTGTGCTCTGTCCTCCACCGTGTGGCTTGTTATTTTTATCTGATGTTAGCATTTGCAGCCCAAAACAGATCTAGTTAATTTGGCACAGATTCTGTATTCAAAGTGTTTGGTTCTCTCTGTTCCGCTGTCACCTCAGTTTTGCCTTGGCTCAAATTTACATTTTCAGAGCTTCAAAAGACAGCTTGCGTCCATTGTTACACTGTCCATGATTTGCTGATTATTTCAGGGCCATTCAAAATTGCAAACAGTGGCAGATATTCTTAACCAGATAATATGTGATTGACTCAAGTGACTGTAATACAATTATCTTACAGAGAGGCAGGGTGATTTGTTGTAATTATGGAACAGGCCAAACAATATTTAGCAAATTAAGACAATAAGATTACATCAGTAGATGCGAATGGATGTTGATTAACTCGTTCAGGGCTAGTATGGATAGCATAATATTGCAGAACAATGCCTACTGTAGATCTTTTAAACATGGGTTGACGACAGGATATTTGTTACGCTATAACAAAGGCAATATTGGTTGTTGTGGGCACTTATAGCCAATAAGCTTTAAAACAGTACGTTGTAAATTTGTTCAGCTTTGTATAGACTAATATGCCTGAAGGTGACAGACGTTCATTTTTATATGGCAACACATTCCCCTATTATAATTCCAGTCCAGATTACCCTCATTACAGACTTAATACAAATATAAACAGTGGTCACACACTGATATATTGTCTCTGTCTACATTTCCATGACAATGAAAATTTACAGATGGAATGCCATGTCTACAAAGACTAAATTGAAGTGCCATTGCTCTTAAAGTGCATTCACTACATACACACCAATAAAAATTACAAATCAGCTTGATTTTAGTTAATATCTGCAGTGTTTCCATATAAATAAATATACCATATATGTGCTAAAACTGTTACAGTTGTGTTTGCCATTTACTTATGTTTGAAAGCCAGAAGCATGTCCCCATAGCACTTTTTAATTGCTTATTTAATAAAATGAAAATAATGGAACCTCTAACCAAATTCATTTTGTTTTATTTTAAGGTGTGTTACAACAAATAATTTACAGATCACTTACTAGCGACCAACAGACACTTAGCACACCATGCATACCATTTATTCATGCCTAGTATATAATACATACTGTAGGTATTGTTTCTGTCAGGTCAACAATACTAACCCCTTTAATGCACCTATTGTATACTATAGAACAATATTAAAATTGCCTCGCATATGACCTCTACAAATGAGGGGCTATACAAAAGAAATGACCATTAATTGTGGGAAAATGAATTATTTATGGAGAAAATAAACTCAATAAAAATGGCAATGTCACATTCCGTGAGAGATGATGAGAGACAGCTCTTGTTTGGCCTCCCCTCTATTAAGTAGGTGGGCTTAACAGACATTGGGGCAGTTGTACTAAGCCTTAAAGAGTGATAAAGTGCAGAGAGATAAACTACCAACTAATCAGCCTCTGTCATTTTTTAAACACAGCCTGTGTCGTGACAGTTAGGAGCTGATTGATTGGTACTTTATCTCTCTCATTATCACTCAAAAAGGCTTAGTACATCTCCCTCATTAATTCATTTCATGTTGGGAGCTCCTCAGGAATATTACACATCATATATCAGGGATTTTATTACTATTTAGGGGCCAATTTATCAATATTGTGAAGATTTTCTATATTAAATATAAATTCTTATGACTGCTCATCATGGACAATATGAAAAAAATTAGGTATGGAATTTAGCAAATGTCTCTTGCTATGACACAATAACCAAACAAGAGCCTGTCCTGATGAAAAGCAAGATGTTTGACATCTGTAATTTTCATATTGCAACCAATTGTGTTCATTATACATGCAGATGTCATCGGTGTTCTGCTTCTGATAAAGTTAAATACATGAAGGTAGCCTATAAAGTTAGAGATAAATAGACGAAGGGGTGTGTTTCATCCAGACGCTGATATAGAAGGTGTTCCTTCTTTCCACTCCTCTATAAGAAAGCAACATGATAAGCTTGAAGTATGTATTTGGTATGAATATACAGATTTTAGATGTGCATTGCATAGGTAGAGTAGACACAATGGGGGAGATTCAAATGTTTGAAAACTCAGTTGGGAGTCTATCTAATAGACAGGAAAAAACAGACACCCAACCCACTTTTCAAACATTTGAATCTCCCCCAATCTGTCTGGTTGTGAACTGTAATCTCTGACTAAAGTTTTGGTGAAATGTCAAGGCACAGAAACTGCTCACTGAAGTAGTCAACATACTCACTTCCTATACAAACTCATTATGAAGCTCAACAAAGGCAACTGGAGAGCCATGATCTTCTACGACAATAATGCTGCATTCAGATCGCAAATGCCGGATCCTACCCGGTAAGAGAAACGTGTACTTACCGGGTGGGATCCGGCATTTGCGCTCCGTTGCTGGCTTTCCGACCCGGCAATATACCGGGTCGGTTGCCATAGCAGTGGAGGGCGCAGCAGCAGCGGGGGTGGAGGCGGCGCCGGGAGATGAGCTCATCTCCTGCGCCGCCTCTGCCTATGCTGTGAATGGGAGCCGTGTCGCATCGGAACGGCTCCCATTCACACTGCGCCTGACCTGGTAATCAACCCGGTAATAACCCTTCTTTTTTACCGGGTTGAATTACCGGGTCAGGCGACCCGCTAATTCTGAAAAGGACCTTTCACATCGCACACTGACCGGGTTATTAGTGCGATGTGAAAGGGGTATAAGAGTGGTCTGCGACAGCAGGAGAGTTTTGACTGACTGAGAGCTGCTTTTGGGGATGAAGCACCATCCTGAACCTCTGTGTTCGAGTGGTTTGCAGAATTTTGGCATGGAAAACGGTACCTGGAAGATGAGGAGCTTTGTGGCCAATCTGTGTTCACCATCACAGAGTACAAAATTGCTGCCATGCAGGCCATAGTTAAGGTAGATGCCGGGGTGACCACAGCCCATTGAGAGAAGGAGATAGGCATCGCATCGGGATCCATCCACTTGATATTCTATGATAAAATAGGCCTGAGCAAGGTTTCTGTATGCTGGGTGCCCCTTCAGGTGACTCAAGAGCAGAAGGAGGCCCGGGTGAAACAGTGCTGCAACATGCTAGCCAGGTTTGATGGAGGTCGCTCAAACTCAGTCTGGGAGATCACCAGTGGTGATGAATCCTGGAACTACATTTTCGACCCCAAAACCAAACACCAGTCAGTCCAGTGGACTCAGTTGGAGGTGCGCAGCCACAGAAGGTCCGACATAAGCGCAGCATGGCCAAGTAGATGGTGTCTGTTTTTGTGGACAAGACTTGTCACGCATCCAGGAACTTGGTCATCCACTGTACAGTCCAGACCTTGCCCCCTGCAACCTCTTTGTGTTCCCACAAATCAGGAGCAAGATGTATGAGATTTGTTTTGAGTCACTGGAATCTGCAGTAGATACCTTCATCCACCATGTAGAAGACATTCCTGCTTTGGACTGGTCCAACTGCTTCACCAAGTAGTTTGAGCACATGCAACTTTGCTTAGTCTCCTCTGATGAATACATTGAAAAAGTGTAGTGTTCAATTTGTTTGTTAATATAATACTTTTTGTGCATCTGGAAGCTTATTGCACACACCTCATACTTTCTGCTGCTCCTATATAGTGTATGCTAACACAAAAAGTACTTCTGCTCAGACATGGTCATGCATGTGCAAGTACTGGCTGGTGGGGAGAGAGCCGAGGATCCATCTCTGTAAAATATTGCAATGTTTTGGCCCATAAGGTACAACTGGCTATCTCTACCAGGGACGTGCAGTGAGCTAACTGGCTCAGGAGGCACTGGCTAAGGCTAACCCCAGAGCCAGATTTACATGCAATATATGAACCAAAGGGTACATCTGGGCATTGTACACAGGTGCAGCATTATAAACTCCTGGAAATCTGGTGAGTTTTGATTAGAGATGTGTGGAAAGGATACACAGGTGAGGCACTGCCTCACCTGCCATAGACTTTTTACTCCAGAGTTTGGGCTATAAAAATTATTAGAATAATGCAAAGAAGATATTTCACACAAATTATTAGTATTTTTTAATATATTTTATTCATTCAAAACTCTGGTTTAAACTTAAGTATGACAGGAAAGGCTCTGCCTTACCCCACCGCACATCACTGATCTCTACCATGGTCAAGCTAAGCTTTACACAGCTTGGTAAATTGGCCAAGATAGCTATAGGGATTGCTTTTGCACATGATAGAAGAAGGACTGCAGCAGATATCTATGATACCTGATGTGGCGCCCTCACAATAAATTATTATTTAAATGTGTCAGGATTATCAGAGCATTGATCTCAAATCTAGATTAAAAGATAGATCGCGTAATGTTGGGTTGGATATCATTAGGTACATATGCTGTAATGTTTGTTCTGATCCCCCAAGAGGACTGGACCCAATTTGGAGAAGAACTGGTCTTTTAAACAGTGTAGGGTAAAACCAGATGCTTCATAAGATTAGAAACTTTTTAATCTGCTGCATATAGCCATCAGATTCAGTTTTTACCCTTCAAAGCAGAGGTTAGTAAATCCTATGTCTTGCAGGTCAAAATCTCTGCCCCACATCTCCATAGATGTGGAGATGTGGTTCAGATGTAAAAACTGCTGAGTGGGAGTTTCCCCTCTTGGCCTGAATATGAAGAAAGGTCATAAAGTGGTTAATAGTGCTTAGTGTTGTAGTGAAGTAGGGGTTTAAACTAGAGATGAGCGGGTTCGGTTCTCAGAGAACCGAACCCTACCGGACTTCACCATCCGAGCCCAGATTCGAGTCAGGCTCTGGTTTTCCTGCCTGACTCGGAAACCAGAACAAGAAAAAAACGTCATCATCCCGCTGTCGGATTCTCGCAGGGTTTGGATCGCATATAAGGAGCCGCGTGTCCCCGCCATTTTCACTCAAGCATTGGAGAGTGTAAAGAGAGGACATGTCTCCGTCCTCTCAGTGTCCGTGTCTTATGCTGCATCTGTCCAGTCACATTGGTTGTGTCCTCTGCTGCCATATGTCCAGTGCTGCTGTAAAAGTCCCTTACAGTGTTGCTGTGTTGTGCTGCATCAGTTCAGTGGTGGTGTATTGGGCTGCATCAGTTCAGTCACAGTGGTGGTGTCCTCTGCTGCCATATGTCCAGTGCTGCTGTATAAGTCCAGTCAAGTGGTGCTGTGTTGTGCTGCATCAGTCCAGTGGTAGTGTGTTGTGCTGCATCAGTCCAGTCACAGTGGTGGTGTCCTCTGCTGACATATGTCCAGTGCTACTGTATAAATCCAGTCCATTGCAGTGGTGCTGTATTGTCCTGCATCAGTCCAGTGTCCTATATGTCCAGTACTGCCGTATATGTCCAGAGGTACTGTCGTATAAATCCAGTGATCCTGCCATATAATTCCAGTGATCCTGCCATATAATTCCAGTGATCCTGCCGTATAATTCCAGTGATCCTGCCGTATAAATCCAGTGATCCTGCCGTATATGTCCATTGATACTGTCGTATATGTCCAGAGGTACTGCCATATAAAACCAGTGATCCTGCCATATAAGTCCAGTGATCCTGCCGTATAATTACAGCGGTACTGGTGTATAAGTCCAGTCCAGCGATACTGCCGTATATGTCCAGTGATACTGCCGTATATGTCCATTGATACTGCTGTATATGTCCAGCGGTACTGCCGTATAAATCCAGTAAACCTGCCGTATAATTCCAGTGATCCTGCCGTATAATTGCAGTGATCCTGCCATATAAATCCAGTGGTACTGGCGTATAAGTCCAGTCCAGTGAAACTGCCGTATATGTCCAGTGACACTGCCGTATATGTCCAGTGATACTGCCGTATATGTCCATTGATACTGCTGTACATGTCCAGTGGTACTGCCGTATAAATCCAGTGATCCTGCCGTATAATTCCAGTGATCCTGCCGTATAAGTCCAGTGATCCTGTCGTATAATTCCAGTGATCCTGCCGTATAATTCCAGTGGTACTAGCATATAAATCCAGTGATCCTGACATATAATTGCAGTGATCCTGCCATATAATTCCAGTAATCCTGCTGTATAATTCCAGTGATCCTGCCGTATAAATCCATATAATTCCGTATAAGTCCAGTCCAGTGGTGCTGCCATATCAGTTCAGTGGTGCTGTTCTGTGCTGTATATTTTTTACTCCAAATAAAGGGGTTATTAATATTTAATCCAAATAATTTTCACATGGTTTGCCCTGTGTGTTGTAGAGGTACGCTCTCCTGTACCGCATATTGTTATATAAATTTGGAGGATAAAATAGGGAAAGATCAAGAACCACTTCATCCTAGTGCTGAAGCTGCTGCCACTAGTCATGACATAGATGATGAAATCCCATCAACGTCGTCTGCCAAGGCCGATGCCAATGTGATAGTATAGGGCATGTAAAATCCAAAAAGCCAAAGTTCAGTAAAAAGACCCAAAAAAAGAAATGAAATGGTCTGAGGAGAAAAGTAACCTTGCCAATATGCCATTAACGACACGGAGTGGCAAGGAACGGCTAAGGCCCTGGCCTATGTTCAGTACTAGTGGTTCAGCTTCACATGACTATGGAAGCCCTCATCCTCCCGCTAGAAAAATTATAAGAATTAAGCTGGAAAAAGCACAGCAAAGAACTGTGCATTCTAAGATGGTATAACAAATCCCCAAGGAGAGTCCAAGTGTGTCGGCGGTTGCAATGTCTGACCTTCCCAACACTGGACGGGAAGAGGTGGCTCCTTCCACCATTTGCATGCCCTCTGCAAGTGCTGGAAGGAGCACCCGCAGTCCAGTTTCTGATATTCAAATTGAAGGTGTCACTGTTGAAGTACACCAGGATGAGAATATGGGTGTTGCTGATGCTGAGTAGGAAGTTGATGATGAGAATTCTGATGGTGATGTGGTTTATTTAAATCAGGCACCGGGGGAGACACCTGTTGTCCGTGGGATGAATAAGCCCATTGTGATGCCTGGACAAAATACCAAAAAGCCACCTCTTCGATGTGGAATTATTACTCCACAATTCCAGACAACAGGTGTCAAGCGTGCGCTGCCTCTGTCAATCTGTAATAAGTAGGGGTAAGGACATTAACCACCTAGGAACATCCTCCCTTATACGTCACCTGCCACGCATTCATCAGAAGTCAGTGTCAAGTTGTAAAACTTTGGGTAAGAGCGTAAGCAGTCCACTGACACCTAAATCCCTTATTCCTCTTGTACCCAAGCTCCTGCAAGCCACACCACTAACTCCCTCAATGTCAACTTCCTCCTCAGTCAGGAACGTCAATAGTCCTGCAGTCCATGTCACTGGCAAGACTGAGGAGTTCTCTCCTAACCGGGATTCCTCCGGAGGATCCTTGAGCGGTATGCCTGCTGTTGCTGCCGCTTCTGCTGTTGTTGCTGCTGGGAGTCGATCGTCATCCCAGAGGGGTAGCTGTAAGACCACTTGTACTACTTCAACTAAGCAATTGACTGTCCAACAGTCCTTTGTGAGAAAGATGAAATATGACAGCAGTCATCCTTTTGCAAAACGGATAACTGAGGCCTTGACAGCTATGTTGGTGTTATAAGTGCATCCTGTATCAGCCATTAGTTCAGTGGGACTTAGTGGATTGTATGAGGTACTGTGTCCCCGGTATAAAATCCCATATAGGTTCCACTTCCCTAGACAGGCGATACCAAGAATGTACAGAGATGTAAAAAAAAGTGTTCTACAAAATGCTGTTGTACCCACTGTCTACTTAACCACGGACATGTGGACAAATGAAACAGGGCAGACTAAGGACTATATGACTGTGACAGCCCACTGGGTAGATGTATGGCCTCCCGCAGCAATAACAGCAGCGGCACCAGTAGCAGCATCTCGCAAAACGCCAACTCATTCCTAGGCAGGCTACGCTATGTATCACTGCTTTTCGTAAGAGGCACACAGCTGACAACCTCTTACAGAAACTGAGGGACATCATTGCACAATGGCTTACCCCAATTAGACTCTCCTGGGGATTTGTGATATTGGAAAATGCCACCAATATTGTGCGTACATTACATCTGGGTAAATTCCAGCATGTCCCATATTTTGCACATACAATTAATTTGGTGGTGTAGATTTAAAAAAAAAAATTATGGGTGTACAGGAGATGCTGTCAGTTGCCTGAAAAATTTGCGGGCCACTTTCGGCATTCAGCCACCGCGTGCCGAAGACTGAAGCGCCATCAGACACAACTGAACCTGCCCTGCCATCCCCTGAAGCAAGAGGTGTTAACGAGGTAGAATTCAACACTCTTTATGCTTCAGAGGATGGAGGAGCAACAAAAGGACATTCAAGCCTATATATCCACCTACGATATAGGTAAAGGAGGGGGAATGCACCTGACTCAAGCGCAGTGGAGAATGATTTCCGTCTTGTGCAAGGTTCTCTAACCATTTGAACTTGCCACACGTGAAGTCAGTTCAGACACTGCCAGCTTGAGTCAGGTAATTCCCGTCATCAGGCTTTTGTAGAAGCAGCTGGAAAAATTGAAGGAGGAGCTAAGTCAGAGCGTTTCCGCAAAGTATGTGGTACTTGTGAATGGAGCCCTTCATTCGCTTTGCCAGGATTCAAGGGTGGTCAATCTGTGAAAATCAAAGCACTTCATTTTGGCCACTGTGCTTGATCCTAGGTTTAAAGCCTATGTTGTATCTCTCTTTCTGGCAGACACTCTGCAGAGGTTCAAATACCTGCTGGTGAGAAAATTGTCAACTCAAGCGGAACGTGACCCGTCAACAGCTCCTCTTTCACTTTCTCCCACAACTGGGGCTGCGAGGAAAAGGATAAGATTTCCTAGGCCACCAGCTGGCGGTGATGCAGGGCAGTCAGGAGCGAGTGCTGACATCTGGTCCGGACTGAAGGACCTGCCAACGATTACTGACATGTCTACTGCCACTGCATATGATTCTGTCACCATTGAAAGAATGGTGGAAGATTATATGAGTGACAGCATCCAACTTGGCATGTCAGACAGTCCGTACGTATACTGGCAGGAACAAGAGGCAATTTGGATGCCCTTGCACAAATTTACTTTATTTTACCTAAGTTGCCCCCCCTCCAGTGTGTACTCCGAAAGAGTGTTTAGTGCAGGCGGTAACCTTGGCAGTGATCGGAGTAGGAGGTTACTATATGAAAAAGATGATGTTCATCAAAATTAATTATAAATTCCTCCGGTAAGACCTTCACCAGCAATTGCCTGCAGAAAGTACACAGGGACCTGTGATGGTGGATTCCAGTGGGGACGAATTAACACTCTGTGAGGAGGAGGATGTACACACTGAATGGGGTGAGGAATCGGAGGATGAGGATGAGGTCGACATCTTGCCTCTTTAGAGCCAGTTTGTGCAAGGAGAGATTGATTGCTTCTTTTTTGGTGGGGGCCCAAACAAACCAGTCATTTCAGCCACAGTCATGTGGCAGACCCTGTTGCTGAAATGATTGGTTTGTTTAAGTGTGCATGTCCTGTTTATACAACATAAGAGTGGGTGGGAGGGCCAAATGACAATTCCATCTTGCACCTCTTTTCTTCTTTGCATCATGTGCTGTTTGGGGCCTAGTTTTTTAAAGTGCCATCCTGTCTGCCACTGCAGTGCAACTCCTAGATGGGCCAGGTGTTTGTGCCGCACACTTTTGTCGCTTACCTTAGAAATACAGCCATCTTGGTGCAACCTTTTGGCCTAAAAACAATATTGTGAGATGTTCAGAATAGACTGGAAATGAGTGGAAATGAATGTTATTGAGGTTAGTAATACCGTAGGATCATAATTACCCCCAAATTCTGTGATTTTAGCTGTTTTTATCAAAAATCACCCAGATCCAAAACCAAAACACAAAAGGGTGGTTTTCGCAAAACCAACCCAAAACCAAAATACGAGTGGGGAATTAGAACCGAAACACAAAACACGAAAAGTGCCCGCCGCACATCTCTAGTTTAAACCATTTTTCCTTTAAATACCTTTGCATATAGTATTTTATACAACTGCACTGAAAGGTAGGTAAAAATGGAATAACAGGGAACATTAATGATAGAGAATAATTTTCTGGGACTACTGTTACTTATTATTGGCTTACTATTAGGGAAGTGTTATAATTTTTTCACTAGCTGAACATGTAATGTATAAACACATTTAGAAAGATTAAGGTTTGATACAGAATGGAAACCCAGGTTGTATGGACTGTATGGATAATGTAAGTCTTCCTTTTCAACTGACAATTTCCCCAACACCCACCAATCAAGATAACTGGCCTATGAATAAGTATCATCTTCCCTTTACGACCTGAATAACTTAAACAGTACAGTTTAGCAAATATCTCCACAATGGCCACAGATCGTACCAAACAAGATGCGTGACTTTATTTGTCAGTCTATTTACAGATTTCTGGGCCTATTAATTTTCACTTAAGAGCCTGTTACACATACAGATATGTTAGTTTCTGCATGTTCTATAAGTAACATGCCCGTTCATTACTATTTTTATATGGCTTCTGAGATCCAAAGCATGCATCTGTAAGATGCAGCATTAGATCACCATCGGCAACAGTGATGGACTGGGGTATGAAGGGCCCATTGGGAGAATGCAGTGAAAGGGGCCTATGCTTAGGGGTGTGGCCAGCCTACAAAGGGGGTGTAGCCAGCCTCCACATAGGCTTGAAATACACAATAGTCTAGTGCAGTGTAATGCAACATATCTACCATGTATAATACAAGTGCACAGTCTGGATCCTGATACCTAGAGGAAGGAGTGGGTCCTCAGGCAGTGGGGCCTACCGGTGGTTTCCCTGGTACCCCTGTGGGACAGTTCCGACCCTGATCGGAAACATCGCGCCTGCCATAAGGCATCTGTGCATCCCTAAAATTGCTCAGAATGTCCTCCACAACTAAGCTGCAGAGTGAGTTATTCTGTGTCTGAAGACACAGGGGCAGATTTATTAAGCACAGTGAAGTGATAAAGTGGAAGGTGATAAAGGACCAGCCAATAAGATCTTAACTGCCATGTTACAGGCTGGGTTTGAAAAATGACAGGAGCTGACTGGCTGGTACTTTATCACCTTCTACTTTATCACTTCACCGAGCTTAATAAATCTGCCCCTCAGTCACTTACTTACCTAGCAACACATAGGGGGGAATTCAAATGTTTGAAAAGTTGGTTGGGTGTCTGTTTTTTCCTGTCTATTAGATAGGAAAAAACAGACACCCAACTGACTTTTCAAACAATTTAATCTCCCCCATTAAGTTATATGTTTGTATGTATCTGTGGGATGTTAATTTTACAATAAGTGTTTTACTATTATAAAGTGATTGTTCTGCATTAATATTTCAATTTACATTAACTATCATTAATGATGGACATAATTCTACTATATAAGGTCAATCACATAAAAATAATTAAACCTCGGCTGGAATACTGAGTACATCGGCAGACAAGAGACTATTTTGAAAGGGTCTCCTAACTGGCTCTTGAACTTAGAAGGGACTGTGCATTCCATTATGAGATCAGAACATATGGCTGGCTAGTCAGGCTAGTGAGAGGACGTTACCACCCAATCATGGTCTGCCATGCTGCACAGACTGCTCGAATGCACAGGGGAAAAAGACGTAAGAGTGAACATTAATCTGGGTCTCCTATTACTTATGACTAGCTCACTTTTTGGGAAATGAAACAAATTATTTTTTATATCATTGTCCTGAAATTTTAATGTATGTAACCTGCTTAGAAAGATTAAAGTTTGATCATGCAGATTGTAGGCATAGATCGTACATATTGCAAAAGACCGACAAGTCTTCCTTTTTAGCAACAACCCTCCAAACATGCACCAATAGGGGTAATTGGCCTTCCAACAAGTATATCTGCCCTTTACAACCTGAATAATGTAAATGGTACAGTTTAGCAAATGTCTCCGTAGCAGCCACAAATCATACCAAACAAGGATCGTGACCAGATTTGTCTATTTACAGATTTGGTCCTTCCTAACAATTATTCCCTGAAATCACAGCTACAAGATACTATGGGGGACATGTACTAAGCAGTGATAAAAGTGGAGAAGTGAGCCAGTGGAGAAGCTGCCCATGGCAACCCATCAGCTGCTCTGTATATGTTTATAGTATGCAAATTATAAATGTTACGTTAGTACTGATTGGTTGCCATGTGCAAGTTCTCCCCTGGCTCACTTCTCCACTATTATCACTGCTTAGTACATGTCCCCCTATAACTTGATTTCAGAATGGATAACTTATTAAATGAACTGGTAAAAATAGTATAATTATTTGCAATAGTGCTTTTAAAATAATATGACTATTTGATATGCTTTCATAATGCTGGCTGGTAATTTGAAAATAAAGTAATATATTGTGTTTGTTAAAATCAAGTAACGTTTCAACCGCTTTGATGGATTAGCCTCATTAACTCCACATTTCCTGTGTCAAAACACGATAGCCAGGTCTTATGTCGTAAAAAAAAAACCCCAAAAAAAACAGGTCAATGTGAAATCTAGAAAACTAGAAAGAAATATCTGGGTATGAAGAATATATAGTTCGTATTAAGACACAAATACGTTTAACCTCTAAATTCAATACTTTGAATATAAACTTATGTAAGAAAATGATATGATCTGTCTTGTTTTGCTGTGCTCAATGCTGTACGGACTCCCTTTGTTTATATGTTAATATTTGTTTGATTTGTTAATATAAAAATATACAGACTCTGAGAGAGGAGCCAATGCACAAATTCAGGCAGAAGATGATGATGATCAGTAGGAACTTGAAAGTATACAATTCTAGCTGTAAAACTTCCAGCACAATGGCAGACAGCTTTATGCTGGTGTCCAAGTTAAACATGCTGTTGCCAAATAACTTTAAATAGAGATAAGCAAAACGATTGCCATCCTCTGTAATACATTGAGTCAGTGCTGACAAATCCATTTGAATTGGACACACACAAAACCCTGGTACAAAATTTGCTAAAAAAATGCTATTTTGTTAAATGATAAAACTTGCTACACATAGTACATAACCACATTGCAGATATTTATATTGTAATTTTAAACTCCGCCCCACATGCCGGGTCCTGACCCCCACCCCCCGCAGACATGCAAAAGCATTGCCCGATGGCAATGCTTTTGCATGTGTCGAGTAGCCCTGTGTCTATGCAGCTGCGAAGGCAGATGGCTACCCGCCATGTTTTTAGTCACAGCGGCTGCATGTGATGTCACGCAGCCGGCGCGACCCACCCCTGCAACAGTCCGGACACGGAGCATCAACACCCACAAAACGCGGCATCGATGCACCATTCCTGTCCACCTCCAGGTCTTAAACTGCATTCTGCAGAGAACACAGTTTAGGACCTTGCACATGCAAGTACCAGTATATGCGCATGTGCAGATGTGCAAAAATCGCTTTATGCACATCAGCGATGGGGTCTGAATTAGACCCATGGTTTGAAAAGCACACACCAGTGGATTTACAAGATAGCCCAAGAACAAGTCCAGTGTAGCTTAACTAAGGCAATTGGTTTATTGTGCAAGTGATGGTACAGCTGTACTCACAGGGAGAGGAAGAGCTTGAAACAGAGCTTGTGCTGGAAGCAGGGTATTCCCAGGTAATGGTGTTGCAGTCTCTGGCGCTATGTCACTTATATACCGTAACAAGATGGTACCACGTATACACAGTAATAGTACTGGCAGCTATTTTGGAAGGGGAATGAAACTTCATATTGGAGAATGTGTAGTAGCACTCTCCACTTCTAACAAATTTGATACCACATTCATTCAAACACCTTGTGGACTTTTCAATACTTTGTAGCCCCCAAATCCCCAGGTTGAAGGAGAAGTGAGTAGCCAAGTGAATAATAAAGGTTGATTAACCATGATATGATCCCTTTAGGATATCCCTAGTTATATGTTCCCCAGTGTATGCGTATTATGGGCTAGATGCGTCATTGCTTGGAGAGTAATAAAGTGAAGAGAGAAAAAGTACCAGCCAATCAGCTTCTGTCATTTCCCGAACACTGTCTGTAACATGGCAGTTAGACGCTGATTGGCTGGTACTTTTTTTCTGTCCATTTTATCACTCTTCAAGCGATGACGCATCATGTCTGCAAAAGAACTGGATTCATCCTGGGTAGCCCAACAAGCGCATCCTGATTAACATGTGCTAAGCTCCACTTAAGCCACCACTACTAGCCAAGTTAGCCTTCCTAGAAACTGGCTTGACTCTGCAGGTCATCCAAGAAGCACTTCACTGCCCGCCAGCAATGAAGGAGTAAATACTGGAAGCCAGGACCTTGCTATTCTTACCTCCGGTATACCCATCTCCTATCAGGAGAATATTCAGTGTCAGCCTAGCAGGCTTTGTGGGGCTGCTATTGGCAGGGGGTTTCAAAGAAAAATGACAATGAAGAGAGATTTAGATATGAGGTGTGGCTATTAAATAATGAGACTGTACTAAGTTGTAACAAAAGAAACCATACTGCGTGAGTTAAAAGGGAGTGGGAGAACCAGTGGCGCACGCAGGGGGGTTTCTGAGTACCTGGAAACCCCCCCTGATGACCCCAAAAAATGTTTTGAGACAGACACAGCTGCCTCCGTCTCAACAAAAGCAAAAGCCGCGATCGCGGACGGAGCTGTAGCAAGAGCAGAGAGCTATGCAGCTCTCTGCTTACAGAATGTCCCGGGTGCCGGGGGAGCATGCTAAGCCACAGCAGCTCCCTCTGTCCTCACACTGCCGCCCCTCTGCTCCCAGCCTTGTATACTGTATGTAAGTTTTAAATCATTAAGTGTGTTTTTGTATGATATGAATGTACAGTATGTATGTATGTGTGTTTACATGTGTGAGTTTGTGTATGTATATATAAATGTGTGATATATATATATATATATATATATATATATATATATATACGGTAATCCTCCTTGGGTCCTGTGATAAGACCTCTATTGAAGAAAAATATGCGGCACTCCAGGGACTTAAAAAAAGTCAAACTGTATTAAAAAAAAAAATTTCATGTTGCAAAAAACAACGTTTCAATGCTCTACGGCCTTTTCATCTGGTTATGCATTATAGGTGAGGTCAAAAACAATAAACAAAATACCTCTGTTTTTTTTTCACCTCACCTATAATGCATAACCTGATGGAAAGGCTGTAGAGCCTTGAAACGTTGTTTTTTAGCACCATGATTTTTTTTTTTTTATATATACAGTTTGACTTTGGAGTGCCGCCTATTTTTCTTCAGTAGAGGTCCTATCACAGGACCCAAGGAGGATTACTAGTTTTATTAATTTCAGGAGGGCACCCTGGTATCTTTGCTTTTTATCATCCAGAGTGCCAGACGACCACACATATATATATATATATATATATATATATATTGCAAATGATGAATGGCACTTCTTACTAGTACCGCACAACATGCTCCGGTGCCCGTCAGAATCATATAAATGTACGGAAGCAGTACGGCACTCATAGAGACTAGTAAACCATAGAAAATCAGCACAGAACGCTGTAGCTGTATGTCAACGTTTCAGAGTTAGACTCTTTTAAAGGAGTCTAACTCTGAAACATTGACAAACAGCTTCAGCGTCCTGTGCTGATTTTCTATGGTTTACCAGTCTCAATAAGTGCCGTCATGCCTCCGTACATATATATGTATGTATGTTTGCGTGTGTGTGTGTGTGTGTGTGTGTGTGTGTATCTATATATATATATATATATATATATATATATATATATATATATTTATTAGTTATGAGCACCGGACATTTTTTGGGTTTTGTGTTTTGGTTTTGGATTCGGTTCCACGGTCGTGTTTTGGATTCGGACGCGTTTTGGCAAAACCTCCCTGAAAATTTTTTGTCGGATTCGGTTGTGTTTTGGATTTGGGTGTTTTTTTTACAAAAACCCCTCAAAAACAGCTTAAATCATAGAATTTGGGGGTCATTTTGATCCCATAGTATTATTAACCTCAATAACCATAATTTCCACTCATTTCCAGTCTATTCTGAACACCTCACACATCACAATATTATTTTTAGTCCTAAAATTTGCACCGAGGTCGCTGGATGACTAAGCTAAGCGACCCAAGTGTCCAACACAAACACCTGGCCCATCTAGGAGTGGCACTGCAGTGTCAGACAGGATGGCACTTCAAAAAATAGTCCCCAAACAGCACATGATGCAAATAAAAATGAAAGAAAAAAGAGGTGCACGATGGAATTGTCCTTGGTCCTTCCCACCAACCCTTATGTTGTATAAACAGGACATGCACACTTTAACAAAACCATCATTTCAGCGACAGGGTCTGCCACACGTCTGTGACTGAAATGACTGGTTGGTTTGGGCCCCCACCAAAAAAAAAGCAATCAATCTCTCCTTGCACAAACTGGCTCTACAGAGGCAAGATGTCCACCTCCTCATCATCCTCCGATTCCTCACCCCTTTCACTGTGTACATCCCCTTCCTCACAGATTAATAATTCGTCCCCACTGGAATCCACCATCTCAGGTCCCTGTGTACTTTCTGGAGGCAATTGCTGGTGAATGTCTCCATAGAGGAATTGATTATAATTAATTTTGATGAACATCATCTTCTCCACATTTTCTGGAAGTAACCTTGTACGCCGATTGCTGACAAGGTGAGCGGCTACACTAAACACTCTTTCGGAGTGCACACTGGAGGGGGGGCAACTTAGGTAAAATAAAGCCAGTTTGTGCAAGGGCCTCCAAATTGCCTCTTTTTCCTGCCAGTATACGTACGGACTGTCTGACGTGCCTACTTGAATGCGGTCACTCATATAATCCTCCACCATTCTTTCAATGGTGAGAGAATCATATGCAATGACAGTAGACGACATGTCAGTAATCGTTGGCAGGTCCTTCAGTCCGGACCAGATGTCAGCACTCGCTCCAGACTGCCCTGCATCACCGCCAGCGGGTGGGCTCGGAATTCATAGCCTTTTCCTCGCAGCCCCAGTTGCGGGAGTATGTGAAGGAGGAGCTGTTGACGGGTCACGTTCCGCTTGACTTGACAATTTTCTAGAGATGTGCACTTGAAATTTTTCGGGTTTTGTGTTTTGGTTTTGGGTTCGGTTCCGCGGCCGTGTTTTGGGTTCGACCGCGTTTTGGCAAAACCTCACCAAATTTTTTTTGTCGGATTCGGGTGTGTTTTGGATTCGGGTGTTTTTTTCAAAAAACCCTAAAAAACAGCTTAAATCATAGAATTTGGGGGTCATTTTTATCCCAAAGTATTATTAACCTCAAAAACCATAATTTCCACTCATTTTCAGTCTATTCTGAATACCTCACACCTCACAATATTATTTTTAGTCCTAAAATTTGCACCGAGGTCGCTGGATGACTAAGCTAAGCGACCCTAGTAGCCGACACAAACACCTGGCCCATCTTGGAGTGGCACTGCAGTGTCACGCAGGATGGCCCTTCCAAAAAACACTCCCCAAACAGCACATGACGCAAAGAAAAAAAGAGGCGCAATGAGGTAGCTGTGTGAGTAAGATAAGCGACCCTAGTGGCCGACACAAACACCTGGCCCATCTAGGAGTGGCACTGCAGTGTCACGCAGGATGGCCCTTCCAAAAAACACTCCCCAAACAGCACATGACGCAAAGAAAAAAAGAGGCGCAATGAGGTAGCTGTGTGAGTAAGCTAAGCGACCCTAGTGGCCGACACAAACACCTGGCCCATCTAGGAGTGGCACTGCAGTGTCACGCAGGATTGCCCTTCCAAAAAACACTCCCCAAACAGCACATGACGCAAAGAAGAAAAAAAGAGGCGCAATGAGGTAGCTGTGTGAGTAAGCTAAGCGACCCTAGTGGCCGACACAAACACCTGGCCCATCTAGGAGTGGCACTGCAGTGTCACGCAGGATGGCCCTTCCAAAAAACACTCCCCAAACAGCACATGACGCAAATAAAAATAAAAGAAAAAAGAGGTGCAAGATGGAATTGTCCTTGGGCCCTCCCACCCACCCTTATGTTGTATAAACAGGACATGCACACTTTAACCAACCCATCATTTCAGTGACAGGGTCTGCCACACGACTGTGACTGAAATGACGGGTTGGTTTGGACCCCCACCGAAAAAGAAGCAATTAATCTCTCCTTGCACAAACTGGCTCTACAGAGGCAAGATGTCCACCTCATCATCATCCTCCGATATATCACCGTGTACATCCCGCTCCTCACAGATTATCAATTCGTCCCCACTGGAATCCACCATCTCAGCTCCCTGTGTACTTTGTGGAGGCAATTGCTGCTGGTCAATGTCTCCACGGAGGAATTGATTATAATTCATTTTAATGAACATCATCTTCTCCACATTTTCTGGAAGTAACCTCGTACGCCGATTGTTGACAAGGTGAGCGTCGGCACTAAACACTCTTTCGGAGTACACACTTGTGGGAGGGCAACTTAGGTAGAATAAAGCCAGTTTGTGCAAGGGCCTCCAAATTGCCTCCTTTTCCTGCCAGTATAAGTACGGACTGTCTGACGTGCCTACTTGGATGCGGTCACTCATATAATCCTCCACCATTCTTTCAATGGTGAGAGAATCATATGCAGTGACAGAAGACGACATGTCCGTAATCGTTGTCAGGTCCTTCAGTCCGGACCAGATGTCAGCATCAGCAGTCGCTCCAGACTGCCCTGCATCACTGCCAGCGGGTGGGCTCGGAATTCTGAGCCTTTTTCTCGCACCCCCAGTTGCGGGAGAATGTGAAGGAGGAGATGTTGACAGGTCGCGTTCCGCTTGAATTGACAATTTTGTCATCAGCAGGTCTTTGAACCCCAGCAGACTTGTGTCTGCCGGAAAGAGAGATCCAAGGTAGGTTTTAAATCTAGGATCGAGCACGGTGGCCAAAATGTAGTGCTCTGATTTCAACAGATTGACCACCCGTGAATCCTTGTTAAGCGAATTAAGGGCTCCATCCACAAGTCCCACATGCATAGCGGAATCGCTCCCTTTTAGCTCCTCCTTCAATGCCTCCAGCTTCTTCTGCAAAAGCCTGATGAGGGGAATGACCTGACTCAGGCTGGCAGTGTCTGAACTGACTTCACGTGTGGCAAGTTCAAAAGGTTGCAGAACCTTGCACAACGTTGAAATCATTCTCCACTGCGCTTGAGACAGGTGCATTCCACCTCCTATATCGTGCTCAATTGTATAGGCTTGAATGGCCTTTTGCTGCTCCTCCAACCTCTGAAGCATATATAGGGTTGAATTCCACCTCGTTACCACTTCTTGCTTCAGATGATGGCAGGGCAGGTTCAGGCGTTTTTGGTGGTGCTCCAGTCTTCTGTACGTGGTGCCTGTACGCCGAAAGTGTCCCGCAATTCTTCTGGCCACCGACAGCATCTCTTGCACGCCCCTGTCGTTTTTTAAAAAATTCTGCACCACCAAATTCAAGGTATGTGCAAAACATGGGACGTGCTGGAATTTGCCCATATTTAATGCACACACAATATTGCTGGCGTTGTCCGATGCCACAAATCCACAGGAGAGTCCAATTGGGGTAAGCCATTCCGCGATGATCTTCCTCAGTTGCCGTAAGAGGTTTTCAGCTGTGTGCGTATTCTGGAAACCGGTGATACAAAGCGTAGCCTGCCTAGGAAAGAGTTGGTGTTTGCGAGATGCTGCTACTGGTGCCGCCGCTGCTGTTCTTGTGGCGGGAGTCCATACATCTACCCAGTGGGCTGTCACAGTCATATAGTCCTGACCCTGCCCTGCTCCACTTGTCCACATGTCCGTGGTTAAGTGGACATTGGGTACAACTGCATTTTTTAGGACACTGGTGAGTCTTTTTCTGACGTCCGTGTACATTCTCGGTATCGCCTGCCTAGAGAAGTGGAACCTAGATGGTATTTGGTAACGGGGGCACACTACCTCAAGAAATTGTCTAGTTCCCTGTGAACTAACGGCGGATACCGGACGCACGTCTAACACCAACATAGTTGTCAAGGCCTCAGTTATCCGCTTTGCAACAGGATGACTGCTGTGATATTTCATCTTCCTCGCAAAGGACTGTTGGACAGTCAATTGCTTGGTGGAAGTAGTAAAAGTGGGCTTACGACTTCCCCTCTGGGATGACCATCGACTCCCAGCAGCAACAACAGCAGCGCCAGCAGCAGTAGGCATTACACGCAAGGATGCATCGGAGGAATCCCAGGCAGGAGAGGACTCGTCAGAATTGCCAGTGACATGGCCTGCAGGACTATTGGCATTCCTGGGGAAGGAGGAAATTGACACTGAGGGAGTTGGTGGGGTGGTTTGCGTGAGCTTGGTTACAAGAGGAAGGGATTTACTGGTCAGTGGACTGCTTCCGCTGTCGCCCAAAGTTTTTGAACTTGTCACTGACTTATTATGAATGCGCTGCAGGTGATGTATAAGGGAGGATGTTCCGAGGTGGTTAACGTCCTTACCCCTACTTATTACAGCTTGACAAAGGCAACACACGGCTTGACAAATGTTGTCCGCATTTCTGTTGAAATACTTCCACACCGAAGAGCTGATTTTTTTGGTATTTTCACCAGGCATGTCAACGGCCATATTCCTCCCACGGACAACAGGTGTCTCCCCGGGTGCCTGACTTAAACAAACCACCTCACCATCAGAATCCTCCTTGTCAATTTCCTCCCCAGCGCCGGCAACACCCATATCCTCCTCATCCTGGTGTACTTCAACACTGACATCTTCAATCTGACTATCAGGAACTGGACTGCGGGTGCTCCTTCCAGCACTTGCAGGGGGCGTGCAAATGGTGGAAGGCGCATGCTCTTCACGTCCAGTGTTGGGAAGGTCAGGCATCGCAACCGACACAATTGGACTCTCCTTGTGGATTTGGGATTTCGAAGAACGCACAGTTCTTTGCGGTGCTTTTGCCAGCTTGAGTTTTTTCATTTTTCTAGCGAGAGGCTGAGTGCTTCCATCCTCATGTGAAGCTGAACCACTAGCCATGAACATAGGCCAGGGCCTCAGCCGTTCCTTGCCACTCCGTGTGGTAAATGGCATATTGGCAAGTTTACGCTTCTCCTCCGACAATTTTATTTTAGATTTTGGAGTCCTTTTTTTACTGATATTTGGTGTTTTGGATTTTACATGCTCTGTACTAAGACATTGGGCATCGGCCTTGGCAGACGACGTTGATGGCATTTCATCGTCTCGGCCATGACTAGTGGCAGCAGCTTCAGCACGAGGTGGAAGTGGATCTTGATCTTTCCCTATTTTTGGAACCTCAACATTTTTGTTCTCCATATTTTAATAGGCACAACTAAAAGGCACCTCAGGTAAACAATGGAGATGGATGGATACTAGTATACAATTATGGATGGACGAGCGACTGCCGACACAGAGGTAGCTACAGCCGTGGACTACCGTACTGTGTCTGCTGCTAATATAGACTGGATGATAATGAGATGAAATTAATATATATATATATATAATATCACTAGTACTGCAGCCGGACAGGTATATATATTTATTATGTAATGACGGACCTGCTGGACACTGTCAGCTCAGCACCGCAGACTGCTACAGTAAGCTACTATAGTAGTATGTATCAAGAAGAAAGAAAAAAAAAACCACGGGTAGGTGGTATACAATTATGGATGGACGAGCGACTGCCGACACAGAGGTAGCTACAGCCGTGGACTACCGTACTGTGTCTGCTGCTAATATAGACTGGATGATAATGAGATGAAATTAATATATATATATATAATATCACTAGTACTGCAGCCGGACAGGTATATATATTTATTATGTAATGACTGATGACGGACCTGCTGGACACTGTCAGCTCAGCACCGCAGACTGCTACAGTAAGCTACTATAGTAGTATGTATCAAGAAGAAAGAAAAGAAAAAAACCACGGGTAGGTGGTATACAATTATCGATGGACGAGCGACTGCCGACACAGAGGTAGCTACAGCCGTGGACTACCGTACTGTGTCTGCTGCTAATATAGACTGGATGATAATGAGATGAAATTAATATATATATATATAATATCACTAGTACTGCAGCCGGACAGGTATATATATTTATTATGTAATGACTGATGACGGACCTGCTGGACACTGTCAGCTCAGCACCGCAGACTACTACAGTAAGCTACTATAGTAGTATGTATCAAGAAGAAAGAAAAAAAAAAAACACCGGTAGGTGGTATACAATTATGGATGGACGAGCGACTGCCGACACAGAGGTAGCTACAGCCGTGGACTACCGTACTGTGTCTGCTGCTAATATAGACTGGATGATAATGAGATGAAATTAATATATATATATATATATAATATCACTAGTACTGCAGCCGGACAGGTATATATATTTATTATGTAATGACTGATGACGGACCTGCTGGACACTGTCAGCTCAGCACCGCAGACTGCTACAGTAAGCTACTATAGTAGTATGTATCAAGAAGAAAGAAAGAAAAAAAAAACACGGGTAGGTGGTATACAATTATGGATGGACGAGCGACTGCCGACACAGAGGTAGCTACAGCCCTGGACTACCGTACTGTGTCTGCTGCTAATATAGACTGGATGATAATGAGATGAAATTAATATATATATATATAATATCACTAGTACTGCAGCCGGACAGGTATATATATTTATTATGTAATGACGGACCTGCTGGACACTGTCAGCTCAGCACCGCAGACTTCTACAGTAAGCTACTATAGTAGTATGTATCAAGAAGAAAGAAAAGAAAAAACCACGGGTAGGTGGTATACAATTATGGATGGATGAGCGACTGCCGACACAGAGGTAGCTACAGCCGTGGACTACCGTACTGTGTCTGCTGCTAATATAGACTGGATGATAATGAGATGAAATTAATATATATATATATAATATCACTAGTACTGCAGCCGGACAGGTATATATATTTATTATGTAATGACTGATGACGGACCTGCTGGACACTGTCAGCTCAGCACCGCAGACTGCTACAGTAAGCTACTATAGTAGTATGTATCAAGAAAAAAAAAAACCACGGGTAGGTGGTATACAATTATGGATGGACGAGCGACTGCCGACACAGAGGTAGCTACAGCCGTGGACTACCGTACTGTGTCTGCTGCTAATATAGACTGGATGATAATGAGATGAAATTAATATATATATATATAATATCACTAGTACTGCAGCCGGACAGGTATATATATTTATTATGTAATGACTGATGACGGACCTGCTGGACACTGTCAGCTCAGCACCGCAGACTGCTACAGTAAGCTACTATAGTATGTATCAAGAAGAAAGAAAAGAAAAAAAAACACGGGTAGGTGGTATACAATTATATATATATATATATACAATTATATATATATATTAAACTGGTGGTGATTAATTAAACTGGTGGTCAGGTCACTGGTCACACTATCAGCAACTTGCAAGTAGTACTCCTAAGCAGACAATCACAATATACTGGTGGTCAGTGTGGTCACAATGGCAGTGTGGCTGGCACTCTGGCAGCAAAAGTGTGCACTGTACGTTAAAATATGTACTCCTGCTCTCAGACTCTAACTGCTCCCCACTGTCTCCCCCACAAGTCAGATATACATATACAGTCACACTACACTTCAGCAAGTAGTAGTACTCCTAAAAATGCTCCCCAAAATTACTAAATACTGTGTCTCTCTCTACTCTAGTCTCTTCTCTATAAACGGAGAGGACGCCAGCCACGTACTCTCCCTATCAATCTCAATGCACGTGTGAAAATGGCGGCGACGCGCGGCTCCTTATATAGAATCCGAGTCTCGCGATAGAATACGAGCCTCGCGAGAATCCGACAGCGGGATGATGACGTACGGGCGCGCTCGGGTTAACCGAGCAAGGCGGGAGGATCCGAGTCGCTCGGACCCGTTAGAAAAAAGCTGAAGTTCGGGCGGGTTCGGATTCCGAGGAACCGAACCCGCTCATCTCTACAATTTTCTCACCAGCAGGTCTTTGAACTTCTGCAGACTTGTGTCTGCCGGAAAGAGAGATCCAACGTAGGTTTTAAATCTTGGATCGAGCACGGTGGCCAAAATGTAGTGCTCTGATTTCAACAGATTGACCACCCGTGAATCCTGGTTAAGCGAATTAAGGGCTCCATCCACAAGTCCCACATGCATAGCGGAATCGCTCTGTATCAGCTCCTTCTTCAATCTCTCCAGCTTCTTCTGCAAAAGCCTGATGAGGGGAATGACCTGACTCAGGCTGGCAGTGTCTGAACTGACTTCACGTATGGCAAGTTCAAAGGGTTGCAGAACCTTGCACAACGTTGAAATCATTCTCCACTGCACTTGAGTCAGGTGCATTCCCCCTCCTTTGCCTATATCGTAGGTAGCTGTATAGGCTTGAATGGCCTTTTGCTGCTCCTCCATCCTCTGAAGCATATAGAGGGTTGAATTCCACCTCGTTACCACCTCTTGCTTCAGATGATGGCAGGGCAGGTTCAGGATTGTTTGCTGGTGCTACAGTCTTTGGCACGCGGTGGCTGAATGCCGAAAGTGGCCCGCAATTCTTTGGGCCATAGACAGCATCTCTTGCACGCCCCTGTCATTTTTCAAATAATTCTGCACCACCAAATTCAATGTATGTGCAAAACATGGGACGTGCTGGAATTTGCCCAGATGTAATGCACGCACAATATTGGTGGCGTTGTCCGATGTCACAAATCCCCAGGAGAGTCCAATTGGGGTAAGCCATTCTGCGATGATGTTCCTCAGTTTCCGTAAGAGGTTGTCAGCTGTGTGCCTCTTATGGAAAGCGGTGATACAAAGTGTAGCCTGCCTAGGAACGAGTTGGCGTATGCGAGATGCTGCTACTGGTGACGCCACTGCTGTTCTTGCTGCGGGAGGCAATACATCTACCCAGTGGGCTGTCAAAGTCATATAGTCCTGAGTCTGCCCTGCTCCACTTGTCCACATGTCCGTGGTTAAGTGGACATTGGGTACAACTGCATTTTTTAGGACACTGGTGACTCTTTTTCTGATGCCTGTGTTACATTTCCGGTATCGCCTGCCTAGAGAAGTGGAACCTAGATGGTATTTGGTACCGGGGACACAGTACCTCAAGCAATTCTCTAGTTCCCTGTGAATTAACGGTTGATACCGGAAACACGTTTTTCACCACCCAGGCTGCCAAGGCCTGAGTTATCCGCTTTGCAGCAGGATGACTGCTGTGATATTTCATCTTCCTCGCAAAGGACTGTTGGACAGTCAATTGCTAACTGGAAGTAATACAAGTGGTCTTCCGACTTCCCCTCTGGGATGACGCTCGACTCCCAGCAGCAACAACAGCAGCGCCAGCAGCAGTAGGCGTTACACTCAAGGATGCATCGGAGGAATCCCAGGCAGGAGAGGACTCATCAGACTTGACAGTGACATGGCCTGCAGGACTATTAGCTTTCCTGTCTAAGGAGGAAATTGACACTGAGGGAGTTGGTGGTGTGGTTTGCAGGAGCTTGGTTACAAGAGGAAGGGATTTCGTTGGCAGTGGACTGCTTCCGCTGTCACCCAAAGTTTTTGAACTTGTCAATGATTTGTGATGAATGCGCTCCAGGTGACGTATAAGGGAGGATGTTCCTAGGTGGTTAACGTCCTTACCCCTACTTATTACTGTCACAACTGAGGGCCTGAGCTGACGGAAGGCAGCCTCAGTTGTAGGGGCTGAGATGTACCGGAACCTGGGAGGTTGTATCAGACCCCTGGACATGTAAGTAACATGAAGAGAAACCGCCCGAAGGCGTGACCACGACAACTTGAGTAAAAGTCAATGATATTTATTTATGACAAACTCCATGCATCACAGTAGCAGTAAAAAGTAACATAAAAATCAGCAGAGAAATAATAATACAGTTCCTGGGTACTACAGGGTGGCAGGGGCCACAGAGCTCTGGTGGTATGAGACAGTTCTTATTATCTGCAAGTTGGAAAGTCCTTACCAGGCTCAACTGTAGCAATGAGGAAAGCCCAGGGTCGTACCAGCTGGTGTTCCAGGGAAAGCTGGACTGCTGTAGATAAAATGCTGCTGTGGGTACTGGTTAGAACCAGACAGGTGTTGGCACGGAGTGGATACTGGCTGGAACCAGTTAAATAATAAATAAAGCTTGAGAGCGATGCAATGTAGATGAAATGTAGAATTTGAGAGCGGAGAAATAATAATACCGGTGGAGAGTGGTAAACTGCAGAAAGGACACCGGCCCTTTAAGAGAAGCTGTACACTGCTGGAAGCTGAGCTGGAAGCAGGTGATGTTGTAGCTGGAAACAGGTGAGTCCAGTATGGATCGGAGAGTCAGGCTACACCGCAGATGGAATGCTGGTGCGGGTCTCTATAGCAGAAGTCTGGAGACAGGAACTGGAACCTGGAAGACATTCACAGAAGAGAGACAAACTGGAACTAGGTTTGACAACCAAAGCACTGACGCCTTCCTTGCTCAGGCACAACCTATTTATACCTGCAGCAAGGAAGGCATTGGCTAGGCAATTATGCAAATTAATAATACTGACAACGGATTGGTAGGAAAGATCAGCTGACAGAATCCAAGATGGCTGCGCCCATGCAGACACTTGGAGGGAAGTTTGGATTGTAATCCATGTGGTCTGGAAAACAGTAATGGCGGCGCCGGCCACCGGAGACAGGAGACGCCAGGCTGACAGATGCACATCCGACCACGCGGACACAGCGGAGGCCGCGGCTGACGTAATCGCCACTCTGAATGCAGAAGCTCAGGGACGGCGGCGGAGGCCGCGGGAGACGCCATGCCAGATGTATAAGGCGTTACTGTAACTGCGTCCAGAAAGACAGAAGAGGATGCGGGAATGTGCACATCAGGATAACAGATGGGATCCGGTCCTGGAGCGCTGAGCCAGCCTTAGAAGGCATCTGATAGGTAAGAAATGGCGTCCAGATACCCGGATCATGACAATTACAGCTTGACAAAGGCAACACACGGCTTGACACCAGTTGTCCGCATTTCTGTTGAAATAATTCCACACCGAAGAGGTGATTTTTGTTGTAATTTGATCAGGCATGTCAATGGCCATATTCGTCCCACGGACAACAGGTGTCTCCCCGGGTGCCTGAGTTAAACAAACCACCTCACCATCAGAATCCTCCTTGTCAATTTCCTCCCCAGCACCAGCAACACCCATATCCTCATCCTGGTGTACTTCAACAGTGACATCTTCAATTTGACTATCAGGAACTGGACTGCGGGTGCTCCTTCCAGCACTTGCAGGGGGCGAGCAAATGGTGTAAAGCGCCACCTCTTCCCGTCCAGTGTTGGGAAGGTCAGGCATCGCAACCGACACAATTGGACTCTCCTTGGGGATTTGTGATTTAGAAGAACGCACAGTTCTTTGCTGTGCTTTTGCCATCTTAACTCTTTTAAGTTTTCTAGCAGGAGGATGAGTGCTTCCATCCTCATGTGAAGCTGAACCACTAGCCATGAACATAGGACAGGGCCTCAGCCGTTCCTTGCCACTCCGTGTTGTAAATGGCATATTGGCAAGTTTACGCTTCTCATCAGACGCTTTTAATTTTGATTTGTGGGTCATTTTACTGAAATTTTGTTTTTTGTATTTTACATGCTCTCTACTATGACATTGGGCATCGGCCTTGGCAGATGACGTTGATGGCATTTCATCGTCTCGCCCATGACTAGTGGTAGCAGCTTCAGCACGAGGTGGAAGTGGATCTTGATCTTTCCCTATTTTACCCTCCACATTTTTGTTCTCCATTTTTTAATGTGTGGAATTATATGCCAGTAATATATCAATAGCAATGGCCTACTACTATATATACTGCGCACGACAACTAAAATGCACCACAGTTATGGATGGATAGTATACTTGATGACACAGAGGTAGGTAGAGCAGTGGCCTACTGGACCGTACTGCTATATATTATATACTGGCGATCAGCAAAATTATGCACTGTCCTCCTACTATATATACACCGCACAACAACTAAAATGCACCACAGGAATGGATGGATAGTATACTTGATGACACAGAGGTAGGTAGAGCAGTGGCCTACTGTACCGTACTGCTATATATTATATACTGGCGGTCAGCAAAATTATGCACTGTCCTCCTACTATATATACACCGCACCACTTAAGTGCACCACAGGGATGGATGGATAGTATACTTGACGACACAGAGGTAGGTAGAGCAGTGGCCTACTGTACCGTACTGCTATATATTATATACTGGCGGTCAGCAAAATTATGCACTATCCTCCTACTATATATACACCGCACCACTTAAATGCACCACAGGGATGGATGGATAGTATACTTGACGACACAGAGGTAGGTAGAGCAGTGGCCTACTGTACCGTACTGCTATATATTATATACTGGTGGTTAGCAAAATTATGCACTGTCCTCCTACTATATATACACCGCACAACAACTAAAATGCACCACAGGGATGGATGGATAGTATACTTGACGACACAGAGGTAGGTAGAGCAGTGGCCTACTGTACCGTACTGCTATATATTATATACTGGCGGTCAGCAAAATTATGCACTGTCCTCCTACTATATATATACCGCACCACCTAAATGTACCACAGGGATGGATGGATAGTATACTTGACGACACAGAGGTAGGTAGAGCAGTGGACCACTGTACCGTACTGCTATATATTATATACTGGTGGTCAGCAAAATTATGCACTGTCCTCCTACAATATATACACCGCACCACTTAAATGCACCACAGGGATGGATGGATAGTATACTTGACGACACAGAGGTAGGTAGAGCAGTGGACCACTGTACCGTACTGCTATATATTATATACTGGTGGTCAGCAAAATTATGCACTGTCCTCCTACAATATATACACCGCACCACTTAAATGCACCACAGGGATGGATGGATAGTATACTTGACGACACAGAGGTAGGTAGAGCAGTGGACCACTGTACCGTACTGCTATATATTATATACTGGCGATCAGCAAAATTATGCGCTGTCCTCCTACTATATATACACCGCACCACTTAAATGCACCACAGGGATGGATAGTATACTTGACAACACAGAGGTAGGTAGAGCAGTGGCCTACTGTACCGTATTGCTATATATTATATACTGGTGGTCAGCAAAATTATGCACTGTCCTCCTACTATATATATACCGCACCACCTAAATGTACCACAGGGATGGATGGATAGTATACTTGACGACACAGAGGTAGGTAGAGCAGTGGCCTACTGTACCGTAATGCTATATATTATATACTGGTGGTCAGCAAAATTATGCACTGTCCTCCTACAATATATACACCGCACCACTTAAATGCACCACAGGGATGGATGGATAGTATACTTGACGACACAGAGGTAGGTAGAGCAGTGGACCACTGTACCGTACTGCTATATATTATATACTGGCGATCAGCAAAATTATGCGCTGTCCTCCTACTATATATACACCGCACAACAACTAAAATGCACCACAGGGATGGATGGATAGTATACTTGACGACACAGAGGTAGGTAGAGCAGTGGCCTACTGTACCGTACTGCTATATATTATATACTGGCGGTCAGCAAAATTATGCACTGTCCTCCTACTATATATACACCGCACCACTTAAGTGCACCACAGGGATGGATGGATAGTATACTTGACGACACAGAGGTAGGTAGAGCAGTGGCCTACTGTACCGTACTGCTATATATTATATACTGGCGGTCAGCAAAATTATGCACTATCCTCCTACTATATATACACCACACCACTTAAATGCACCACAGGGATGGATGGATAGTATACTTGACGACACAGAGGTAGGTAGAGCAGTGGCCTACTGTACCGTACTGCTATATATTATATACTGGTGGTCTGCAAAATTATGCACTGTCCTCCTACTATATATACACCGCACAACAACTAAAATGCACCACAGGGATGGATGGATAGTATACTTGACGACACAGAGGTAGGTAGAGCAGTGGCCTACTGTACCGTACTGCTATATATTATATACTGGCGGTCAGCAAAATTATGCACTGTCCTCCTACTATATATACACCGCACCACTTAAATGCACCACAGGGATGGATAGTATACTTGACAACACAGAGGTAGGTAGAGCAGTGGCCTACTGTACCGTATTGCTATATATTATATACTGGTGGTCAGCAAAATTATGCACTGCCCTCCTACTATATATATACCGCACCACCTAAATGTACCACAGGGATGGATGGATAGTATACTTGACGACACAGAGGTAGGTAGAGCAGTGGCCTACTGTACCGTAATGCTATATATTATATACTGGTGGTCAGCAAAATTATGCACTGTCCTCCTACAATATATACACCGCACCACTTAAATGCACCACAGGGATGGATGGATAGTATACTTGACGACACAGAGGTAGGTAGAGCAGTGGACCACTGTACCGTACTGCTATATATTATATACTGGTGGTCAGCAAATTTATGCACTGTCCTCCTACTATATATACACCGCACAACAACTAAAATGCACCACAGGGATGGATGGATAGTATACATGATGACACAGAGGTAGGTAGAGCAGTGGCCTACTGTACCGTACTGCTATATATTATATACTGGCGGTCAGCAAAATTATGCACTGTCCTCCTACAATATATACACCGCACCACTTAAATGCACCACAGGGATGGATGGATAGTATACTTGACGACACAGAAGTAGGTAGAGCAGTGGACTACTGTACCGTACTGCTATATATTATATACTGGTGGTCAGCAAAATTATGCACTGTCCTCCTACTATATATACACCGCACAACAACTAAAATGCACCACAGGGATGGATAGTATACTTGACGACACAGAGGTAGGTAGAGCAGTGGACTACTGTACCGTACTGCTATATATTATATACTGGCGGTCAGCAAAATTATGCACTGTCCTCCTACTATATATACACCGCACCACTTAAATGCACCACAGGGATGGATGGATAGTATACTTGACGACACAGAGGTAGGTAGAGCAGTGGCCTACTGTACCGTACTGCTATATATTATATACTGGTGGTCAGCAAAATTATGCACTGTCCTCCTACTATATATACACCGCACCACTTAAATGCACCACAGGGATGGATGGATAGTATACTTGACAACACAGAGGTAGGTTGAGCAGTGGACTACTGTACCATACTGCTATACTGGTGGTCACTGGTCAGCAAAATTCTGCACTGTCCTGTCCTCCTATACTACAATGCAGCACAGATATGGAGCATTTTTCAGGCAGAAAACGTAGATATTTTCAGCACTCTCAGCACAGATATTTGCAAGCACACTAAGCACAGATACTTGCAGCACACTGAGCACAGATATTTGCAGCACACTGAACACAACTGAGAGGACGCTGCACGTCCTCTCCCTAGCATCTCCAATGCACGAGTGAAAATGGTGGCGACGCGCGGCTCCTTATATAGGATACGAATCTCGCACGAATCTGACAGCGGGATGATGACGTTCGGGCGCGCTCGGGTTAACCGAGCAAGGCGGGAGGATCCGAGTCTGCCTCGGCCCGTGTAAAATGGGTGAAGTTCTGGGGGGTTTGGATTCTGAGGAACCGAACCCGCTCATCACTACTATATATATATATATATATATATATATATTACACATACCTGCGCATATACATACACACCCACCCACCCACGGAAACACCCCTCGCTAAATCCTTCGTTTACCACAGAGAACAATGACCTTGGACTATCCCAAAATGGTTTTGTAAGTATCCCCCTCTTGCACAGATAGTTTGCTGTCACATAGCATTCAAAAAAGTTGTTTTTTCCCATGCATCGTAACAAAATTTAGCTCAAAAGTAAAGCAATGTGTTCAGTTAATTTTTTAGTTAAATTGAACAAAAATGCGCACAAATCATTCCGTATGCTAATCAAGGCTCATGGCCAGATTGTATGTCAGATGCACATGTGTTTGAGTGGCACAAAAGATATAGGGGTCTATTTACTAAGCCTTGGATGGAGATAAAGTTGTTGGAGATAAAGTACCACTCAATCGGCTCCTAACTTCTATGCCACAGGCTGTGTTTGAAAAATGACAGTTAGGACCGATTGGCTGGTACTTTATCTCCATCCACTTTTTCTCCATCCAAGGCTTAGAAAATAGACCCCTCAGTGATGGTCGTGAGGATGTCGAAAATGATGAATGTCCCGGGAGGCCTGGCACATCAAAAACAAATGAAAATGTGTAAAAAAAAATTAAATTTGTTCGAATTGACAGCAGATTTAGCGTCCGAATGAGAGCAGAGAAGCTAAACAAAGAAACTGTTAGGCAAGTGTTGAATAAAGATCTTCAAGTCTGAGCTAAAATGGTTCCAAGGCCCCTCACTACCAGGCAGAAAGAAAATCTAAAGTGAATTTGTAGACATTTTGGAAGAAAATCAAGCGGATTCACATTTTTTATCACATGTGATAAAACATGGATCTTCCAGTACAATCATAAGACAAAAACCCAGTCTTAGGTTCTAGGCATAGGTAAACTAGGCAAATGCCTAGGGCATTTGGTATGCCTAAGGGTACAAGCAGCTTCTGCTGATTAAAATGATATGTGCATGACTATATTATGTGTGTGACTGTGGCTGTATCTGCATATGAAATGCTACTTTACCCTGTATTCCTGGAAATCACTGTAACTTTAACGTAGCATTTCGTATGCAGATACAGTCACAGTCGCACACAGAATATAGGCATGCCGCATATCATTTTAATCAGCAGAAGCTGCTTGTGTATCCTAGCCACATAGTAATGCAAATAATATGCAATTTCATAAAAAAAGACACCCGACGTTAGCAGAGCTGCCAGCTGACTCACGCCAGGCATCTCCTGCTGCATGGCATATTGAGGCAAGATGTATGAGGACACTTCTGTATCCAAGCAGAGGCAGAGGTCACAGTGTTAGCGGCCATGTGAGTGCTGTGTGCAGGTGGGTTGGTTGTGCAGTAGTGTTCGGCATATGTGTAAGGGGCATTATGTGTGTCATGTGTATAAATGCATTAATAATGTGTGGCAAATGTGTAAGGGGCACTATGTGTGTCATTATGTGTAAAAGTGCACGAATAATGTGTGGCATAAGTGAAAGGGACATTATGTGTGTCATTATGTGTATAAGGGCATTAATAATGTGCAGCATATGTGTAAGGGACATTATGTGTATAAGGGCATTAATAATATGTGTCATATGTGTCAGGGGTATTACTGTGTGGTATAATGTGCACAAATGCATTACTAATGTGTGGTATTATGTGTATAAGGTTGCTCTACTGTGTGGCATAATGTATAAAAAGGGCACTACTGTGCAGTCTAATGTGAATAAAGAGCAAAACGGTGTGATGTAATGTGAATAAGGAGCAATTCAGTGTGATGTAATGTGAATAAGGGGCACTATGTTTATAAGGTAAAGTTGTACTACTGTGTGATGTAACGTGAATTAGGGACACTATCGCATGATAAAATGTGAATAAAGTTGCACTACTGTGTGGTGTAATTTGAATTGGGGGTACTATTGTGTGGCCATCCCCCTTCCCAGCAAGAACATGCACCTTTTTGTCTGTGAGCCGAATTTGTGATGGTGCTGAGAAAGGGGTGCAGGGTCAGAGGCGGAACTAGTGGCAGTGTATGACATCATGCCAAGGGGGTGGTACTACTGTGTAATGTAACGTGAATTAGGGACACTATCGCATGACAAAATGTGAATAAAATTGCAGTACTGTGTGGCGTAATTGGAATTGAGGGTACTATTGTGTGGCCATCCCCCTTCCCAGCAAGAACATGCCCCTTTTTGTCTGTGAGCCGAATTTGTGCACTGTTCCTATTTAAAATATAGGGGTATGTACACCAAAATGAGGACTACTATGGGTGAGGGGTGATGGTGCTGACAAAGGGGTTCAGGGTCAAAGGCGGAACTAGCGTCGGTGCTAGGGGGCACCAGCCAAAATCTTGCCTAGGGCATCATATTGGTTAGGGCTGGCTCTGCAAAAACCCAGTCCATGCAATGGTAATCACCATCATTACCAAGAATAAAGAAAGCATGTCAAAGCAACTTAAATTTCAAAGCCATGTTAATTGTTTTCTTTGCTGTCGAGGGTGTTATTTTGGAAGTTTGGGCACCAGAAGGCACAACAGTTAATCAACATTACTACAAACATGTTCTAGCAACTCTGTAGGAAAGATCAGAATAAAGAGTTGTGGAAAATGAATTCATCCTCCATCAGGACAACGTACCAGTCCACACAGCTATCTCTGTAAAGCATTTTCTGGCAGAGAAAAAAGAGTGCAGTCAGAGCCGTTTCTAGAGAGGAGGAGACCCGTGTGTAGACTCTGTCTGGGCCTCCTCCTCTCTAGCCGGCGGCAGCGCTTAGCTCTGGGCACTGGGGTCCCTAGGGGAACCTAGGGCTGTCCCAGAGTCTACAGTGCATGCACAGATCTCGGGAAAATGGTGTGGCTGCCATTTTCCCAAGTGATTTTTCCACTGCGCATGCACAAAACACTGGGAAATTGGTGCCAGGCCATTTTTCCAGTGATTTTGACAGCGCTGCTGCAGCGCCATGGGACTAGGTATGAAAAATAATGAGTGCAGGGTGCGTGATGTGGGCGCCACCTGGACTCTGGGGGCCCATGTGCACTGCACCCATTATAAATACACCAGTGAGTGCAGTGCTAGAGCACCCTCCATACTCACCAGACCTAGCATCATGTGACGTCTTTCTTTTCCCTTAAGTTAAATCTGTACTCAAGGGAACCTGTTTTGCATCAGTTACTGAGGTAAAGAAGAAAACAACGGCGCTGTTGAATCAGCTAACAGATAATGAACTACATCACAGCTTTGACCAATGGAAAATAAGATTGCAGTGGTTTGTGGATGAAGAATTGGAGTACATAAAAGGGAACACAGTTAAAATATACTTACTATAATTAAACATAAATTATAGCATCAGTCTCGTTATTTAAAAGCCCCACCTCGTATGAGAGGGATGAGTCCAAACTCAAATCAAAAGGGCAGAATAAAAATAGAGCTGACCAGCATCTGCGGGTTAAATGCAAAAGCACTAGTATTTATTCTGCACTCAAAATAAATTAAACTATTTGCACCCCTTACATTGCAACATGGTTTATTCCAGGTGCACAGTTACTTGCTTAGTTTGCTTTACTACCAATTAAGAATCAGCTCCAATACTGTGCAGTTGATCCAGTGCAAGGAAATAAGATGCACCAGTTCAGTGGACCAGTGGGAATCCTGCCCAGACAGATAAAGACTCACAATCTGGAAGAGAGGAGGTACAAGCCCACTTTGAAAACTGGAAATCTTGACCCTATAAGATCCAGTATTGGGGGAACCATGCCACTCTATCGCAATTAACGAACAACTGGCTGTTAGTGTAGGTTTGAAGACATTTGCAGCTCCCATTGGGTTGTATAGAGACTGATGAACTGCAACTGAGTCTCAACAGCCTTTTTGATCTGTGTATCTACTGAAAGTAGAGTAACAGTGTAACAAGATTGCTGCCTTGCTGGCAGTGATACGGGAGAGGGCTTTTCAGAATCTTTTGGCGAATGTCCTCTGGGGATCGGGTATCACACTTATCCTCTGTGCTGATACCAATAGACTGTACTTGATCCCTTGCTTTTTATGTTGCTTTCATTTTAATGTAAATGTTGCTAAATATGCTATACGCACTCATTGGTGCCTTGTCTTAATAACCATTATGCATGCTTTTATCACATGTGTATAAATAATTTCCCACACCCACAATGATCATGGCAGCTGGGAGATTAAAGGTAATCTAATCTGATGCAGAAGTTTTGTGCAGCTAACCATTGGAAACACTATCCACTGGGGATGCAATTCATTTCAATTTGCGCAAATGCTTCTGCCTGCTATAACAAGGAGCGCACACACACCACATCGTCGCGCTTGATTTTGGAATTGAACAGCACTGTATGTGACCTGCTGCAGGTTTGCAGGCCTGACTGGGCATCACCTTTATTTCGATTTAAAATTGCCCTTGCTCTCCAAAGTAAAGCTCAGGTTAGCCTCATTTATGGTTTAAAATAATCATAAAAGTAAGAGAACATCAAGACTGAGGGTATTTTGGGGCTAATTCAGTAAGGATAGCAAATTCTGCTAATCAGCAGAATTTGCTATCCTTTGGATCGCATGCTGGGGGCCGCCTATCGCTGGGCAAGGCTGCCCAACATGTTGACTGGCGCCTACCCCGCCCCCACAACGCTCCGTCTCCTCCCTGGAAATTAAGCATTGCCACCAACCCCCCTCCCCCACAACCGCCTCTGCCTGATTGACAGGCAGAGGCGATCGCTTTTTATGCAGCCCCCCCACAGAAAGTGCGGGCATAGGACGGGCACTGCTCATGCGCCCGCGGGACCATCGTAAAAATTCCGGTTGGATCGCAATTTGCAACTCATAGATTGTGTAGGATTTAGCTTGCTGTCCAGCATCTCTGAGGACAAGGAGAAAAACAACTTATTTGAGGGGAGCAAATGCTCAGCGGTTTCTGCCAAGTGTGGGCATGTTTGTAAAACCATGCATTTTGTGAACTGTTCGCATACTGCTGTGGTTAAGGTGTATCGTGACTGGACAAACTGCACCATTTCGAATATCCAGTGTGGAAACTGCGGAGCACCACTTGCCATAGATGCGAAAGGTCCGTGAGGGCTGACAGACACGCTACAGTGGAGCAGCTCACCATCAAAATGAACCTGGGGGCTACCAGAAGTGTGTATAAAATGATAGTTCAGCCCGTGTAGTTGCTGTCCATGCTGCATACTGCGGTTACTCTGGCTATTAGCTGGTGGTCATAATAACGTGACTCACTCAACCATGTATTGTAGCGTATGGCTAACTAATCACATTCATGCTCATGGTCCACCCCATTCTACCAATTTGCTCCCATCATAAACTGCAACATTCCCCCTACCCCCTGCAGATGCTGGCATTTTAAGCATAAATACATGCATGTTGAATTAATGGGGGTGCATTTGAGAAAACAGCATTTATATAATTACAGGTAATAATTTTGCACAGTAGTAAATTACTTTTACTTTCCAGAATATGTATATAATAGAAACAGAACAATCAAAGCTGTCATTTTTTTAACTAATTAAATATCGTTTTAGTGAATATAATATTGTCCCAATATTATTACAAGCGCTGACACACAAGGAATTCTTTCATCACTTATCTCAACTGAAATCCATATTTGTGAATTACTACTGTAAAATGAAGTACAGGATGCATAACACTAGATATACATTATAATGTGCTACTACAGTCTATTTGGTACTTTTGTGGGTTATAAAAGTATTATGTCTTCTCCTTATTTCAGTCCACTGGTAGTGCATGTCCTTCAAGTAACTCTCCATAGTATTCTCTAAAATTGAATATATTTTCTTGCTTTATAAATTATTGGATCCCGATTTTGAAGATGTGAAGTGTGTAGAATTGTGTTCTGTCAGGGTTTGTAGTGCACAGAAATCAATACACGTATATACGGTATAGAAAAAGTTGTTATGGGTGGGCTCAAAGGTCACACAAGCTATTATGTTATCACCCTGACATAAAAACAGTACAATAGAAGACTTAGATTTCTGGGGCTGATACATACTTTTGTAGGGAATGAAAGCACTAAAAGTGATTGTCAAAAAAATAAAAAATAAAATAAAAAACAGCTTTGCTACAAAAATATGCTGTTAAACTAATGATTATGAATATTCTGATCTCCGAGTACACACCAGTTCTCACACCATCAAGATAGTGCTGGGGATATGATGAGGTAACTGGTGATCTCTTTAGTTCCCAAAAAGAAAAGATTAGGTTAACATTAAATAGTTTAGAATTGGATCACAATTGTTTTAAAATCATTGACTGACAGTTTTGCTTTGAACCCTGGGCATGTTACTTCTTCACTTCTACCGTTTCCAGCAGGCATATAAATCTACTACTATGTGTCATGACTAATCACCTATAGCTACATCCATGTCCTCTTATACAAACTCGTCACCCTATGATTATTGGGAATACATACTATTTACCAGCGGGTGGGATGCCAGCTTTCAGGATACACACAGCATCATCCCACCCGCCAGAATGCAGTGGGGCGAGAGCAAGAGTCCCCATGCGGGCTCGCTGCGCTCGACACACTGCAGGCTCGGTGGCTTGCTGCACTCGCCACAGGTTCTATTCTTTTCCTATGGGTGTCATGCACACCCACGATTGGGAATAGCCCCTGTGCGCCGGGATTGCGGCTGTTGGCATTGTCGGCTGTTGGGATTCCGGTGTGATTGCATCCCGATCATTGTTTCTAAAATACACAAAATAAATAAATAAATACTGTAAATTGCAACATTCAGTTACATTCTTTTGTATAGTTATATACAGCAACACTTTTCACACCTATGTTTACTTTAAATCCTGCAACGGTGCAATGTTATACCTGCTGCACTGTGGCTCTGGGGTGAGCTGTTTAGCTTAGAGCTGAAATTTAAACAACCAGCCAATGATTACTGATGACTTAGAGCTATAGATACAATTATTTATTTGCTGAGTAATATTAACATAATAAGGAGGGGGGGAGCTGGACTGCACCCCCTCATTTTAAACGTATGAGGTGCTACCTTGCTGTTGTCCAACACAGAAAAAAAGAAAATGTACTGTAGGTGTACACTCTAAGCACTAAGCACACTGGTAATCAGAACAATTATAATAAACTTTACACTTTAAGATGGAGTGAAATTGAGGTTCTTAGCACAATTTTTGGCCAAAAATGTGGTCCCACCTACCACGGCCAAATGACTTCATCAGATGGGTCCCTAACATCCCTAATACTGACATATTATATAAATGTATCCCTGTCTTATCTATCATAGTGCCCATTTGAATATGTAGACAGCTAATGCAAGAACCCATGCTAATTAAAAGCACCTAAGGGCAGGTGGGTGGATGCTAGACTAGATAGAAGGTGTCTCTGTCTTCAAGTGTGCATACATACATACATACATACATACATACATACATACATGAGTACAGAGTAAAAGGGGGAGGGGGCTGGATTGCACACCTTAATTTTAAACATAAGAGGTGCTACCTTGCTTAAACTTGTAGTTACATTATCTCTTACTTTAAGAGTACTGTAAGAATGTACAGGGAAGGTTGCTTGAGCCAGTATTCCAGCATACTGACCCAGTCATCCCCAATATACCCTGTAGCAAAGTAGTAGCCTCAACCCTGCTTGCTGTTTCTGCAAAAACTCTTCTTCACAACAAGTCTCGTCTAAAAGACCAAAGGTGATGGTGATTAGATGGACATCATTTTCTCCTATGCTTAGATCGTAGTTGGTATGAGTCATATCCAAGGGCAACAAAAATAACTTCTCTTCATTGAAGATGTGCTGGTTTTTGAAAATAAAATTAAGACTGTAATCCCCATAAAATAACGAAATAGGGATCAATAAGTGACATTATTTTGTAGAATGTGTGCTAATTTTGCATGTGCCATTTTATAATAATCTCTTAATTTTGGTTTAGTTCTGAAAAAACTAGGTAAGTAGTCAAATAACAATATTTAGCAGTAGTTACAGCATCATGTGACATATAAAGTTGAACATTTGACATAATAGCTCCCTCATTCACATAACTGAATGTGTATATTCATTCATATGCAGAGTTGATCTAATCACTGCAAGTGGACTTCTCCTATCTGTATGCTTGGTTTGATCTACAAACCGAATAAGCAGGATTGTCTTTTTGGTTGGTGCACTTAGAGAAAAAGAAGAAATACGTATTTCTGTATTATTCTAATCATTTTTAAAATATAATTTTTATTACGGATTTATTTAAAAAAATCCTGTTGTGTAAAATATCAACGGACATACAATTATAACAATAATAAATTGATGATAAAAAATTTTTTCCTCTGACTCACTGTGTATTTCTTATATAAGTCTTATATTTATTAATGATTGTTTAGTATGATTGCATGGTTCATGGGTGTTGTATTAATCATCCAAATGTTTCATAGGGGGGTTTGATTCTTGTTGTATAGTATGTTGTGCATTCCTGAGATGGGTGTAGTATGGTATGCCGGCGGCCGGGCTCCCGGCGACCAGCATACCGGCGCCTGGAGCCCAACTGCCAGCATACCAACAGTGTGGCGAGCGCAAAGGAGCCCCTTGCGGGCTCACTGCGCTCGCCACGCTGTGGGCACGGTGGCGCGCTACGCGCGCTATGCTATTTTATTCTTTCTCCAGGGGGGTCATGGACCCCCACGGGGGAGAATAGCTGTCGGTATGCCGGGTGTCGGGGATCCCGGCACCGGTATACTGTGCGCCGGGATCCCGACATTCGGCATACTGAAGACCACCCCCTGAGATATATGCGTTACTTGTTTATGTCATGTCCTGTTATACAGACATAGAGGGTGACATGTAATAGGATGAGATTTTTAGTAAGATTCCAAAATCGCCCCCTATCGCATGTTTTGAAATCGTTCATTTTTTGTTGAAATCGCAAATGTAATATGATTCGAATTCGGGACTGAAACATGCAATTTGACGCGATATTATGACCCGGTAATGTGCGCTTTTCTGACCAACCAGAATGCAGCAAGCCTGGACGATCATCACTACTTTGGGTGGTTGATAAAGTAGTGTACCTGATGACCGGTCCAAACACCTGAAACGACTTTTCAACACCCCAAAAGTGTGTTCCACAACATTGCAGGTGGCAATGTGTGCATCGTTATATTGGTGCTGTGAAGGGCTTTGTGGATTACGCAGAGGTGTCTTGAGTCATGGTAGACACCCATACCCTGAATCCCCTGCAAAACATAAGTTGTGGTTGTGAATGATTAATTACATTTGTTTTCAGGTGTTTGTTACACACTAAGGTATAGTTAATTTCCAGACCCTAACACAGGCATTCCCAACCACGGTCCTCAAGGCACACCAACAGTGCAGGTTTTAGTGATATCCAGGCTTCAGCACAGGTGACTTAATTAGTAGCTCAGTTATTTTGATTTAACTATCTATGCTGCAGCCTGGATATCACTAAAACCTGCACTGTTGGTGTGCCTTGAGGACCGTGGTTGGGAATGCCTGCCCTAACAGACAGTTATTACTACACATAAGCACAATCATTAGAGTAATGTAAGTTGACTTCATGGCACAAATAAGTGTGTTACTGACTAAATAAGCACACCATTATGGGTCAGGGTCATACTGCATTGTTAGGCATTAAAACAGTACTTTTTAAAGGACATATTAGGAAACACATTTAAAGATAACTTGAATGTACCTACCAAGTAGCCATTCCTCAGGCATGGTGTGCTGCTGGAAACGTTCCCAAAGGGATGAGTGACGCAGGATATAGGCATCATGGCAAGACCCTGGGTAACCTGCAACCACACTGAGAATTCTAAGGTTAGCGTCACACACCACATGCACATTGAGGGAGTGATGCCCACGTTGATTGACAAAGACATACCGCCTGACGTGTGGTGCCCGAATCCCAATGTGGGTGCAGTCTATGGCCCCCAGCACATTAGGGAATGCTGAGAGCTGACAGAATGCCACCTTCAGGTCCTGCCACTCGGACTCAGAACTTAGGAATGTGATATATGTGCACCACAGCTTCTTCAAAGCATATAACACTTGAGTTAAATGCCTTGAGAAAGTGGCTTGTGTAACCCCCAGCAACCAAGTGCCCACAGGCTTAGTGGTGCCTGTGGCAAAAAAGTGCAGGGCACACATTAATTTTTGCAGCCCAGAAACTGCATAGTTGCCAGAGCCATATAGCTCCAAATCATGTCTCACCTGCTCATATAAGCTCAAGAGGTTTGTGTGGTTCAGCCGAAACATCTCCACCACCTCTTAATCTGAGAGGGAATCCAGGTACACCCTTGCACGGTACCTACGTGAAGCACTAAGTGGTCTGGGGACCTGGATCTGGTGCGCAGCCTGCGCCCTCCTGCTGCGCAGCTCCTCCAAACATGCAATATTACATACACACAGCTCAACTCCTGACTGCAAAAACTCCATTGCTCAATGCCTCACTGGTGCCCTGGAAGATGTAGGGGTATTTGTAGGTGTGTTTCTCATGAAAGTATGGCTCACCTGTGCAAAGGAAACACTTTTTTTTTTTTGGATGGTGGAAGTACTCCAAATCGCCTAGCTCTACCTAGTCTGTTTTGTGTGTGGTTTTTAGTAAATTTTTAAGTGCGATTTTCAAAATCCTATTACATTTGCGATTTGTATACTTTTGAATGGGAAAACATCTGGATGCGATTTGAAGTGGAAAATAAAAACGACAGGTGAAAATGTGCGATTTTCTCTGGCAAAAATGCGAATTAGAGTGCAATTCGCATCCTATTGCATTTATGAATTACTCAAAACAGGTGATTTCGACCGTTTTTTGACTAAAAGTCTCAAAAGTCTAAAAATCTCATCCTATTACATGTCACCCAGAGTATTTAGGTATATATTGATAGGTCTGATGACAATGGTAATATCTATGGTAAGTATGGGTTGGGTACACGTTACCGCTGCTGGGGATCCCGGCAGTCAGCATACCGACCTCAGAATGCCAATGGCGGGGCGAGTGCAACAAGCCCCTTGCGGGCTTGATGGCGAGCTGTGCTTGCCACAGGTTCTATTCCCACTCTATGGGTGTTGTGGACACCCACGAGTGGGAATAGTCCTTGTTGGTCAGCATGCTGACCGTCGGGATATTGAGGGGGTGGGATGTAGCCATCGGTAATGTGACCAGTATTCTCCTGACCGCTGGTCACATAACTACATCCCGTAAGTATATAATTTATTGGTACGTTATTACCTTATGATTTTGTATAGCTTCCAATATTGCTTTACACCACGTCTAGTACACAGACCATTTAATAATGCCTATCGGCATATTGCAATACCTCTCAATGTTTGTCTGTCAAATATGAACGTGTTTTCAGTCACATCTTGTTATACAGACATAGAGTATTAAGGTGTATATGCTTGGTTTTATATCTGTTATCATCGCCATCATTGCACACTTGTGCCATACATGGTGCAAAAGAGACATCTTATAAACAGGCAAATTATGCTTCTAGCTATTTCTGCATAGCCCGCAATTTTGTCCACATGGACTCACTGAGCACACACTTGAAAGTGTCCCATTGCAGCCCATATGCAACTAAAATGTCCCTGAATCACTGTAATTGCATATACTTGTTTCCATAGGCAAATGCAGGGGGGGTTTCTGGTTGCCCGGAAACCCCCCTCATCTTGGAAAGTGGCTCGAATTATAACAACAATAGCAATGGTATGTAATAGGATTACTAGAGCTGCCACCACATTATGCAATTTGAGGGACAGAGCAGAGATGCTGCACATGCCCAGTGGTAGGAGCTTCATCTACCAAGTTTACTCTGGCTCTTAGTCCTCAATCAGTACAATGGACCAGAGAGTATCTAACAGGCAGAAGAGACAGGAGCCTTACTATGAGGTGGGATAATCTGTGTTTAGAAAGTGCAGTACTGGTTCTATTATGTTTGTGTATTTATTATGGTATGTTTAACCTTTTCCTGACCACTTATTTTATTTACTGTATATTATTTAAATATGTTTGATACAGCCTATACTATAGACCATCTATAGTGTTAATTATAAAAACTGTATTCCATACAGTATCCAATGTTTAAAAAGACAGATGTTTACATTAATGTCTATAGTCATTACTAGGTTCTTCTACCGCTCCCCCAAACTCCTGCACCTGCTCCAATATTCAGCAGAGTGGGAGATTGTGGATTGAATTTGGAAACCTCCCTCTAGAAATCCTGCGTTTGCCACTGGTTTCCAGTGCATTCACAACGCGAGAACATGCAATATCCGCATTGCCTAACGGGCATATTATCAACTTTGCATCAGATCCTGTCTGCATTCACTTAATTAAGGCAGGCATCTTTCTCTATAACCCTGCCACAAAATATCTATAATCTTTAAAAAAATAAAACTAATTTCACATTTATAAATTCTAAACCATTGTTAAAAATATATTTCATTTCTTCTCAGGACATACTGTAGCATATATTTTCTACTGCATTTTCTACAAATGCTTATAGAAAATGCACTTTCCAACACAAATAGGGTTTTACCAACAGAGGGACTGTTCCTAAGGCACCGTTTTATTAGAACTTGTGTTTACATCAAACAATACATCCTAAGAACTTTCTATTAAATTTGGACAAATCATTTGCCTGAGGATTATGGTGTTTTGCCATTGAAATGTACTCCCTCTGTTGATTTTGTACCTGCCAACCCAAATAGAGTAATGGAGATTTCCATTCAAAAATGAGAAATTAAAAAGAAAAAGTGCTGCTTAAATGTCTGTATCTTCAAATCAAGCAAAGGAAAAATACAAGCTTAGCCAGTCTGTCTCACAACAGGATTTTGAACAATAGCTCTTGACAATCAGTATAGTAAACCATATTCTTTTGGTTACAAGTAAAGCTTATTTAATTTGAAACCGACCATTAAAGGCTGGTCTTTAACCTTGCATGATGTGCCCTTCAGGCAATAGTGCATTAAGGTATGCAAAACGTGTTTCTGTTCTTTGTTCATAAAGTACCTGATCACCACATGAGCCAAAGGTCAAAAAGGAAACAGTTGTATCTTCCCAGAAGTGTTCCTGAATCCTGATGCATCTTCACTCTTCACTACTGTATGTTCAGAATATATCATCCGAGTTTGTGTAATTTCCCTATTTAATACAGTTACTGAAATACTCCATTGAAACAATACATTTATTGCTGGCCTTCTATAAATAGTAGTCACTATATTTTGGAGAGTTATATGGGAGGGAGGCGTACCATACTGTAAGAGAAACACAGGAGTCAGCACCAATGACATGTTCAGACCTGATATTGTAAAACTGTTTTTGCTGAAGATCAAAGGAAAGAATTTTAAACATCTGAGAATTTGACAGATTCTAAAAAAAATTCAGGGTAATATAGAGCTGTCCTAAATAACATTCCTGATTTGTTACTCTACAATTTGCATGTCCTGAAAATTATTTATGAGATCATGTGCACTCCAGGATTATGACTGCAAGGTACCTTACAGAAAAGGCACACATCTAAAATCATCTTAAAATAATGTTGCAACCTTTAATACTTTGAAAGTGAATGAAATTCATATCCATAAGTAAAACAATGCATGCCAACACAAGTGTTTAAGGGGCAGTTGGTGTGGCACCCACCTCTGGAGCTGCCACTAATAGGAATGCATTTTTGAGACTATAGGAAAAACAGATCTTGACTGCGCAACTAGCAGAATGCAGTCTGTGAAAAAAAAGGTGGTACTTCACAAATTACCACCAAGAAATAACACAGAAATTACACATTATTATCCTCACAATGGCACAAACCACACAATGAAAAAAATAAGTTCTTCCTTAAAGAGAGTTGAGGCCATAAAAAGTCCAAATGTTGTTTAATTGAAGCAGTTCTTATTCACACACCATGAGTATTTTCATAGGAACGCTCCAGTAGATATCCAATCTCAAAAAATAAAAGAAATGGGATTTAGTGCAACACTGTCTAGTTAAAATGACAGAGATTTTATTACATTAGACTAACAATAAAAACTTCAAATAAAGCATATCACCACACAAGGACTGTGGGTAAGGGATCGCCCATGTACAGCCTCCATTATATTACCCTCCCAGATGGAACTAGATCCCATTTCTTTTATCACAGTGATAAGGAAAACATGATTATTATACGGAATAAAATACTTCTTGATGCAAAAGTATTAGTGCTATCTTAAGTCATCTCAGACTTCTGAGTTGTATGCCTTCATTATTGGGTATATTATGGTCATCAAACATCACTGTGACTATTAGTATCCATAGACTTTATACTTGTGATACTATTATCCAGTACAGAATGTCTTGTTTAAAAACGTTATTTATTTATTTATTTATTTAGAGAGAGAGAGAGAGAGAGAGAGAGCTAAATTCCACTCTGAAACATGTAATATTTGTATTACACCATATGTGCCTATTATATCCGGAAGGAAGGCACAGTTATTTATTTATTGTATCAGACACATATAAGAATTTTGTTATTCGATTTTACAAAATTAGCCAAATTTACTTTTTGAATTACTTTTTACTAGAGATGAGCGGGTTCGGTTCCTCAGGATCCGAACCCCCCTGAACTTCACCCATTTTACACGGTTCCGAGGCAACCTCGGATCTTCCCGCCTTGCTCGGTTAACCCGAGCGCGCCCGAACGTCATCATCCCGCTGTCAGATTCTCGCGAGATTCGTATTCTATATAAGGAGCCGCGCGTCACCGCCATTTTCACTCGTGCATTGGAGATGATAGCGAGAGGACGTGGCTGCGTTCTCTCAGTTTCTGTGTTCAGTGTTCTGCAAATATCTGTGCTCAGTGTGCTGCAAATATCTGTGCTCAGTGTGCTGCAAATATCTGTGCTCAGTGTGCTGCAAATATCTACATTCTCTGCCTGAAAACGCTCCATATCTGTGCTGCATTGTAGGAGGACAGTGCAGAATTTTGCTGACCACCAGTATATATATAGCAGTACGGTACAGTAGTCCACTGCTCTACCTCTGTGTCGTCAAGTATACTATCCATCCATACCTGTGCTGCATTTTAGTAGTGCGCAGTATATAGTAGGAGGACAGTGCAGAATTTTGCGGACCATGAGTATATATAGCAGTACGGTACAGTAGTCCACTGCTCTACCTCTGTGTCATCAAGTATACTATCCATCCATACCTGTGCTGCATTTTAGTTGTGCGCAGTATATAGTAGGAGGACAGTGCAGAATTTGGCTAACCACCAGTATATATATATATAGCAGTACAGTACAGTAGTCCACTGCTCTACCTCTGCGTCGTCAAGTATACTATCCATCCATACCTGTGCTGCATTTTAGTTGTGCGCAGTATATAGTAGGAGGACTGTGCAGAATTTTGCTGACCACCAGTATATATATAGCAGTACGGTACAGTAGTCCACTGCTCTACCTCTGTGTCGTCAAGTATACTATCCATCCATACCTGTTGTGCGTTTTAGTTGTGCGCAGTATATAGTAGGAGGACAGTGCAGAATTTCGCTGACCACCAGTATATATATAGCAGTACAGTACAGTAGTCCACTGCTCTACCCCTGTGTCGTCAAGTATACTATCAATCCATACCTGTGCTGCATTTTAGTTGTGCGCAGTATATAGTAGGAGGACAGTGCAGAATTTTGCTAACCACCAGTATATATATAGCAGTACGGTACAGTAGTCCACTGCTCTACCTCTGTGTCGTCAAGTATACTATCCATCCACACCTGTGCTGCATTTTAGTTGTGCGCAGTATATAGTAGGAGGACTGTGCAGAATTTTGCTGACCACCAGTATATATATAGCAGTACGGTACAGTAGTCCACTGCTCTACCTCTGTGTCGTCAAGTATACTATCCATCCACACCTGTGCTGCATTTTAGTTGTGCGCAGTATATAGTAGGAGGACAGTGCAGAATTTTGCTGACCACCAGTATATATATAGCAGTACGGTACAGTAGTCCACTGCTCTACCTCTGTGTCGTCAAGTATACTATCCATCCATACCTGTTCTGCATTTTAGTTGTGCGCAGTATATAGTAGGAGGACAGTGCAGAATTTGGCTGACCACCAGTATATATATAGCAGTACAGTACAGTATCCACTGCTCTACCTCTGTGTCGTCAAGTATACTATCAATCCATACCTGTGCTGCATTTTAGTTGTGCGCAGTATATAGTAGGAGGACAGTGCAGAATTTTGCTAACCACCTGTATATATATAGCAGTACGGTACAGTAGTTCACTGCTCTACCACTGTGTCGTCAAGTATACTATCCATCCACACCTGTGCTGCATTTTAGTTGTGCACAGTATATAGTAGGAGGACAGTGCAGAATTTGTCTGACCTCCAGTATATATATAGCAGTACAGTACAGTAGTCCACTGCTCTACCTCTGTGTCGTCAAGTATACTATCCATCCATACCTGTGCTGCATTTTAGTTGTGCGCAGCATATAGTAGGAGGACAGTGCAGAATTTTGCTGACCACCAGTATATAGATAGCAGTACGGTACAGTAGGCCACTGCTCTACCTCTGTGTCGTCAAGTATACTATCCATCCATACCTGTGCTGCATTTTAGTTCTGCGCAGTATATAGTAGGAGGACAGTGCAGAATTTTGCTGACCACCAGTATATATATAGCAGTACGGTACAGTAGTCCACTGCTCTACCTCTGTGTCATCAAGTATACTATCCATCCATACCTGTGCTGCATTTTAGTTGTGCGCAGTATATAGTAGGAGGACAGTGCAGAATTTTGCTGACCACCAGTATATATATAGCAGTACGGTACAGTAGTCCACTCCTCTACCTCTGTGTCGTCAAGTATACTATCCATCCATACCTGTGCTGCATTTTAGTTGTGCGCAGTATATAGTAGGAGGACAGTGCAGAATTTTGCGGACCATCAGTATATATAGCAGTACGGTACAGTAGTCCACTGCTCTACCTCTGTGTCATCAAGTATACTATCCATCCATACCTGTGCTGCATTTTAGTTGTGCGCAGTATATAGTAGGAGGACAGTGCAGAATTTTGCTGACCACCAGTGTATATATAGCAGTACAGTACAGTAGTCCACTGCTCAACCTCTGTGTCGTCAAGTATACTATCCATCCATACCTGTGCTGCATTTTAGTTGTGCACAGTATATAGTAGGAGGACTGTGCAGAATTTTGCTGACCACCAGTATATATATAGCAGTACGGTACAGTAGTCCACTGCTCTACCTCTGTGTCGTCAAGTATACTATCCTTCCATACCTGTTCTGCGTTTTAGTTGTGCGCAGTATATAGTAGGAGGACAGTGCAGAATTTGGCTGACCACCAGTATATATATAGCAGTACAGTACAGTAGTCCACTGCTCTACCTCTGTGTCGTCAAGTATACTATCAATCCATACCTGTGCTGCATTTTAGTTGTGCGCAGTATATAGTAGGAGGACAGTGCAGAAATTTGCTAACCACCAGAATATATATAGCAGTACAGTACAGTAGTCCACTGCTCTACCTCTGTGTCATCAAGTATTCTATCCATCCATACCTGTGCTGCATTTTAGTTTTGCGCAGTATATAGTAGGAGGACAGTGCAGAATTTTGCTGACCACCAGTATATATATAGCAGAACGGTACAGTAGTCCACTGCTCTACCTCTGTGTCGTCAAGTATACTATCCATCCATACCTGTGCTGCATTTTAGTTGTGCGCAGTATATAGTAGGAGGACAGTGCAGAATTTTGCGGACCATCAGTATATATAGCAGTACGATACAGTAGTCCACTGCTCTACCTCTGTGTCATCAAGTATACTATCCATCCATACCTGTGCTGCATTTTAGTTGTGCGCAGTATAAAGTAGGAGGACAGTGCAGAATTTGGCTGACCACCAGTATATATATAGCAGTACAGTACAGTAGTCCACTGCTCTACCTCTGTGTCGTCAAGTATACTATCAATCCATACCTGTGCTGCATTTTAGTTGTGCGCAGTATATAGTAGGAGGACAGTGCAGAATTTTGCTGACCACCAGTATATATATAGCAGTACGGTACAGTAGTCCACTGCTCTACCTCTGTGTCGTCAAGTATACTATCCATCCATACCTGTTCTGCGTTTTAGTTGTGCGCAGTATATAGTAGGAGGACAGTGCAGAATTTGGCTGACCACCAGTATATATATATAGCAGTACAGTACAGTAGTCCACTGCTCTACCTCTGTGTCATCAAGTATACTATCAATCCATACTTGTGCTGCATTTTAGTTGTGCACAGTATATAGTAGGAGGACAGTGCAGAATTTTGCTAACCACCAGTATATATATAGCAGTACGGTACAGTAGTCCACTGCTCTACCTCTGTGTCGTCAAGTATACTATCCATTCACACCTGTGCTGCATTTTAGTTGTGCGCAGTATATAGTAGGAGGACAGTGCAGATTTTGGCTGACCTCCAGTATATATATAGCAGTACGGTACAGTAGTCCACTGCTCTACCTCTGTGTCGTCAAGTATACTATCCACCCATACCTGTGCTGCATTTTAGTTGTGCGCAGCATATAGTAGTAGGACAGTGCAGAATTTTGCTGACCACCAGTATATATATAGCAGTACAGTACAGTAGGCCACTGCTCTACCTCTGTGTCGTCAAGTATACTATCCATCCATACCTGTGCTGCATTTTAGTTGTGCGCAGTATATAGTAGGAGGACAGTGCAGAATTTTGCTGACCACCAGTATATATGTAGCAGTACGGTACAGTAGTCCACTGCTCTACCTCTGTGTCTTCAAGTATACTATCCATCCATACCTGTGCTGCATTTTAGTTCTGCGCAGTATATAGTAGGAGGACAGTGCAGAATTTTGCTGACCACCAGTATATATATAGCAGTACGGTACAGTAGGCCACTGTTCTACCTCTGTGTCGTCAACTATACTATCCATCCATACCTGTGCTGCATTTTAGTTGTGCGCAGTATATAGTAGGAGGACAGTGCATAATTTTGCTGACCACCAGTATATATATAGCAGTACGGTACAGTAGGCCACTGCTCTACCTCTGTGTCGTCAAGTATACTATCCATCCATACCTGTGCTGAATTTTAGTTGTGCGCAGTATATAGTAGGAGGACAGTGCAGAATTTTGCTGACCACCAGTATATATATAGCAGCACGGTACAGTAGGCCATTGCTATTGATATATATTACTAGCATATAATTCCACACATTAAAAAATGGAGAACAAAAATGTGGAGGGTAAAATAGGGAAAAATCAAGATCCACTTCCACCTCGTGCTGAAGCTCCTGCCACTAGTCATGGGTGAGACGATGAAATGCCATCAACGACGTCTGCCAAGGCCGATGCCCTATGTCATAGTAGAGAGCCTGTAAAATCCAAAAAACAAAAGTTCAGTAGAATGACCCAAAAATCAAAATTAAAAGCGTCTGATGATAAGCATAAACTTGCCAATATGCCATTTACGACACGGAGTGGCAAGGAACGGCTGAGGCCATGGCCTATGTTCATGGCTAGTGGTTCAGATTCACATGAGGATGGAAGCACTCATCCTCTCGCTAGAAAAATGAAAAGACTTAAGCTGGCAAAAGCACAGCAAAGAAATGTGCGTTCTTCTAAATCACAAATCCCCAAGGAGAGTCCAATTGTGTCGGTTGCGATGCCTAGTCCACTGCTCTACCTCTGTGTCGTCAAGTATACTATCAATCCATACCTGTGCTGCATTTTAGTTGTGCGCAGTATATAGTAGGAGGACAGTGCAGAATTTGGCTGACCACCAGTATATATATAGCAGTACGGTACAGTAGTCCACTGCTCTACCTCTATGTCGTCAAGTATACTATCCATCCATACCTGTTCTGCGTTTTAGTTTTGCGCAGTATATAGTAGGAGGACAGTGCAGAATTTGGCTGACCACCAGTATATATATATAGCAGTACAGTACAGTAGTCCACTGCTCTACCTCTGTGTCGTCAAGTATACTATCAATCCATACTTGTGCTGCATTTTAGTTGTGCACAGTATATAGTAGGAGGACAGTGCAGAATTTTGCTAACCACCAGTATATATATAGCAGTACGGTACAGTAGTCCACTGCTCTACCTCTGTGTCGTCAAGTATACTATCCATTCACACCTGTGCTGCATTTTAGTTGTGCGCAGTATATAGTAGGAGGACAGTGCAGATTTTGTCTGACCTCCAGTATATATATAGCAGTACGGTACAGTAGTCCACTGCTCTACCTCTGTGTCGTCAAGTATACTATCCATCCATACCTGTGCTGAATTTTAGTTGTGCGCAGTATATAGTAGGAGGACAGTGCAGAATTTTGCTGACCACCAGTATATATATAGCAGCACGGTACAGTAGGCCATTGCTATTGATATATATTACTAGCATATTATTCCACACATTAAAAAATGGAGAACAAAAATGTGGAGGGTAAAATAGGGAAAAATCAAGATCCACTTCCACCTCGTGCTGAAGCTCCTGCCACTAGTCATGGGTGAGACGATGAAATGCCATCAACGACGTCTGCCAAGGCCGATGCCCTATGTCATAGTAGAGAGCCTGTAAAATCCAAAAAACAAAAGTTCAGTAGAATGACCCAAAAATCAAAATTAAAAGCGTCTGATGATAAGCATAAACTTGCCAATATGCCATTTACGACACGGAGTGGCAAGGAACGGCTGAGGCCCTGGCCTATGTTCATGGCTAGTGGTTCAGATTCACATGAGGATGGAAGCACTCATCCTCTCGCTAGAAAAATGAAAAGACTTAAGCTGGCAAAAGCACAGCAAAGAAATGTGCGTTCTTCTAAATCACAAATCCCCAAGGAGAGTCCAATTGTGTCGGTTGCGATGCCTAGTCCACTGCTCTACCTCTGTGTCGTCAAGTATACTATCAATCCATACCTGTGCTGCATTTTAGTTGTGCGCAGTATATAGTAGGAGGACAGTGCAGAATTTTGCTGACCACCAGTATATATATAGCAGTACGGTACAGTAGTCCACTGCTCTACCTCTGTGTCGTCAAGTATACTATCCATCCATACCTGTTCTGCGTTTTAGTTGTGCGCAGTATATAGTAGGAGGACAGTGCAGAATTTGGCTGACCACCAGTATATATATATAGCAGTACAGTACAGTAGTCCACTGCTCTACCTCTGTGTCGTCAAGTATACTATCAATCCATACTTGTGCTGCATTTTAGTTGTGCACAGTATATAGTAGGAGGACAGTGCAGATCCGCTCATCTCTAATATATATAGCAGTACGGTACAGTAGTCCACTGCTCTACCTCTGTGTCGTCAAGTATACTATCCATTCACACCTGTGCTGCATTTTAGTTGTGCGCAGTATATAGTAGGAGGACAGTGCAGATTTTGGCTGACCTCCAGTATATATATAGCAGTACGGTACAGTAGTCCACTGCTCTACCTCTGTGTCGTCAAGTATACTATCCACCCATACCTGTGCTGCATTTTAGTTGTGCGCAGCATATAGTAGTAGGACAGTGCAGAATTTTGCTGACCACCAGTATATATATAGCAGTACAGTACAGTAGGCCACTGCTCTACCTCTGTGTCGTCAAGTATACTATCCACCCATACCTGTGCTGCATTTTAGTTGTGCGCAGTATATAGTAGGAGGACAGTGCAGAATTTTGCTGACCACCAGTATATATGTAGCAGTACGGTACAGTAGTCCACTGCTCTACCTCTGTGTCTTCAAGTATACTATCCATCCATACCTGTGCTGCATTTTAGTTCTGCGCAGTATATAGTAGGAGGACAGTGCAGAATTTTGCTGACCACCAGTATATATATAGCAGTACGGTACAGTAGGCCACTGTTCTACCTCTGTGTCGTCAACTATACTATCCATCCATACCTGTGCTGCATTTTAGTTGTGCGCAGTATATAGTAGGAGGACAGTGCATAATTTTGCTGACCACCAGTATATATATAGCAGTACGGTACAGTAGGCCACTGCTCTACCTCTGTGTCGTCAAGTATACTATCCATCCATACCTGTGCTGAATTTTAGTTGTGCGCAGTATATAGTAGGAGGACAGTGCAGAATTTTGCTGACCACCAGTATGTATATAGCAGCACGGTACAGTAGGCCATTGCTATTGATATATATTACAAGCATATAATTCCACACATTAAAAAATGGAGAACAAAAATGTGGAGGGTAAAATAGGGAAAAATCAAGATCCACTTCCACCTCGTGCTGAAGCTGCTGCCACTAGTCATGGGTGAGACGATGAAATGCCATCAACGACGTCTGCCAAGGCCGATGCCCTATGTCATAGTAGAGAGCCTGTAAAATCCAAAAAACAAAAGTTCAGTAGAATGACCCAAAAATCAAAATTAAAAGCGTCTGATGATAAGCATAAACTTGCCAATATGCCATTTACGACACGGAGTGGCAAGGAACGGCTGAGGCCCTGGCCTATGTTCATGGCTAGTGGTTCAGATTCACATGAGGATGAAAGCACTCATCCTCTCGCTAGAAAAATGAAAAGACTTAAGCTGGCAAAAGCACAGCAAAGAAATGTGCGTTCTTCTAAATCACAAATCCCCAAGGAGAGTCCAATTGTGTCGGTTGCGATGCCTGACCTTCCCAACACTGGATGGGAAGTGGTGGCGCCTTCCACCATTTGCACGCCCCCTGCAAGTGCTGGAAGGAGCATCCGCAGTCCAGTTCCTGATAGTCAAATTGAAGATGTCACTGTTGAAGTACACCAGGATGAGGATATGGGTGTTGCTGGCGCTGAGGAGTAAATTGACAAGGAGGATTCTGATGGTGAGCTGGTTTGTTTAAGTCAGGCACCTGGGGAGACACCTGTTGTCCGTGGGACGAATATGGCCATTGACATGTCTGGTCAAATTACAAAAAAATCACCTCTTCGGTGTGGAATTATTTTAACACAAATGCGGACAACAGGTGTCAAGCCGTGTGTTGCCTTTGTCAAGCTGTAATAAGTAGGGGTAAGGACGTTAACCACCTAGGAACATCCTCCCTTATACGTCACCTGGAGCGCATTCATCAGAAGTAATTGACAAGTTCAAAAACTTTGGGTGACAGCGGAAGCAGTCCACTGACAACTAAATCCCTTCCTCTTGTAACCAAGCTCCTGCAAACCACACCACCAACTCCCTCAGTGTCAATTTCCTCCTTAGACAGGAAAGCCAATAGTCCTGCAGGCCATGTCACTGGCAAGTCTGACGAGTCCTCTCCTGTCTGGGATTCCTCCGATGCATCCTTGAATGTAATGCCTACTGCTGCTGGCGCTGCTGTTGTTGCTGCTGGGAGTCGATCGTCATCCCAGAGGGGAAGTCGGAACACCACTTGTACTACTTCCAGTAAGCAATTGACTGTCCAACAGTCCTTTGCGAGGAAGATGAAATATCTCAGCAGTCAATCTGCTGCAAAGCATATAACTCAGGCCTTGGCAGCCTGGGTGGTGTTAAACGTGTGTCCGGTATCCACCGTTAATTCACAGGGAATTAGACAATTTATTGAGTAAGTGTGTCCCCAGTTGTACCCACTGTCCACTTAACCACGGACATGTGGACAAGTGGAGCAGGGCAGACTCAGGACTATATGACTGTGACAGCCCACTGGGTAGATGTATTGCCTCCCGCAGCAAGAACAGCAGCGGCGGCACCAGTAGCAGCATCTCGCAAACGCCAACTCGTTCCTAGGGAGGCTTCTGTCACATCTGGCAGGGTTTGAGGATCCGGGAGCTGAGATTTGCCCGAGGAGGTAGCAGGCTGTGAATGAACCAGATGAGGGGGCTGGATATAGTTCCTTCGCATGGGACACGGAGCAATGAAGAACGTAGGCGAGGTTTGAGAGTCAATGGAATGTATTTATTATGTACAGGGCTGAGGTAGAGAACCGAGGCTGAGGCACAATGGTTAAAGACGTGGCTGGAGGTGAAGAACTGCGGACTGTGATTCGAAAGACGAGACTGTAGATGTTGAACTGTGGAACTGTGGATGGTAGTTGAAAACGTGGCTGGAGACAAGGACTGTGGTTTGGAAAACGAGGCTTGAAGATAATAATCTGCAGGCTGTGGTCAGTGGTACAAAGGCGTGGCTGGTGAAGGAGATCTGTGGAGTGTGGCTTGAAAGACGAGGCAGAAGACCTGGGGCCGACTGTGCCCAAAGAGTCTTACTGGACCGGGTTTTCCAGGAGCGCTTCCACAGGCAGTAGCAGGCTAGAAACGGCAGGGCTGCAGCAGCAACAGAGAACCGACCAAGCAGGATCAGGAGGAACCAAGATACAGCAGGAATCCTGAGAGCACAGGCTAAAGCACCTACAACAGGGTTGTAACTTGAAGCACTGGCATCCCTGTTCTAAACCAGCCCCCTTTTTATAGGGAGAGCTTCCCCTGGATTGGCTGGAAGAAACAGGAAACAGGAACTATGCTTAAAACTTGGTCTCCAACATGGCGGCGCCCAGTAATGCAGACCTTTTTGCAAAGCCACATTGCTCACTGCCCCTGGTCTCCAAGAAACGGTTCAGCAAGAGCGACCCGCTGTAGCGGCGTCCCGCCACCACGAGCGGACCCCCTCACCGCCGCTACTGCTGCCCACGGATCCGGCGCAGCAGCCCACCTCCGCCGCTGCCCGCACAATGCCAAGGAAGCCAGCCCCGCGACCCCAGCGTACCGGTAAGACTCCGTACGCTGACAGTACCCCCCCCCCTTTGCGGGTGGACTCCGGACACCTATGTGGTTTAGTTGGAAACTTGGCATGAAATGTCCGAAGAAGTCTTGGAGCATGGACATCCTCTGCATCTACCCAAGATCTCTCCTCTGGCCCATACCCCTTCCAATCAACAAGGTACTGGATGCGACCATAACGTCTGCGAGAATCGAGGATCTTGTGAATCTCAAATTCATCTCCATGTGCTGATTGGATCTTGGGTTATTTAGGCAGAGCGGCTCTGAACCGATTAAGTACCAGTGGTTTTAAGAGAGAAATATTAAATGCATTAGGAATTCTTAACTGCGGAGGTAATTTCACTTTGTAAGCCACAGGATTCAACACTCTTTCGATTGGGTAAGGCCCAATAAATCTGGGAGCAAACTTTTTTGTAGGAACCTTTAATCTTAGGTTACGTGTGGAAACCCAAACTCGATCTCCTACCTTAAGGCTTGATACAGCTTTTCGTTTCAGATCTGCATAGGTCTTATATCTCTTGGATGTCTTGAGCAAAGTCTTGTGAACTTGTTTCCAGGCTTCAGTAAATTGACGAAGTGTTGACTCTGCGGCCGGAACCTCGAGCGTAGGCAGAAGTTGGAAGTCAGGAACTCTTGGATGGTAACCATAATTAATGAAGAATGGAGAAGATTTTGTGGCAGAGTGATAAAGATTGTTATGGGCAAATTCTGCGAACGGGAGGTAGTCCAGCCAGTCGTCCTGTGAGGAGGACATGAATAAACGCAGAAAAGTCTCCAGATCCTGGTTCACTCTCTCTGTTTGACCATCCGTTTGAGGATGATATCCTGAGGAGAAGTTTAATTTCACGCCAAGAGCAGAACATAGGGATCTCCAAAACCTGGCCACAAATTGAGGACCTCTATCAGACACGATTTCCTGGGGTAGACCATGGAGTCGATAGATCTCTGCTATAAACAATTTTGCCAACTGGGATGCAGATGGAAGATTAGCCAGAGGACCAAAGTGTGCCATTTTAGAGAATCGGTCAACTATGACCCATACGGTGTTCCGCCCACCAGACATAGGTAAATCTGTAATAAAGTCCATAGAAATATGCGTCCATGGTCTTAGTGGTACCGGCAAAGGATGGAGTAACCCGGCTGGTGGACCTTTGGGACTTTTGTGCTGGGCACATTTTGGACAGGCAGCTACGAATTCCTGAACGTCAGTCCTGAGATGAGGCCACCAGTAGGAGCGCTGAATGAATTTAAGTGTCTTATGACCGCCCGCATGGCCCATAAAGGAGGAGGAGTGAGCCCATGTAAGAAGTTTTTTGCGAAGATTTGGTGCAACGAAGATCTTCCCTGGAGGAGGAAGTGGAGAGGTATTAGTTGCAGAAAAAGAGGTGGATTCCAGGATAAATTGCTCTTTTGAACGGTCAGATGGTTCTTCTGAACTTAGGGAGCGAGATAATGCATCTGCCTTTTTGTTGAAGGAACCTGGTCGGTAACTGAGTTTAAAATTAAAACGGGTAAAGAAGAGTGCCCATCTTGCTTGGTGTGGGTTCAGACATCGGGCTGACTGTAGATACAGGAGGTTCTTGTGATCCGTGGTCACCGAAATTGGATGCTGAGCTCCCTCCAACAAATACCTCCACTCCTCAAAGGCCAACTTAATTGCCAGTAATTCCTGTTCCCCAATAGCGTAATTCTGTTCAGCGGGGGAGAATCTTCGCGAGAAGAACGCACAAGGATGGACCTTCTTGTCCTCGAAAAGCTGGGATAATACTGCTCCTACTCCTACAGTAGAGGCATCAACCTCCACCAAGAACGGACGGCTGAGATCGGGTTGTCAAAGAACTGGAGCAGACGTGAAGGCCTCATTTAAAGATGAAAAAGCCTCCAAAGCCCCTGGAGACCATTTGGCAGGATCAGCTCCCTTCCTAGTTAATGCAGTTATAGGAGCTATGACAGAAGAATAATTTTGAATGAATCTTCGGTAGAAGTTAGCAAACCCCAGGAAACGTTGAATTTCTTTAAGGGTAGCTGGAAGTGCCCAATCCTGAATCGCCTGGACTTTAGCGGGGTCCATCTGTAACCTCTGCCCAGAAAGATTGTAACCGAGGAATGGAATCGTGGGTACTTCAAAGGTGCACTTCTCTAATTTACCGAATAACTGATTCCTTCGTAAACGAGTTAACACTTCTTTGACTTGTTCCCGGTGGGTCTTCACATCCCTAGAAAAAATGAGGATGTCATCCAGATACACTACCAAGCAGTCATAGAGGAGATCTCTGAAGATTTCGTTAGCGAACTCTTGAAAGACGGCTGGGGCGTTACATAGGCCAAAAGACATTACCAGGTATTCGTAATGGCCGTCGCGGGTATTAAATGCCGTCTTCCATTCGTCCCCTGGGCGAATACGTATAAGATTGTAGGCCCCCCGTAAGTCCAACTTAGTAAATACAGTAGCTCCTTTAACACGGTCGAACAGTTCTGGAATCAGAGGTAACGGATATCTGTTCTTAATTGTTATGTCATTGAGACCTCTATAGTCAATACAGGGCCGCAACCCCCCATCCTTCTTTTTGACGAAGAAAAACCCTGCTCCGGCCGGAGATGTAGAAGACCTGATGAACCCTTTCTCCAAGTTCTCCCGTATATACTCCGACATGGCCTGTGTCTCGGGAAGTGAGAGAGGGTAAATTCGACCTCGGGGAGGAGTCTTACCGGGTACTAGCTCAATGGGACAATCCCAAGTACAATGCGGAGGCAAGGTGTCCACCCCATGCTTACTGAAAACATCTTGAAAAGATTGGTACTCCACAGGAAGGCTGGAAGGGTTGGAAGAACAGAGAGGTCTAACAGAAGGTAAACAGTTCTGAAAGCAGTCTTGTCCCCAAGAGAGAACATCCATAGTTTGCCAATCAATGTGGGGATTGTGTCTGATTAACCATGGAAACCCTAGGATTAGTTCATGAGAGGCTTTAGGAATTACAAGGAAAGAGATTTCTTCTGAATGGAGAACTCCGACCTTCATCTTGAGAGGAATAGTACGAAAGGATATAATACCCTCTGGGATATAACTTCCATCCACTGCGGTAACAGAAATGGTACGATCCAAAGGAACCGTTTGTATTCCAGATCATTTGACCAGAGCTGACGTAATGAAGCTTTCAGCGGCTCCGGAGTCGAGTAGTGCAGGGATGAGAAGAGAAGAAGAAGGGAGCTCCAATTGGGTTAACAGGACAGACTCTTTCTTGGTATGTAATTCTGAGAATTCTCCTAGCTTGACCTCTCCAGCACAAACTAGGAGCGGGCGTTTCCCGGACATAGACTGCAAGTTTTAACAAAGTGATCAGATGCACCACAATACAGGCAGAGGTTCCCTTGTCACCGTCTCTGACATTCTTCATTGGAGAGGTGGGAGCGATTAATCTGCATGGGTTCTTCCACAGTTGGTGATGATGGTATTGGTGGAAGAACAACTCTAGGCTTAGGGCGATCTGACCACAACCTCTCCATACAGCGTTCTCTGTACCTCAGATCTAACTTATTGCATAAAGAAATTAGTTTATCCAACTTATCAGGTACGTCCTGAGTTGCGAGGTCATCTTTGATCTTTTCGGAGAGACCGTTCCAGAAAGCTGCAATGAGAGCCTCCTCGTTCCAGTTCAGTTCTGAGGAAAGGGTGCGAAACTGGATCACGTACTGACTGACCGTACACGTGCCCTGACGCAGGCGCAGGATCTCCAATGAAGTGGCAGAAGTCCTGCCCGGTTCGTCGAAGATTCTTCGAAAGGTGGCCATGAATTCTGGATAGTTAGATAAGATGGGATCCATCCTCTCCCACAAAGGTGAAGCCCATTCCAACGCTTGCCCGGTAAGTAAAGAAATTATATAGGCTACTTTGGTTCGTGCTGATGGGAAGTTGGCCGACTGTAGTTCGAACTGGATTTCGCACTGGTTAAGAAACCCGCGGCATTGTTTTGGATTCCCATCAAATTTACTGGGAGGTGGCAAATGCAAACGTGGAAGTGGTACTGGTACAGGAGGAAGCGGGACCGGAAGTGCCAATGTGGGAGCAGCTGTAGATACTTGAGGGGCCGTCATGGCAACACAGAGAGAATCGAGACGTTCGGACATACTCTGCATGAACTGCACGATTTGAGATTGTGTGGCCTCCTGCTTACTTAAGCGAGAACAGATATCTGCAGTTGAATCCCCTCCTGAGGCCTGATCACCCGTCGAATCCATTAGGCCAGTGCTTACTGTCACGTCTGGCAGGGTTTGAGGATCTGGCAGCTGAGATTTGCCTGAGGAGGTAGCAGGCTGTGAATGAACCAGATGAGGGGGTTGGATATAGTTCCTTCGCATGGGACACGGAGCAATGAAGAACGTAGGCTAGGTTTGAGAGTCAATGGAAAGTATTTATTATGTACAGGGCTGAGGTAGAGAACCGAGGCTGAGGCACAATGGTTAAAGACGTGGCTGGAGGTGAAGAACTGCGGACTGTGATTCAAAAGACGAGACTGTAGATGATGAACTGTGGAACTGTGGATGGTAGTTGAAAACGTGGCTGGAGACAAGGACTGTGGTTTGGAAAACGAGGCTTGAAGATAATAATCTGCAGGCTGGGGTCAGTGGTACAAAGGCGTGGCTGGTGAAGGAGATCTGTGGAGTGTGGCTTGAAAGACGAGGCAGAAGACCCGGGGCCGACTGTGCCCAAAGAGTCTTACTGGACCGGGTTTTCCAGGAGCGCTTCCACAGGCAGTAGCAGGCTAGAAACGGCAGGGCTGCAGCAGCAACAGAGAATCGACCAAGCAGGATCAGGAGGAACCAAGATACAGCAGGAATCCTGGGAGCACAGGCTAAAGCACCTACAACAGGGTTGTAACTTGAAGCACTGGCATCCCTGTTCTAAACCAGCCCCCTTTTATAGGGAGAGCTTCCCCTGGATTGGCTGGAAGAAACAGGAAACAGGAACTATGCTTAAAACTTGGTCTCCAACATGGCGGCGCCCAGTAATGCAGACCTTTTTGCAAAGCCACATTGCTCACTGCCCCTGGTCTCCAAGCAACGGTTCAGCAAGAGCGACCCGCTGTAGCGGCGTCCCGCCACCACGAGCAGACCCCCTCACCGCCGCTACTGCTGCCCACGGATCCAGCGCAGCAGCCCACCTCCGCCGCTGCCCGCACAACGCCAAGGAAGCCAGCCCCGCGGTACCGGTAAGACTCCGGACGCTGACAGCTACGCTTTGTATCACCACTTTCCAGAAGAGGCACACAGCTGACAACCTCTTACGGAAACTGAGGAACATCATCGCAGAATGGCTTACCCCAATTGGACTCTCCTGGGGTTTTGTGACATCGGACAATGCCACCAATATTGTGCGTGCATTACATGTGGGCAAATTCCAGCACGTCCCATGTTTTGCACATACATTGAATATGGTGGTGCAAAAAATTTTTAAAAACGACAGGGGCATGCAAGAGATGCTGTCGGTGGCCCGAAGAATTGCGGGCCACTTTCGGCATTCAGCCACCGCGTGCCGAAGACTGGAGCACCAGCAAACACTCCTGAACCTGCCCCGCCATCATCTGAAGCAAGAGGTGGAATTCAACCCTCTATATGCTTCAGAGGATGGAGGAGCAGCAAAAGACCATTCAAGCCTATACATCTGCCTACGATATAGGCAAAGGAGGGGGAATGCACCTGACTCAAGCGCAGTGGAGAATGATTTCAACGTTGTGCAAGGTTCTGCAATCCTTTGAACTTGCCACACGTGAAGTCAGTTCAGACACTGCCAGCCTGAGTCAGGTCATTCCCCTCATCAGTCTTTTGCAGAAGAAGATGGAGAGATTGAAGGAGGAGCTAAAATGGAGCGATTCCACTAGGCATGTGGGACTTGTGGATGGAGCCCTTAATTCGCTTAACCAGGATTCACGGGTGGTCAATCTGTTGAAATCAGAGCACTACATTTTGGCCACCGTGCTCGATCCTAGGTTTAAAGCCAATGTTGTATCTCTCTTTCCGGCAGACACAAGTCTGCAGAGGTGCAAAGACCTGCTGGTGAGACACTTGTCAAGTCAAGCGGAACGTGACCCGTCAACAGCTCCTCCTTCACATTCTCCCACAACTGGGGCTGCGAGGAAAGGCTAAGAATTCCGAGCCCACCCGCTGGCGGTGATGTAGGGCAGTCTGGAGCGAGTGCTGACATCTGGTCCGGACTGAAGAACCTGCCAACGATTACTGACATGTCGTCTACTGTCACTGCATATGATTCTGTCACCATTGAAAGAATGGTGGAGGATTATATGAGTGACCGCATCCAAGTAGGCACGTCAGACAGTCCGTACGTATACTGGCAGGAAAAAGAGGCAATTTGGAGGCCCTTGCACAAACTGGCTTTATTTTACCTAAGTTGCCCCCCCTCCAGTGTGTACTCCGAAAGAGTGTTTAGTGCAGCCGCTCACCTTGTCAGCAATCGGCGTACGAGGTTACTTCCAGAAAATGTGGAGAAGATGATGTTCATTAAAATGAATTATAATCAATTCCTCCGTGGAGACATTCACCAGCAATTGCCTCCAGAAAGTACACAGGGACCTGAGATGGTGGATTCCAGTGGGGACTAATTAATAATCTGTGAGGAGGGGGATGTACACAGTGAAAGGGGTGAGGAATCGGACGATGAGGAGGAGGTGGACATCTTGCCTCTGTAGAGCCAGTTTGTGCAAGGAGAGATTGATTGCTTCTTTTTTGGTGGGGGCCCAAACCAACCAGTCATTTCAGTCACAGTCGTGTGGCAGACCCTGTCGCTGAAATGATGGGTTTATTAAAGTGTGCATGTCCTGTTTATACAACATAAGGGTGGGTGGGAGGGCCCAAGGACAATTCCATCTTGCACCTCTTTTTTCTTTAAATTATCTTTGCATCATGTGCTGTTTGGGGACTATTTTTTGAAGTGCCATCCTGTCTGACACTGCAGTGCCACTCCTAGATGGGCCAGGTGTTTGTGTCGGCCACTTGGGTCGCTTAGCTTAGCCATCCAGCGACCTTGATGTACCTCTTTTTTTCTTTGCATCATGTGCTGTTTGTGGACTATTTTTTAAATCTGCTATACTGTCTGACACTGCAGTGCCACTCCTAGATGTGCCAGGTGTTTGTGTCGGCCACTTGGGTCGCTTAGCTTAGCCATCCAGCGACCTTGGTGCACCTCTTTTTTTCTTTGCATCATGTGCTCTTTGGGGACTATTTTTTTAATCTGCCATCCTGTCTGACACTGCAGTGCCACTCCTAGATGGGCCAGGTGTTTGTGTCGGCCGCTTGGGTCGCTTAGCTTAGCCATTCAGCGACCTCGGTGCAAATTTTAGGACTAAAAATAATATTGTGAGGTGTGAGGTGTTCAGAATAGACTGGAAATGAGTGGAAATTATGGTTATTGAGGTTAATAGTACCGTGGGATCAAAATGACCCCCATATTCTATGATTTAAGCTGCTTTTGAGTTTTTTTTGTAAAAAAAACACCCAAATCCAAAACACACCCGAATCCGACAAAAAAAATTCATGGAGGTTTTGCCAAAACGCGTCCAAATCCAAAACACGGCCACGGAACCGAATCCAAAACCAAAACACAAAACCAGAAAAATTTCCGGTGCACATCACTACTTTTTACAATCACTAAGTGCAATATAAATATGATCAGATTTTAATAATTCAGGTTATAAAACTCAGTGGGATGAATTTAGTAATCTGTTCAGTTTGGTCAGCTGTACATACTTTGGAACAATCAGCTTGTGCCCTTATCACATATGTCATTGTCTACCTTCCAGTATTTTAAAAACACAAATAAGATTCTCCAATGAGATGCAAATAATAATCACACTATTACAAGGCAATGATTTTTCTGAATGCAAAAATAAGGATAAATAGGAACTGTCATATGTATGCATATGTGTTGTCTATTGCTGGTGCTTACTTACAAAGTATTTTTATTAGGTTTATACAATTTAAAACCATGCGAATAGCATATAAGTGAAAGTAAATCACGAACATACACAATCTGTTTAAATGCTGCTAAGGTAATAACTAAAATAAAATGCTTCATAACAAAGGGCAGAGGAAATGCTAACTCCTTTTCTTTAACACAATGTTCTGGGTACCATGTAGTAGCTTCCACAGTAGATAGTAATAGATAGATACTGACAGCGGGGAAGTGAACATTTGGCAAAGTAAAATAACTGTGGTTAGTCAACTGCCTGCTTTGGATATATGTTAAACCACATCTTCTGGTAATATTCTAATCTAAACAATGCATTAAATTCACTTTCAATAATTTGATGTATATCTTCAATACAATAAGAAACATCTGTTTTGTATTTACGAAAGAAAACAAAAGTTTTATTGCAAATAAAGGCAAATATTATACAATGTGCACAATATGTGGATGGTTAGAATTTCCCCAACTGCTACAACCATAGTCTAAATATAGAGGACTCAGTGGTAACGTTATCATGTGCAGGCGGCTTCTGTCACTTCCATAGAAGGCTTCTTGTTCCTTTCTGTTACTGTCAATCCTTTCAGAGTTGACACATTTATTAAACATCACTTTGATCATAATGAATTCCGCATTCAGATTCCTAGTTGGACCCTGTGGAAAGAATAACATTGTCATAATAATCTGCATTGATCCTTACTATTACTTTTTAGATTTAGTATTATGAGTTTATCAAATGAAGCACCTTCACCCTACAGGTCCTTAAAAACATGATTTTATTTTGTGGTACAAGATACTTAAATGTTCTCTTTGAGGTGGACATTGTGCATTTTAGAAGATGTGCCTTTTTGTAGCATCTTAGTGCTTTATTTTTATTAACAACATTTTATTGCTACTTCCCAATGATACTAAATATCCTATGCAATCCTACCAGAAGAAACAGTAGATTTTACCTTAAGTAAGCCATACCAATATATTAAAACATAATATTCCAGTTAGGGCTGAGTTATAGAGACTGTATATTCAAGCCTGCATGTTTCTTTCCTATTTTAATTATCAATAAGCCAGTCGTCTACTATGTCTAGTAAATCAACTGACAACCTAACCTAGTATTCAATAAATAAGTATGAACATAAGGGAAAGGGAAAAGTAAAACTTATTTAAGTTATTGAAGGCCAAAATGAAAGTGTGGAAACTAAAAAAGGAAAGGAAAGTGCCTCGTTTATTGCCCCCCAACCAGAGCTCTGAGCCACTCTCTTCCAATGGATCTTAGTACAGCTGGGAGAGGCAAAGATTCCATATTTACTGATAAGACATAAAGGGCCAGTTGTAATGAAGCCTGAGTTCAGTGGCCGTGCGGAATGCCAGCCGAACTCTGACTTTTTTTTAAAGGGGCAATCACTTACAATGTAAAACCATGCCTTGTAAGTGATTTCCCCTTTAAAAAAATGTCTGAGCACGGCCGGCATCCAGCATGGCCGCCAAACTCGGGTGTCATTACATCTGGCCTAATATCTCGGGATAGATTGCTTTGTCCTCTCTAAGGAATTTTTCAGTTTGTTTCATACACAGTACCTAGTGTCCAAGTAAATGTGATATACTCATTTATATCTAAGTTGTGTTTTTACTTTGCATTCAGTGAATAGTAGTAATACATGGACAGTGAGTGATCAGCTGTGCTGCAGCTACATAATGGAATTTAGATGGGGTCAGGGCATGAGCGCTATTTGCCCCGGGTCCTCTTCTCATAGAAGGACAGAACTTCAGTCCAATCATCAGCTCCTCCTATTCCTTGTCCCCAATTCCTCCTTCTTTATTTTCCTCCTCCCCCTGCTGCTTCCATTGAACATGCCTGCTGTGCCTGCTATACTTCACAGTAATAGAGAAGCACAGTGGCAGAAATTTCCCAAGTGTGCCCTTGCCACCCTCACTAAGCAAGTGTGCCTCTGCCACCCTCTACCCCTAAGTATGCTTCGGCCCCCTTTATCAGAAAGTGTGACTTTGTCTACTCCTTTTCCTGGTGTGTATCTGGTCATAGCAGATGTCCTAATAAAAGTGCCCACAAATATTGCCCTCCCACTGGAGCCAATGTCACTGCTCCCAGCTAATGGCACCCAGAAGTGCCCGTTAGCCAGAACAGATGACAGCTTTAACAGTGGAATGCAAATTCTAGAAGCCCTGGCCACCAGGCAGTGTCAGTTGGCCCAGCAGAGAAGGCAATGTGACTAGTCCAGCCTGGAACTTTCCTGGTGGCCTAACACTGATTGGCACCACTGGGTGGCACCCACTTCCCTCAACAAGTGCTCCTGGTGAGTCCCTTCTTGGCCAAGTACTAGATATGCCCCTGACTGAGCCCCTCATTTTTTAATGGCAGCCCTGGTCAAAGATAATAATTCCCAGCTAAATTGAGTACCTGCATAATTGAGGGTGGGCACTGAGCCTACTCTCAATTCCTGAAATTGCAGTAGACTGCGCAGAAAGACTTCAGGAAGTTTGGCTAGATTCTCTGGAGAACAATGTGAACATATTAATAAAAAGGGACTCAACTAAGTATCTGATCCAACACCAAGGGGGTCATTCCAACCCGTTCGCACATATCGGTTTATCGCTGTGGTGCGAACGGGTCCGGAATGTGCATGCGCAGCGCCCGCAATGCACGTGCGCGATGTTGCCTGGCGGCAGAGGTCGCCGGGTTACGTTGCGTCCTACGAAGAAAGCGGTCGCAGAGATGACCGCAAGAAGATTGACAAGAAGTAGGCGTTCCCGGGGCGGATCCGGACCATTGGTTGCCGTTTTCGGGGAGTGGTAAGGAAAACGCAGGCATGTCCAGGAGAACGGAGGGTGGATGTCTGACGTCAAAGCCGGCTCCAGCATCACAGAGATCGTCGCACAGGGTAAGTAGGTATAGGGCTGGTCTTGTTCTGCTTGAAAAAATGTTTGCTTAGCAGGGCTGCACAAGTGATCGCAGCCCTGAAAAGCTAAAATACACTCCCCCATAGGCTTGTACTAGTTGATCGCAGCAGCAGCAAAAAGTTGCTGGCTGCAATCAACTTGGAATGACCACCCAAGGTAACTCCAAAGTCTCATTTTAGCTGAAAAAGGTTACAAAAGATTAATCCTAAAATTAACCAAAACTTTTGTGACATCATGGAGATCTCTAGCAGTAAAAATCTTACAAAAACTAAGGGCCTAATTCAGCGATGTACGTCAATACATTCGCAGTTGCAACTTTGTATGCAGAAAATATGCAGAAATATGCTAATGCTGTATCTACCTGGAAATTTATTGAATTGCCCGATGGCGGCTTCACAGATCAAAGCAAATGCATCAATGTTTTCTGTGTACAGGAGGGATCACAGTTGTAGATGGAGACATGTTCCTGAAATCCATCGCAACATGAATACGTTTTTTGCTGCCACTACCCATAACTTCTCAAAATGGTCCCTGACTGTCATTTTGTGAATGAATCCTTACTGTGAGTGGCACTGCTATGGTTCTAAGGAGCGTGCATACTATGATGCATGCAGAGATGAATTATTTCACATCACCAAGAACAGTTGGCTACCAATAAGTTCTTAAAATAATATCTTGAGTCTTCTTAACTCCAGCTTGACCTGAAAACTGAGATTAGTAGGCCCAAGTTAAAAACTTGAAGCTAAGCTCAGAAGAACTATAAGTTTGGACTTGCTCTGAGTGGTATTAGTCAAGATAACCTGACCAGGGGGTATATTTACTAAAGTCCCGATTTTGTCCGATTTTGTTTTGTTTTTTCTATGTGTGAACACGGGAATTTACTAAGCACAAATCTTGGCAGGGTTGGGCCTATTCGTAATGGTTTTCATGGCAGAGGGCAGAAATACGAATGAATAGACCATCGGTGAAACGCGGCTGTTTGTTCATACAACATGGTAATTTACTATTCATTCGTATTTTGGTGTTTGTCAGTGAGTGGTCAATTGCGGTCGGGTTTTTTTTGCAAATCATAAAAAAAAGCAGCAAAATAATAGACCTGCTTTTTCCTGGCGTGTTTTGAGAGTCATGCACGGATCAGTGAGATCCGTGCATGCTTATCTGTGGGAAAGGGTCTGTTTTCCATAAAAATGTTTAAAAAAAATTGTGTGGGGTCCCCCCTCCTATGTATAATCAGCCTCGGGCTCTTTGAGCCGACCCTGGTTGTAAAAATACAGGGGGGAAATTGCGCAGGGTCCCCCCATATTTAAACAACCAGCACCGGGCTCTGTGTCCGGTCCTAGTTAAAAAAATATGGGGGACAAAAGATGTAGGGGTCCCCCGTATTTTTCAAACAAGCACCGGGCTCCACTAGCCAGAGAGATAATGCCACAGCCGGGGGACACTTTTATATAGGTCCCTGCGGCCGTGGCATTACCCCCCCAACTAGTCACCCATGGCTGGGGTACCCTAGAGGAGTGGGGACCCCTTAAATCAAGGGGTCCCCCCCTCCAGCCACCAAAAGGCCAGAGTTGAAGCCCGAGGCTGTCCCCCCCATCCGTGGGCGGCGGATGGGAGGCCTTTGTGTAAAAAATAGAATATTGTTTTTTGTGGTAGAACTACAAGTCCCAGCAAGCTTCCCCCGCAAGCTGGTACTTGGAGAACCACAAGTACCAACAATTAACTTTGCAGTTAACCGCAGACCGTAAAGTTCCCATCGTAGGCTAGAATGGAGGACCGCGATCCTCCATTCTAGCCGCTGTGCTGAGCCTGATTGACAGGCAAGGAGCACACAGCCAATCAGGAGAGCGCCATGATGTGGCGCTCCCTGACTGGCTGGCGGGATCTCCAGTGACAGTAGTCACGGGGGATCCCGGCATTCAGGAAAAAGGGTTTCATGTGTAAACATGGAACCCCTTTAGTGCGAGGGTTTGGGTTTTTTCGGTTTGTTTGTTTTTAACCCCCTGGATGCTATATGGACTGAAGAGGACAGAACTACACCGGATAATAGGTGAGTATATTGGGCATCTTTTAACAGGTCCACCGTGGATTCTATAGGACAAGGGGACCGAGGGGCTACCTGGGACAATAGGTAAGTATGTGAGTGTGTAAGTGTGCATGTATGTAAAATAAAGCTTTACTTTCACAGTGTGTGTGTTGTGTTTTTTGGGGGGATATTTTTTTTGTAGTAGAACTACAGGTACCAGTGGGCCCGTTATTTCCCCACATGCTGGTACTTGTGGTTCTCCAAGTACCAGCTTGTGGGGGAGGCTTGCTATGACTTGTAGTTCTTCCACAAAAAACAATATTCTGTTTTTTACACAAAGACCATCAGCCTCCCATCCACCGCCCATGGATGGGGGGACAGCCTCGGGCTTCACCCCTGGCCCTTGTGTGGCTGGAGGGTGGGACCCCTTGATTAAGGGGTCCCCACTCCTCCAGGGTTCCCCAGCCAGGGGTGACTAGTTGGGGTGTAATGCCACGGCCGCAGGGACCTATATAAAAGTGTCCCCCGGCTGTGGCATTATCTCTCTGGCTAGTGGAGCCCGGTGCTGGTTTGAAAAATACAGGGGACCCCTACATCTTTTGTCCCCCGTATTTTTTGAACCAGGACCGGATGCAGAGCCCAGTGCTGGTTGTTTAAATATGGGGGGACCCTACACAATTTTTTTCCTGTATTTTTACAACCAGGGCCGGCTCAAAGAGCCCGAGGCTGGTTATACATAGGAGAGGGGACCCCGCACAATTTTTTTAAAACATTTTTAACTCTTTAAACACTTCATCATGTACATAATGAAGCCCTGCACGGATCTCACTGATCTGGCCGGGCTTCAATGTGTTATGTCCGGCAGTGTTTTACTAATCACTCCCGTAAAACACTGCCCTACAATACGAATCACATCGACATTGGAAAATACGAAAACAGTAAACTCAGCAGCTTAGTAAATTTGCTTAGATGAATTTAAAAAGTTGCAGTAAAATACATCCGGTAAAAATCGAGATACAACTCCCATCAAATCGGCACAAACGTGAATTTTAGTACATATACCCCCAGTTTCCAGAATTGGCTTGGGTTTAGAAATATCTTGAATGTCAGAAGTATTTAAAGAACCAATTTTCAAAGGCACGAACATCTTCTTCTGGCCAGACTTTAGGGTTACCTCCCTTACGAGTAAGAGCAGTAATAGGCGTAATGATGGAGGTGTACCTTTTAATACATCTGTATTTATTTGTGAAACTTAGGAATCACTGGGTAGATTTTAGACTAGAAGATTGTGGCCAATCCAGTATCAATTTGGCCTTTTCTGGGTCCATTTTTAGGCCCTGTCCAGAGAGAATGTACCCTAAAAATGGAACCTAAATTTGCTCAAATATACAGTTCATTTCTCCAGTTTAAAGTTCGAGTAATCCTCAGGCATTGTAAAATGTTTTTCACATGGCGGCGAAAAGAGGAGAAACACATCTGGATCACTACTTAATGCCCATCACTGGCATTGAACACTGTCTCCACTCGATTCAAGATCTGAAGCAAAAAAGATTATAGGAACCCCATAAATAAAATTTTGTAAAGATTTTGGGTACTGTTATGCACTCAAGTTCAGAGATGAGGGGAAATTGGTACATACAGTATATTTGAAGGTTATGGCACTAAACATTTGTAATCAATGCAAGAACTAACAAATTGAGCCCCCACTGGAGAAGAGGACTTTATGAAAACCTGTTCCAATTTCTCCTTAATTTAATCAACATGACATGGGTCTCGGGAGGGGGCAAAGGGCTACACACTTACCCTAGGAGTAGATCAGTAGGGCAAGCCAATTGTCTATGAGGAGGGAACTCTTTGTTGCTGATAGCATATTTTTCAGACTTGACCCTCTACCTGCACCTGGCACTGTTAGTACATTAGCTGGTTTCATTCTGCTGCTAAGATTACTAAGGGTAAACATGCTGTAACAAACTAGTATCTCTGTGTGGCGTTTCTCAATAAGCCGATGCTGCGTGGGCTTTGCCATATTAATTCTATCAGCTGGCTCTGTATTTAACCAGTTGGAGAGGAGTTTGTTCCCACAAGATCTTGAGCCACCAATGACCATTCAAAGTGCCCTCTTTAAACTCCTTAGTTGCACTTGCCAGTACAAGTCAGTACAAATTGTATTATTTGTTCCTGACTCCAACTTACATAGAAACAAAGAAACATAGAATTTTGAAGTTTGATCTTACGGAATGATGAGGCAAATTCAGCATAATTGGAAAGGATAGGATCTCCTCTCTCCCAAAGTGGGGTTACACATTCCAAAGCTTGACCAGTGAGAAGAGAAATAATTTACGCGATCTTAGTATGAGCAGATGGAAAGCTAGCGATTGAAGCTCAAACTGGATTTCATACTGGTTGAGGAATCCCCTACAGAGTTTCGGAGATCCATCAAACTTGCAAGGTGGGGGTAGTTGCAGTTGAGATATCGGAACCATCACTGGAGTAACTACAACAGAAGAAGAGGCTACCGGAGCCGGGGGCTGTGAGGACCTAATGGATGCGTGAAGAGCATCCAAGTGATCAGACATGGTTTGCATGAACTGAACTATTTGCGATTGACTCTTGATTATCCAGACGCGAGAGAATGTTGGCCATAGCATCGTCTCCAGTGGCTTGGTCGTCTGACGGATCCATCGGGCCAGTGCTTACTGTCAAGACAGACTGTTTTTGTGAATCTGTTGGACTCAGACCAACCGAAGGAATAGATGCTCCTGTATGCAGGAAACAAGGACGACGAAGATAATTCCTTTTCATATATTTATTAATGACAACAGATCTAGTGTATCTGACCAAAAGTTTGTGACTAATGAGTTCTAGGTTGAAGGAATGTGGATACTGAGGTTACCGGACTCCTGAAGAATGAAATTGGAGAACATGAAGAGGAATTGTTTGTTGGATGATGAGGAGGCGTGGCTGATGAACTGTGTAGAAGGTTGCTGGATGACGTGGAAGCGTGAATGAAGAACTGTGAAGAATGTCCACTGGATGATGCGAAGATGTGAGTGATGAACTGTGAAGAATGACCACTGGAAGATGCGAAGACGTGAATGAAGAACTGTGAGGAATGTCCACTGGATGATGCGAAGACGTGAATGAAGAACTTGTGCAGAATGTCCACTGGATGATGCAAAGGCGTGACTGAGAGACACGAGATGAAGCTGGCGAACCACCACGTGGCCATCAGGTGAGCAGTTAACCGTGACCACACTCTGGAGGGCTGATGGGTACTACGTAGCGAGAGATGGCAGACAACTCAGAGAGCAGAGATGGGACCAGAATACCTGGAGACGTACAGAGCAATCTTCGGGAGCACAGAGTTAGGGTACAGAGTTACTACAACAAAGCACTGGCACAGAATGCAAAATTCCCAGCCTACTTATAGGCAGCAAGGAAACAGGATTAGCTGACACTCACCCATAGATGCTCATTGATGCTGCACTTAGTCTCCAACATGGCCGCCCCCTATGCTGCAGACACACAGGAGCGCTGCAGGCCACTAGGTCCACACTCCTGACTCCCGGAAGCCGCGTCACTTCCGCCGCTGACTGCGGCCACACAGCACCGCAATCAGCCGCGCCGGCAACGGACGGATCCCGTGTCCCGCCGCGGTGAGAGCTTCTCTCATGACACATTGGTGTTGCTACATTGCAGGGCAGCTTTGTGTTTATCTATTATTCATCTAGATCAGTATCTATCCAGAATGTTGAACTGAAAGGAAAAATTTGTCATTAAACCTCCTAACTTTATTCACCCCAGTATCAAACACCACTGCCCAGTGGTCTCTGTCCAGAGCCCAAATCAAATTCTGAACCTTACAATACTGAAGTGGAATGATCATTTTATAATCAGAAGGACTAACTGTAACCCTACTATAAGTTAGATATTCTTTAGGAACCAATCATAAGAAGATAAACCCCATGACATCACTTGACCAGTCTTCCAATCCAATTTTGGGAAGTGTAGCTGAGCCAAAGTAACAAAATAATTGTATTAATGGCTTTGGGTACCACTAGGAAGGCGGGATATTTCAGGATTTACTGATGCAAATGTGAATCACTGCCCTTACACAATAGAAACAACCCAGTGGCGCAGAGTCTCCTAAATTGCCATGCGACTTTACAGTCCATTTGCACCCATGCGATTTCAGAGGTTTGTTTTGAAAAATCTGCCACACAGTAAATTAGATTGCCCACCTGATTGCCCACCTGTATCTCTGCTATCCTCCCCACCTGTATCTCTGCTATCCTCCCCACCTATATCTCTGCTATCCTCCCCACCTGTATCTCTGCCATCCTCCCCACCTGTATCTCTGCTATCCTCCCCACCTGTATCTCTGCTATCCTCCCCACCTGTATCTCTGCTATCCTCCCCACCTGTATCTCTGATATCCTCCCCACCTGTATCTCTGCTATCCTCCCCACCTGTATCTCTGCTATCCTCCCCACCTGTATCTCTGCTATCCTCCCCACCTGTATCTCTGCCATCCTCCCCACCTGTGTCTCTGCTATCCTCCCCACCTGTATCTCTGCTATCCTCCCCACCTGTATCTCTGCTATCCTCCCCACCTGTATCTCTGCCATCCTCCCCACCTGTATCTCTGCCATCCTCCCCACCTGTATCTCTGCCATCCTCCCCACCTGTATCTCTGCTATCCTCCCCACCTGTATCTCTGCTATCCTCCCCACCTATATCTCTGCTATCCTCCCCACCTGTGTCTCTGCTATCCTCCCCACCTGTATCTCTGCTATCCTCCCCACCTATATCTCTGCTATCCTCCCCACCTGTATCTCTGCCATCCTCCCCACCTGTATCTCTGCTATCCTCCCCACCTGTATCTCTGCTATCCTCCCCACCTGTATCTCTGCTATCCTCCCCACCTGTATCTCTGCTATCCTCCCCACCTGTGTCTCTGCTATCACTGTCTTTGTGTGTCTCTTCTCAGGGGTTCGGTATGGGATCCTGGCTGTCGGAAAGCCCGCGGTCACATGACCAATAACGGCAGGGGCGTTTTAAGAGAGGAGGACCCTCCTCTCTGACTGATGCACAGGATTTAATACTTACATCTCCGGAGTCCCCCGGCGGTGCCATCCTTCTCCGCGGTAGCGGCAATAGAGTCTGAGAACAGACTCTATTGCGCATGTGCAAACTTCCGGGAACACGGCGCAGTGGCCATTTTCCCGAAGATTTTGCTAATGCGCATGCGCAAAACTCAGGAAAAATGGTCGCCGTGCCATTTTTCTGGAGTTTTCAGCAGGCACAATAGAGTTCGTTCCCCCTAGTGTTCAAACTCTATTGCGCTGCCAAAAAGGGATGGCTTCGACGGGGGACTTCAGAGAGGTAAGTATTAAGCAAATGGGTGCAGTGTGTGCGGGGTGGGCCCCCCTGGACCTGGGGGCCCGTGTGACTCGCACACACTGCACCCATTATAGAAACGCCAATGGATAAATGCATCCCGACATTGGGAGTGCCGACAGGGTAATTATTTTAACCCTCCCATGTTCTGTACCCTAACCTGCCTGGGGTGGTGGCTAGGACTAAGACTCTGGGGGTGGCGGCTAGGGCTAAGACTCTGGGGGAGCCGGCTAGGGCTAAGACTCGGGAAGTGGCAGCTGCGGCTAACCCCCCTCTAGTGCCTAACCCTAAACCCCCACCCACCCCTGGGCCCTAACCCTAACAGTGACTTCAATATTTTCTTTCGGTATCTTGAATGTCGGTGTTCCAGAGCCAGGATTCCGAGTGGTGTCGGGATTCTGGCATCGGTCAAATGACCGTCAGCATCCCGACTGCCAGGATACTAAACACATCCCCTCTCAGGGCTCCTGGGTGACACAGAATGTCTTCACTTCTCTGTGGCATAATCCTGTCCTTTAAGACAGACCTTAAATCTTTCTTCAAGTGGACTGCTATACTGGTGTACTACTTAAAATTAGCAATTTGTAATCCACCTCAGTATGTAACAATTACCTGAAAAAGTCAGTAAAACTATAGAATGTAAATTTTTTTGTGAGGGAATAAGTGGTCTTGATTGAGAATAAGCTTCTAGTACATTCAGTATATCTGTCAACCTGCAAGTGTAAACATATGATATGTAAAACTGTTCAATGGAATGACTGGTAACATAGGCCTGTTTCATGTTTACAAGAAAAAGCAAAAAAGCAAACAACTGGGCAAAACCATGTTGCACTGCAGGTGGGGCAGGTGTAATGTGCATAGAGATTTAGATGTGGGTGGGATGCAGCAGTGGCTCCTAATCATATTTAGTAGGGAGGCTGTGCTACCCTGTGCCAGGAGAGGAGAAAGCCAGCCCTGGGTCTTGGCGCCTGCGTAATGGTTCTGGCAGGTGCTGGGAATGGTGTATGTGCAGATGCCGTGGTATGACTGCACGTGCGCAAACCCCTGGCTTCTATGGACTGCACGAACTGCAGCCCATAAAAGCCAAATTGTGATGCGCGAATGGCAAGGAGTGGCTTTCTATAGGAGCACAGTTTGGCAGTCCCAGAGGGAGGAAACACGTCTTAATGGGACTTCCTTGTGTGTCTATGACTTACAGGTAGGACTTCCAATAGGAAGTCACTGCCAGTCACAGTGAAACCAGTGCCGTCATGGACTGCATCTGGCTTCACTGACACTGAGCTGGGTTGTGGATTTAACTTGGGAAGGCTGCAGTCCACCACTGGAGGGGTGTGTTCAAACTAAAATCTATATTGCAGTGTCAAAATAAAGCTTTCTAACATTTGTTGGCTACATGCAAAAGCAGCCATTATTTACTCTGCACTTAAAAAATATCAATATATTTGTTTCTTTTGCATTGCAACATAGTTTGTTCCAGACACAAAGTTACTTACGTTTTTTTTTGTTTTACTTACAAACTTGAATCAGTCCCATAATGGGCACATAAATTTATTTCTTTTAAGTATTTTCATACAGACTTGGACAAATTTGTTGGTGTCCTTCCACAAAAAAAGAAGAACATATGTTTTTCTCTGAAATAACTGGAAACTTACAAGTGTAATTGGTATCTATCATTGTTTATTCTGCATTTGATAGAAATTAGACTTTGCATTTGATTTTTTATTCAACTGATTTTTTTAAATAATAAAACATATTAAAATTGTATGGACAAAATGGTGGGACCCTGATATTTTGTTGAAGAAGCTACAGAGGCAATCTCTGCAATCTACCAATTTCTGTAGATCTCAATGACACTTCTGTACCTGTCAACAGGTAATTTGGCCCACTCTTCCTGGTGAAACTGCTGCAGCAATCTTAGGCTTGATGGGTGCCTTGCCATCTCCAGACAGCATGTTTTAGCTCCTCCCAGAAATAATGATTCAGATCAGGGCTGATAGACGGCAACTTCAGAATGGTCCAATGATTTGTTCCTATCTATTCTTGGGTGCTTTTAGCTGTGTGTTGAAGAACACATGACCTGTGTCTGAGACAGAGCTTTCTGACACTGGGCCTGTATGTTTCACTTCAGAAAGCCTATATAGTTTTGAGATTTCATAGTGCCTCGCACAGATTCAAGGCAGCTAAAGCCGGGCGTCGGCCCTCCTCCATGTTTCCCAGTAGGGATGGTGTTATTTTCTTTGAAAGCTTAATTTTTCTTTCCTGTGATCATAGACCTGATGTGACTTGCCAAAAAGTGACTAATCTGTTCAAACCACATTCTGTTAGAATCACTGTGGCTTGTCAATATGCATTTCAGCAAAGTCTAGTCCTTCTGGGTTTTCTTCCATGGAGCCCTCTGTTTTTCAAAAAGTATTGGATAGTGCAATCAGACAATGTGGTGATTCAATTGAGGGTTTTTTTTATTATGCTGATCGCCCTCAGATAGGCCAGGATTAGCCACAAAAAAATGACTAAACCTGACCAAAGTGCTGGGCGTGACATGAAAAGTGTAGTTTGACCCCAAATGGGACACTTTTCACACATTTCAGGTCACCAGTATGGGGTCTGCAAGCTGAAATGTGACTCACCGTAGCTCATTGCGCCCGAACGGAGCAACAATTGAATTGCTCCGTTGGGTGCCATCTAGTGCCATCCGCAGATAGAAACAATTGTGTCATTCCCAATTACGTGCTTTGACCTTGGAGATAAGCTTGTATCTCTTTGGGGCCAGGGTGTATCATTCCTTGGAGTAGATGCCAAAAGCAACCAATCAGCTTTTGTCATTTCAAAGACTGTGCTAGATAAATGTCTATTACAAGTTGATTAGTTGGTTTGAGCAACTTTCCACTTTGTCGCTCTCCAAGGCTTGAAACATCTCCCCCTAGACTTTTTTTTGGCACTTTCTCTACCATTCTCACTGATCTTCTATTTAATCTGGAATCTATTTTCCTCTTGTCGCCACAGTCCCATGGACTTTAAACATCTTGAAAATATTTGCAATTGTAGTCACAGGAACATCAAGCTGCTTGGAGATGGTCTTATAGCCTTTACCTTTAATTTGCTTGTTGTTAGTATTTAAGAGTGCTACTGTGCATACTCCAACATGGTTCCTCCAGGATGCTTCACTCTCTAACCAATATGGCCACCAGAGATAGTACTACACATGTGCAGCACCATCTTGTCACTGTGTAGAGTGAGTGGGAAATTAATGTTTCCCCCTTAGCTTTAAAGAGATCCTACATTACCTTGCCTTATACCACTCTTCCAGCATCCTGCACCACTACCAGCATCTTGAGTACACCGCTATCTGCACCTTGAGTCACCGGCTAGTGAGCTGCTTTAACTCTGCTCCACTACAAGCTCCACTTCATGTCTTAACCTGTATAACCACTACTCTTAATAAACCACACTATTGGTTATACAACTCGGCTGCTGATTGGATCAGATAAATTCCACTGGTGTATAACACTGCTCTGCCATACCACACACAATTTTACACAAATATGTCCAGCAACTTTCTATAATTTTCTTTCTGATCTCCCTAGACAACTATCTCCTTTCCTTTTTCTGGTAAATTATTAGTGTGGTGCACATGTTGATACCAAACAACAGAGGGACTTCTTTTCTCCATTCAAATAGGCTGAAAACTGATTGCAACTAGGAATGTGTGCCAGGCCATTTTTACTGGATTTGGATTTGGTTCTAATTCATCAGATGGCTTTGGATTTGGATTTTAATTTGCCAAACCACCGTGACTGGCTTTGGATTTGGATTTTTTTCTAAAATTTACAAAAAGAAAGCTAAAATCATTTAATTTGGCCCATTTTTGTACCTAGAGTATTATTAACCTCAATAACATTAATTTCCAGTCATTTGCAGACAGTTTTGACAATGTTACAGTTCACAATGTTGTTTTCATCCACTTTAGGTTAAAGTCTGCATCGAGCTGGCTGGTTTACTAAGTGACAGCAGCGGCACAAACACACGGTTTATAGCATATCTATGAAACACTGACACACAGCAGTGGGAGAAATGAATGTGGTGTAAGAGGAGATTTTCCTTTGGCCCTTCCCACCCACCCTTATGTTGGATATTAAAAAGTATGCACAGTTTTACAAACCAAGCCCTCCAGCGACAGGGACTGCAGATTTTGTGGCTGAAGTACGTGGTTTGTTTGGGCCCCCACAAAACAAGCTACCAATCTGGTTAAGGCAACAGCTCTACAGTGGCTAGATGTCATTGTCATTGCCATCCTCACCCTCATTAGTGTATACATCCTTCTCATACAGTATTAATTCATCCCTGCTGGAATCCACCATTACAGAAGTCTGTGTACTGTACTTTGACATAATTGCAGGGAAAGGTCTTCCTCATGGAATTTCTAGTTAATTTTAAAGAAATTTTCCACAATTTGAGGAAGTAGCCTCCTACGCCGATTGCACACAAGATTCCCATTAGTGCTGAAAACTCTCTCTGTGTACACACTGGAGGGCGGGCAGCTTCACAGGTTGCTACTTCATAGGGTTTAAGCAACTTGCACAAGACAGAAAATACTCTCCATTGCACTGTGCAAAGATACATTCCTCCTCCTCTCCCAAAGTAATGGCTTGTTATATAGCTATGGATGGCTTTTTGCTGTTCCTCTATCCAGTGAAGCATATAGAGGGTGGAGTTCCACTTTATTACCACCTATTGCTTCAGTTGATGACAGGATAAATGAAACTGTTCCTGCAGGTGCTGCAATCTCCTGCATGCTGTTGCTGAATGCCGAAAATGTCCCAAAATATTTTGGGCCACAGACAGCATCTCCAGCATGCCCGTGTAATTTTATTAAAAACCCTGTACCACCAAGTTAATCATGTGAAAAAAACAGAGGATATGTTGGAATTCACCCAGCTGTAATGCTTTCACAATATTCTGGCATTATCAGAAACTACAAATCTTGAGGAGAGTCCAGTGGGGTAAGTCATGTTGCAATGACATCCCTCAGTTTTTCTAAGAGGTTGTCAGCATTATTCCGATTAGTGTAGCCTGCTTCTGAATGAGCTGGCATTTGTTAGATAATGCTGATGATGATGATGAAGGCGGTTCACCACCCAGTGGGCTGTCACAGTCATATAATCTTTAATTTGTCCACTACCGCTTGTCCACACATCTGTGGTTAAGTGGACAGTGGGTACAATGGCATTGTTAGGGCAATATTTTTTTTTTCACTTCCTGGTACAGCCGAGGAATGGCTTTTCTTTTAAAATGGAACCGAGATGGAATTTGGTACCGGGGACACAGGACCGCAATTAACTATGTAAAACCCACTGCATTAATGGTGGATATTGGATGCAGATCTAATGCTAGCATAGCAGTCATGGCGTCAGTGATCCACTGTGAAACTGGGTGAGAACTGTCATACTTGTTTCCCCATGCAAAGGATTGTTTAACAGTCAATTGTTTTGTTGAACAACTACTAGCAGTCTTCTTCATCCACTTCTGGGATGAAGAACCACCCCCAGCAGCAGCAGTAGGCCTAGCTCTCAAGGAATCTTCTGAGGAATCCTGGAAAGAAGAGGAGACACCTAGCGTTGACATATTGGTTGCAGGAATATCTCTGATAATTAACGAGGATATTGAGGATGAAGGTGTTGGTGGTGGAGATTGCAGGTGCTGGCATCTGGTAAAGAGAAAAGAGCTAGCTAATGCTGGACTGCTTGCTGTTATTTTTGTAGCACTAGTTGTGGATGTTATAAAATACTTGTCATGAATTTGCTGCAGATGACGTTATAGAGTGGAGGTTCCTAAATGCTTGACATCCCTACCTCTACTTTCTGTGGTTCCACAAAGGCTACAGATGGCTTGACAAAAGATGTCAGAATTTGGGTAAAAATAATTCCACATAAAAGAGGTGGATTTATTGGTCCTATGACCAGGCATTACAATGGCCTTCTTCTTATCATGGCCAAGATATGCTTCCACTGGTGCCTGAGTAACACAAACAAAATCCTCATCCTCAACATCCTCATTAGTGCCAGCATCAGCTACACAAATCTCCCCCTCATCCTTTTGCAATTCCATGGTGGCATCTTTAATTCCTATGTCATCAGCAATACTTATGCTGTCCAACCCCACATATACAGAGGGAGCGGAAATGGTGGAAGGTGGCTTCTCTGCAAGTACAGTATCAGAAAGGTCAGACTCACACACAGCACTCGGGGACACACTTAGTCTCTCCTCAGGTATTTGTGACAATTCTGTTTCTGATTGCACAGTTTGTTCTACTGCCTTAGTGGTTTTCTGTTTTTTACACCTATAGATATACATGAACACTCTGTGCAATAGGGTACAGCAAGACAAATAGTACAAACAATAGAACTTTAATATATTTTAATTTTTTTTGTCTTTTTAACTTGCAGTTTGCAGATCACTGCGTGGAATTACAGGGTTTATAGATGTATGTTGACACAGCGCAATAGGATAAAGCGCTGCAGTGCAAACAGTACAAACAAATAAACAATAGCTATATTTTTTTGGGGGGGTATTTTTAATTTTAACTTGCAGTTTGCAGATCACTACGTGGAATCACAGGGCTTATAGGTGTGCATGATCACAGCGCACCAAACAATACAATTTACAGCAGAGTATAGTGCAGCATGCCCTTATGTACAGTCAGTCACTATACCGCGCAGCTACAATTAATCTGGAGTCTTGATGGATACAGCACAGCATAGTAAAGCCCAGTGTACTCCTATATATACAGTCAGTCACTACAGCATAGCCTCAATTAGTCTGGATGGAGTGTAGCACAGCAAACAGCAGCGTGCATTGAGTGGAATGGCGCCGAGTATACAGAGCAGCTGATTGGTTGCCACGGGCAACTTCCCCACTGGCTCACTTCTCCACTTTTTTCACTGCTTAGTACATGTCCCCCTAAATGTGTTATGCTAATTCAAGAAAGCAATTCATTTGAAATATCACTGTGATTCAATTATTTATTATCTTTTCTAAGGGGTTCAAACAATTCTGTCCAGGACATTTTAGAATATCTTTATACATGAGACAATAGCATTTAATTTAATAATTTTTCAGGAGTAATGAAGCATTGTTTTAATGAGCTGTAAGGGTACCAACTAATTTGTCCACATCTGTATGAAAGTAATTGAACGTGTTCCTTATGCTGGTATCAGTTGAAGAAATAAGTCTAGACAATTTTTTTTAATTTTTAGAACTTTTACTGCAGAAGCACAGTTTAATAGAATGTTTATTATTTTCTATTATTTCTGTACCCAAACTTTTTTATGTAGTTTTCCTGTGTTCTATAAGACAAAGATACCATATTTTACTTTGCTTATATGTATTTGTTTTACAGAACCGGACGAAAGATCACTGACAACTGGGGGGGGACAAAATAAAAAGGATCTTTAAGGTGATTGCTACTTCTGCCCTTAGTAAAGTAGAGTGATTCACATTGTCTCTTTAACAAATTCCCATGCCACCTATGACTAGGAAGCTTTGACGTTGACTGGCTCGGAAACCTGTACTTAGCATTCCCCTATTTTGCAAAGACAGTGAAAAGGAATATGGAATGTTTTGAGGAACCACAAATTATTTCCTCATCAAAAATACCATTCTGCAATACTGTGAATTCTAAGACACGTGAAAAAATTATTTTATTTATTCCAGTAAAACCAAGAAAAGCTCTATAACAGCATTGCTATGTATGCATTTTTCTCCAGTATTCACGCTGCTACTAAAATGCTATTATATTATATTAATTCAAACATATGGGGCAAGAGTGCAGTGATTTTTTTTTTATTGGAATGTTGGGAAGTAATGATCTTTGATCACTAGAGTACAATAAATTCTCTTTTATTTAACTTTCGTTTACATGTTAAATTAGCGCTGAAACATTTACATTAGCAAACAAACAAATAAAAAACAGAAAAGGCTAATTTGCTCCAGGAGGCCATCACATGCTTCTACATCCTAAGTGGCAATGCAGTATTCTTACAAGAGATGTGAACATTAGCTTTACGATGACAGTGTTTTAATGGATGACTATGAGCCCATCTGCTTTACCAATAAACACAAAGGCTGTTAGATTTTTTTAACACTCACCACTGTCACTGTAAACATTAATTGTTACACATATTTACTTGCAGTCTTCTTTGGCAGATGCCATTTCCCCCTCCTCATCTAATTTCTTATATAACTCTTCCCTCCACCCTTTTCATTTTGAGTTTGTTGTAGTATTAATGCCTTTTTCTTGTGATTTATCTCATTACTAAATCTTGAATTGCCATAGTAGAATGGGATTTATGGATATTTTATGTGTGTGAGTATGAGATTATTGGCGTCTTAAATCTGGAGAAAGAAATGTTGGGTTTTACTTTCGTAGACTCAAACCATGTTACTCAGTGTTTGACTCCTATGAGAAATGAACAAATATTTGTTATTATAAACCAGAATAGATATTGGTCAACAGTTCGGCAAAAGTTACATTTTTACAGATTTTGGCCAATTGGAAACCATGAAGTAGGTCAAAAATTTGAAGTGGAATGACCAAAAATATTAACAAAAAAAGCATAAAAATTACTGTGAAATTATGTTTAACAGGGAAATGAGCTAACTGTAAAGCTTGGTACACTAAAGCTAGGTACACACTTGAATGATGTAACAAATGATGGGACTAGCTTTCCAATTTTACTTACAATCATACAATCCAAGGACACATGATTTCTAGCATACATACTTAGGAATCTTAGGAACGACAATAAGATAAGGCAAGGAGTGGCTTCCCACAGGAAGCACGCTCTCTGCTAATCATAGCCCGGACTGGCAGTCTCAGAGGGAGAAAATACCTCCCAATGGGACTGCCTGCCCTGTGGGTGACTGGCAGGTAGCACTTCCAATCGGAAGTCACTGACAGTTACAGTGTAGCCAGTGCAGACACGGACTGCAATTGCCTTACTGAGGTGGTGGATTTTAATGGTAGGCTGCAACCCCACCAGTAAAATCCGCCACTTCAGTGAGCCATACTGTAGGTAAAATCCGCCACTGGTAGTAGGTAATCTGGGGGGGGGGGGGGACTATAAATATAGTAAGAGCTACCACTATACTGTAAACTCTTTTCCCCTGCAAGACTTTGGGATCTATTCATGAAGCAGTGAAAATAATGGAGAAGGGAGTCTTAGGAGAAGTTGCTTGTGACAACCAATCAGCTGCTCCGTACAATTGTATAGTATGCAAATTATAAATGTTACTTCAATGCTGATTGATTGCCATGGGCAACTTCTCCGCTGGCTCACTTCTTCACACTTTTAACAGCTTCATGAATAGATTAATTCATTTATTAGCGGTGGTAATAGATGACAATTGACTGGCAAAACACTCAATTCACAAAAAAAGAAGGCCTCTGTGTGAAGTGACTGTATTAAGACATAATGAGGTGGAGTTGGCAAAAAAGTATGCAGGATATGAAGTGCAGAAAGCTCACACTTAAGGGTGAATTCAATTAGCTGCGAGGAGGGCAAGTTGCCATTGCAATAGTGGCAACGGCACCACAAATTGCCAACATTATGGGCTAATCTTGCCCCAGACTTGCAGAGCTTTGTATGCATCCTATGGTCTGTAAAAAAAAAAATCAGTCAGTCTGAAGGTACAGTAAGTGCAGCATATTGAATTCCCCTCTTAATGCTAGAATATATTTTTACTGAAAGAGTTGTAGGTACAAATAATAAATTTTGTCTGATATATTGGAATGAACAGTACACAGTTCCGAGTTCGTCACTGTCAGCTTAACAACTTCAGACATAATGGTAAAGCATCATGTTTGAAGTAGAGATGAGCGGTCCAGATTCCTTGGATCTGAGTCCACCCAAGATGCAGCTTGGTTGCTCCTCCCACCGTCGGATTCTTGCAGGACTATGATTCTATATAAACATTCGGCGCCATTGCAGACTAAAGCACGCTGACGTTTGCTGCGTTATACTCTGCTGTAGTGGCTGTGAGGTGTCCGGAGACCCATAAGTGCCTGTGCTGTATAGTGACTGTGTATGGAGGTACAGTGCATGCTGCACTCTACTCTGCTATACTGGTTGTGCTGTGTCCAGAGTCTCACAGGTGGTTGTGCTATATAGTAGCTGTGTATATGTGTCATGTTGCATGCTGCTGTGTACTGTGCTATACTCTGCTATACTGGTTGTGCTGAGTCCAGAGTCTCACAGGTGGCTGTGCTATATAGTGACTGTGTATAGGTGGTATACTGCATGCTGCTGTGTACTGCACTTGACACTGCTATACTGGCTGTGCTGTGTCCAGAGTCTCACAAGGTGCTTTACAGACATCAAAAACAATGCACATACAGCAATACACAAGCCACACAGACATAAAAATGAAAACCTAGAATGCATAGAGTAAACATAATGCAGGATTGGTGCAGACATATTGGGTAATAACTTCCATGGATTGTGTATTCCAGACTCACAAGGCACCAGGTGAAGAAGCCATCTTGGTTGCACTGTGTAGGATTGCCCTGGGTGGAAGAGTCTACCCCTAGAAGAGATGACACAAAATGGAGGTGATTGCAGCATCCTAACACTTAGAGTAGGGTCCCAACAAAACTACCAGGTCCATATATTTTTCATCCAATCCACAAGTGTACCAGATGAGGCAGCCATGTTGGGCCCACTATGAAGGTACACTATGGGAGGTGAGCCATACAGGCCCAATGCATATATGGGAAAATAGACACTTGTGTAATGATATGATATAACCTGTATGAAAAGATCCCCGTGAAGAACATCCTGCCCACAGAGGAACCATCCAAGGCCCCCATCTAGGGTACCCATGTAGGTTGCTGCTGGCAGGGTGTGCAATCAGTGGAGGTACACATTACAGGAAAACCACACGGTGGGTTGGAAGTATGAACTAAGAATATATTTATTTATTTTTTATTTAAAAAAAGGCAAATGGTGAGAGCAATTTTGTAGGTAACCAACGAAAGGGATAAAAATGTCCTGGTCTCACAGGAGCAGTATGGGTGGATGTGAGAATGTGGGGAACACCCTAAAGTTTGATGAAAATGTCCCTGCTGAGCCTGATCCTGGTGTTATCCACCCAGTGCTCCCTGCTCACCTTGAATGTTAGTTACGGGGGCAGTCCTGATGTTCTCAGCCAGAGGGGTAATAGGCCTGGTCCTGGTGATCTCATTGTAGGTGGTGAGTCCACATAATGTTCCTGTGGTCTTTCTTGATGTTGCTCAATGTTTGTTGAACTGTTGGTTTTTTAACTGCCCATTTTCAAAATGCTTAGAGATAGGAACGCTTTGAGTATTGGAACACACAGCTTACATGCACAGCTGTGCATAGCTGAGTCTACAGATATACTATGCTGTAAACTGTACTGTTTAGTGAGCTTTACCCTAGTGTGCTTTGATCACAAACATCTATAAGCCCTGTAATCCACGCAGTTTGAACCGAGCTGCAAGTTAAAAAAAAAACTGAAAAATAAAATATATATATTGTTTGTACTGGTTGGTGGGCTTTACCCTAGTGTGCTTTGTTCACATGCATCTATAAGCCTTGTGATCCACACCGTTTTAATCGAGCTGCAAGATCAAAAAATAGAAAAAATATATATATAGATCTGTTGTTTGCACTGTTCTATGCAGCAATATTACATAGATGTGCTATAAATTGCCAAGCGTTTCTGGTGCTGCTCTGTCACTTCGTAATCAGCCAGCTCACTGCAGCCTTTGGCCAATATTGGTTAAAACAATACTGTGAGCAGTGAGGTGGTCAAAATGAACTGGAAATGGCTGGAAATTAATGTTATTGAGCATAATAATACTCTAGGAACAAAATAAAGTCCCAAATGTTTTGATTTTAGCTTTTTTGTCCAAATCCAAAACCAATCATGGTGGTTTGGCAAATCCAAAGCTGAACAACGAAACAGAACCAAATCAAAATCCAGCAAAAATGGTCCAGAGCAAATCTCTAGTTTGAAGATTTAAAGTCAACACAATTAAAATGTTAAAATGTCATTATTAACAGGTTGGCATTACATCTTTAACCTTTTAGTTTCCCCATCCTTAATGTCAAAATTTTAATTGTAGAACCCTCATACTCAACTTGGATATAATCCAAAGTAAAGGAAATTATATGAGATAAACCCAAATTATTAGAAACATCATTGCAATTTCAAAACTGACAGATTGTCATTGGTTATTTGGTCTTCCTCTCTCATCAACAGTCTAAGTTTCTATGTTTTACAGATAAAAGTGGGCACAAAATATAACTTATACTTACTGCATATCTAAGCAACTACTATTAATGTACTTTGGCATAATATAACAAGTTAGATGTAGCTAATTATATATGGAATGCAAAATCTACTTCCTCTGACCTCATCTAATGAAGGCTAGTGATGAAAGCTAGGGTTGAGACTTGGAGCTGTTCATGCAGATCTGCTGTTCTTAAATTGGACTGACAATTCTAGCTTATAGCCTTGAGAATGTGATATGCTTGTTCGTAATTTATTTCTGATAAGTTTACTTTTTAAGGTTTGTAAGTTTGTTTCTAATAAAGGTTAAACCCATATGAAATTTGGAAATCACCTAACTTCTGTGTTTATTTTAGATACTATTTCTTCCATTTACCAACATCTATAAATAAAACAATGTATTAATCATTAACCTGGAAAGAAAACAGAATTAATAATAAGCAACATGCACCCTCACAATAACTACCTTAGTTTCTCTACTCTGCGGTCCGATGATAAGCTACACTTATACTCCAGATGAAGGAACCTCCCTTCTCCCTCACATTAGAAGAGCAAAGGACAACTATGTTTACTCATAGCTCTCCCTATTTACCCTCTGGGTCGTGCTCCCCGGGAGGACTCTCTTACCCCCAGGGTCTATGCCACCATACAAGTACAATGATCAAGATCTTTATAAACTGCTTTCCTCCTTTTAGGACTCCATGCTGGCGAGCCTTAAAGAATCCATTGACTTGATGAAACAGAACAACATATTTCTACTGAAGAGGGTAAAATGGCAGAGGCTTGGCCCTAACTCCACACCCAGTAATTCATGAGGATAAAATGGAAAATCTGGAAAGCTCTAAGCAGAGAAACAACACACATATATTGGCTTGTCAGATGTTTTTGTCATGTACTGGCTCCCCAAAGAACTTGGCTGGACACTTTTTATGCAATATCTGGTGATGGAGCATGACTGTTGCATAGGTCCAGACTGATGTCTGGATCAGCAGTGGCACCGAGTGAGGGGGGAAAAGGGTACTAATTACCCCGGGCCCAAGTCTAATGGAGGGCACATCCCAACACCTACCTGTCAGCTGCAGCTCTTCTCCTCAACCCAGCATACACTGCTTTGTGCTGGGCTGCAGTGTGGCCATGGAGGCGCTTAAAATACAATTTGTTTCTGCATTTTTTTTCAAGGTGCGTGACCATGCCTCTTGTGACTAGGCCACACCCCTGAAAAGTACCTGGGCCCAGCCAGGCTCCCTACTGCCCTGCTGATCAGCGCAGACCAAGACTGGCAATAAATAATGCTAGTCCAATTATGCTGATAAAGTCTGTCTCCTAGAAGCCTATCAGAAACATCTGGGTTTCATCTACTATGGTAACAAGCTTCTCCTTTTCCAGGACTTTTTATATCAAGTAGTAATGAAAATCCATCTGTTCTACACAGTTTACCATTTTCTTTTCTGAGCTGGTATCAGATTATCCCTACTCTACCCTGCAAAACTCAGTATTTTTCCCAGTGACAAGCCACACTACTTTGACTTTCCTGCTGCAGCACAAATTTTCCTTGACTCCGTTGGCCTTCCTTCAGTCTTTCTAATGTGGTGTCAAAGTCGGAAAAATATCATGCTACACGTTGCCATATATTCACCTCATGCGCTTGCCCGCTGCACGTGCACATTCTCTCCCGTGCGTGCGCATATTCGCAGCTGCGTGACGGCGCCTCCACGTCCGTGCGCATTGGCGCATGCTATGCGCATTTACGGTAGAGTTTGTGTGCGTCTAGCGGGCGACTCAATCGTTACATAATAAAACCAAATAGTATGTTTTATAGGTAATGTTCCCCTTAATAATAACAGTAAGTTTGTTTAATGTAACTGGTCGCTGGACAGAGGAATTCCTCTTTGCATGGTACGAAGGGTCAGACAGGGTTTGTGCAGTTGTGTTTGGTACCTAACTAAAGAACATTTTATTAGAAACAATCCGGTGCTGGTTAGGTAAAGATTAATCGCTCCTGCGTATGGTTATGTCTATTAGTAGTTTCTGGACATTTACTATATTTGCGGTTCATTATCCATGCGGCGGGAATTCTGAGATTCCCTCCCACCTGAGCAGTTTGATATAGTCACAGCCCACCTGTTCAAACTAACCTATGACCTTTTGTTATGATGCGAGGAGACATTCCTGTGTCCAATGAACAATGAGATTGTAGGTCCCTTTGTAGTATACTGTACGCAGTGTATATAAGGACAGCCAGCCAGGCCAGCTCAGTCTTCTCTCCACAAACGGTTTTCATCTTGACTAACGCGGAGCTGGTACCAGGACTGCGCAGTGATCATTCCCCCAGTGTGTGTAAGTTATTCTCTGGGACCATTCTAAATCTCTGACTGTATTCTGCCACGATCTCTCTCTCTCTCTCATTGTATGTTATTGTTTGCGATTGTGCCGCTATTGTATATTTATGTGTAGTTATTCTGCTTAGATATTGATGTTAGCCTGTAGTGTATGAACTGTTAACTGTTTTTCCTTTTTTACATAGCTAGATATTGTTAGCAAAGGTGTTGGAACCTTAGCAAGGTATTGTGTGTTTATTACATTGCAGAGGGTAATCGGAGTGTCTCAATCGCTCAAGCAGCTTTAGTATTAACAAGGTTAAGCAGCGTTATATCGCTACATTATTTCAGTAGTAAGGTTTACAGTACAAACTCAATCTTTCACTGTGTTGCATACAAGGTTTACTGAGTGTCATCCCGTGAGCATCTGCGCCGCTCGTGTTCCCCTCGTGGTCACGAGCGTACGCTACGCTAGTAGCGTAGCATTACGGTAGTCGGCCGCCTATAGCGTGCTCGTCACCAAACGTTAAGCTGTGAGCGAGCGTGTCGCATGTGCGTCTTGACCACGGATAAGCGTCTGCTACGCTAAGTACGTACCCTTACGGTACCCCATACGCCAATTGCGTACTGAGTCTCTTACCCATTTATAGTGAATGTTATAAGATAAATATTTAGCTTTATCAGTGGGATGACTGCAGGGCCATCTTAACAGCAGTGTAGGCCCCTGGGTAAAGCCATCCCATCTTCCAGCGGTAAGGGTGTGGAGTGCTATCAGCGACAGCTTTCATGTCCCACGGGTGGTAGGGGGTATTCTATCTTCCCCTCAGCATGTAGGACATGGAGCAGTAATATCTGCTAATAATTTTTTTACCGCACAGGTGGGAGATGGGGCACGAGGGAGAACACTAAACTGTAGAAGGGGCATTGGGCTGAATGAAGAGGCTCCAGCACATGACTTCCAGGGTGGTAGGGAGTGTTTAAAACAAAATGGAAAGGGGTGGACAGTGGAGTGGGCTTAATTTTCATCAATTTCCTGTGGGAAGGCAGCTTGCTTGCTTGCTTCGTGCAAATAGCTTTTAATGGGATAAAAAAAACTAGAGAGTCCCATCTTTCAGGAGGTGCTGGGGATTTGGGGATCAGAGTTCAGGAGCTGGAGCGATCCATGGACAAAAATATAAAACTGCATACCAGGCGCGTGGAGCTGGAGCAGGGGCCGGCTACTGGTAGACTGATAACTCTGGTTTTGGGCATATTAGAGACAAACTGCCAGTGTCCACCGAAAAGGGAGAGTCCCAGCTTTTGGTCTGTACCCTCAGGAAATCTCGGACAGAAAAGTCAGACAGAACTCAAGATACCTGGATGGGAAGAACAATTAACTGGCTCGGCTGGGGACCATTGCTTTGAAGTAGAATATCTCCGGTTCCCCATGTCCCATTTTCAAAAATCTGGTTCCCCTTGAAAAAGGGATCCCTCAGTTATCAGTCTAGGACCCTTATACTCCTGGAGCCCTTGGGAAAGTGCCCATTGAGCCCATACGAAAAGACAGCCCTGGATGACTGGACCTGACACCACTTTCATAACTTAATTTTCTGTCCATTTTCCTTTCCCACATGGTTACTTGCAGAGTGGTTTTGTGTCTTCTAATGCAAATTACTGCTTATCCAATGCCCCCAGACCCTGAGGAGCACTGGTTCACTATATTTGGGCCCATACCTCCCTCCTTGTAAGAGACATTTACAGTAGGTTATAACATAGAAACGGGTAAAAACAAACAAAAAAAATCTAAAACATGTACAATAATAAACCAAACCTTCCATTTTGTGGGATTGGAATCATCCAGGGAGTAATCTTTCTAATGTCACTCATGAATCCTCCCAGTGTTCTTTCTCTCACATGATTTATTTAGCAAAAAAAAGAGGTACAGTGGTGTAGTATGTCAAAAAGTTATTGGCTTCCACCCTGTTGCTCTTGCATGTTTTAGAATTGTGCTATGTTTGGTCACAGATCCCTCCATCATTTTCTTTATGGAGATAATCAGTAGCACACCATACTCACAAGAGAACAGACAGTGACATGTGTATAAAGGTTTCTTTAGTTCCTATAAAGGTGTATATCGTACCGCAACTCACAATGTTGTGGATAGAAACATGCATATAGAAGTATCTTTACAGCCCAAGGAATTTCACTGATGTACCCCAACTCACATTTAAGAGTGCTAGATCAAACACATCAAGGTATTTTTTAAAGCTTCAAATACCATGAAAATATGGTAAAAAAAAGGTATTTATTTGACAATATCAAACATAAAAATACTTCATGCAGGTACACAAAATATTAGTACAAAAATAAGAGTACAAAAAAAAATCTAAACAATAAAGGGTGCACGCAATAACCCCCACACAGGTAGAAAACCATGGGAAGATGTAAAAGAAAAAACCTGATTATGTGAGGTCCAGAAGGCCACACTCCATGTTTATTAAGATCCCAATGGCCCAGTTCCCTGACATGGAGTTTATGTCACAGAAAGAAGGCTCCCCTCTGCAACCAACGCATTTCAATCCTGCTGGATCTTTGTCAAGGTCTGCGGAGAGGAGTACCATAGCTGTTATTTATACCACATATTGTAAATAAAACAGGTGATGTCACCCTCCTGATCAGAGTGGGAAAACAGAGTTCATGATGTTAATACACATATAGAAACACATAGTGCCTTTGGAGAGGTGTAGTGGGTGGATATAGTTAATATCCCAGCTGTCAGGATCCCAGCATTCAGGATCCCGACACCGTAATCCCGACAGCTGAGAATGCCGACAGTCTCACCAGGGCTATTCCCACTCGTGGGTGTCTATGATAGCGAGCCACTGTGCCCTCAGTGTGGTGAGCGCAATGAGCCCGCAAGTGGCTTCATATCACTCGCCCCACTGCCGGCATTCTAGTGGACAGGATGCTGCTGTCGGGATAATGACAGCCGGCATCCCGTCCGCCAGGATTTCATATCCAACCCGGTATGGGTATACTAAAACCCACTAAAATACAGCGCCAGAAGTGTGCTTGCATCCCAAATGTTGGTATGCGTTCCAAAATAACCTGGAAAGTGTCACCACCAGAGATAGTGAAGCTGGGGCTTAGTAAAAACAGTTGCATGCGTGACACTGGTGACCTGTGCGTTACACAGTCCCGGAAATCAACCATGTCCGGTCCCAGAACTTCTGAAATGGTGTGTGCATATATTTGAAAATGTGGGTTTATACGATTATAGCTTGTTGCACCTGAGGGTGATATACTTTATCTCTGTATGCAAGCTTAGAGTAGGTTATATAGGTTTAATATTTAAAAAGTTACAAAGGTTCTTCTTATTATGCCAATATGTGTTTCTATATGTTTATGTGCATTAGAGCAATATTTGATACAGCATATTGCTCACTGGCTAAAAACTTGTGGTTTTACAAGAGATGATCGGGTTCGGTCCGGACCATTCGAGTCCGGATCCGAGTCAGGCTCGGGTTTTCCTGCCTGACTTGGAAACCAGAACGAGGCAATACGTCATCATCCTGCTGTCGGATTCTCATGGGGTTTGGATTCCATATAAGGAGCCGCGCGTCCCCGCCATTTTCACTCCAGCATTGGAGTGTGTAGAGAGAGGATGTGTCTCCGTTCTCTCAGTGTCCGTGTCTTGTGCTGTATTTGTCCAGTCACAGTGGTCATGTCCTCTTGCTGCCATATGTCCATTGCTGCTGTGTTGTGCTGCATCAGTTTAGTGGTGGTGTATTGTGCTGCATCAGTCCAGTGGTATTGTCCTGTGCATCAGCCATCAGTCATTCCAGTGACCAGGCAGTCACAGTGGTATACTCTGCTGCCATATGTCCAGTGCTCGAGTGTCGCATATTGTGTTATATAACTCCAGAAAAATAATGGAGAACAAAAATTTGGAGGATAAAATAGAGAAAGATCAAGAACCACTTCCTCCTAGTACTGAAGCTGCTGCCACCAGCCATGACATAGATGATGAAATGCCATCAACGTCGTCTGCCAGGGCCGATGCCCAATGTGATAGTAGAGGGCATGTAAAATCCAAAAAGCCAAAGTTCAGTGAAAAGACCCCAAAAAATAAATTTAAATGGTCTGAGGAGAAACATAAACTTGCCAATATGCCATTTACGACACGGAGTGGCAAGGAATGGCTAAGGCCCTGGCCTATATTCATGACTAGTGGTTCAGCTTCACATGACGATGGAAGCCCTCATCCTCCCGCTAGAAAAATTAAAAGAATTAAGCTGGAAAAAGCACAGAAAAGAACTGTGCGTTCTGAGATGGTATCACAAATCCCCAAGGAGAGTCCAAATGTGTCTGCGGTTGCGATGCCTGACCTTCCCAACACTGGACGGGAAGAGGTGGCTCCTTCCGCCATTTGCATGCCCCCTGCAAGTGCTGGAAGGAGCACCCACAGTCCAGTTTCTGATAATCCAATTGAAGATGTCACTGTTGAAGTACACCAGGATGAGGATATGGGTGTTGCTGGCACTGAGAAGGAAGTTGACGATGAGGATTCTGATGGTGATGTGGTTTGTTTAAATGAGGAACCAGGGGAGACACCTGTTGTCCATGGGATAAAGAAGCCCATTGTTATGCCTGGGCAAAATACCAAAAAAGCAACCTCTTCGGTGTGGAATTATTTCTCCACAAATACGGACAACAGGTGTCCAGCCGTGTGTTGCCTCTGTCAATCTGTAATAAGTAGGGGGAAGGATGTTAACCACCTAGGAACATCCTCCCTTAAAAGTCACCTGCAGCGCATTCATCAGAAGTCAGTGTCAAGTTGTGAAACTTTGGGTAAGAGCGTAAGCAGTCCACTGACACCTAAATCCCTTTTTCCTCTTGAACACAAGCTCCTGCAAGACACACCACCAACTTCTTTAATGTCAACTTCCTCCTCAGCCATGAATGTCAGTAGTCCTGCAGGCCATGTCCCTGGCAAGACTGACGAGTACTCTCCTAACCGGGATTCCTTAGGAGGATCCTTGAGTGGTACGCCTGCTGTTGCTGCCACTGCTGTTGTTGCTGCTGGGAGTCGATCATCATCCCAGAGGGGAAGTCAGAAGACCACTTGTACTACTTCAACTAAGCAATTGACTGTCCAACAGTCCTTTGTGAGGAAGATGAAATATAACAGCAGTCATCCTGTTGCAAAGCAGATAACTGAGGCCTTGACACTTAAGTTGGTGTTAGACATGCGTCTGGTATCCGCCATTAGTGCAGTGGGATTTAGACAATTGATGGAGGTATTGTGTCCCTGGTACCAAATCCCATCTAGGTTCCACTTCTCTAGGCAGGCGATACCAAGAATGTACAGAGACCTCAGAAAAAGTGTCACCAGTGTCCTAATAAATGCGGTTGTATCCAGTATCCACTTAACCACGGACATGTGGACAAGCGGAACAGGGCAGACTAAGGACTATATGACTGTGACAGCCCACTAAGTAGATGTATTGCCTCCCGCAGCAACAACAGCAGCAGCGGCACCAGTAGCAGCATCTCACAAATCCAAACTCGTTTCTAGTCAAGCTACGCTGTGTATCACCGGGTTTCCATAAGAGGCACACCGTTGACAACCTCTTACGGAAACTGAGGGACATTATCGCGCATTGGCTTACCCCACTTAGACTCTCCTGGGGATTTGTGATATCGGACAATGCCACCAATATTGTGCATGCATTTACAACTGGGCAAATTCCAGCACATCCCATGTTTTGCACATACAATTAATTTGGTGGAGCAGAATTTTTTTTCAAAATGACAGGGGTGTACAGTATATGCTGTCGGTGGCCTCAAAAATTGCGGGCCACTTTCGATATTCTGCCACTGCGTGCCGAGGACTGGAGCGCCAGCAAACAGTCCTGAACCTGCCCTGCCCTGCCATCAACTGAAGCAAGAGGTGGTAACGAGGTGGAATTCAACACTCTATATACTTTAGAGCAGGGGTGTCCAACCTTTCACCTTCCCTGGGCCACATTAGAAGATGAAAATTTGGTTTGGGCCGCACATAAAATAAAATAACAGTAACGATACCTGATCATCCAAAAAAATCATAGAAAACATAGTTAACATATTAAACTTACTTGGAAATGAAGTTAGTGAGATGTTTGACATTGTTTCTCAGCCACCAATGCATCCCCCCCCCCCACACACACACTGTAGTCCTCTTCCTCTCCTCCTCCTCTCCCTCCCCCCCCCCCTCCACACTGTGCTTCTTCAAGGGCCCACAAATTTCTCCCGCTGGGCTGAGCTCCGTGCTGTTGTCACGTGTGCCACTATGCAGTAGAGGAGGGCTACACTGTGACTGACAGTGGACCCCAACCCCCCCCCCCCCCCTCCCGGACACATTGTACTGCAGTGGCACCTGACTTCATCCTCGTTACCCCCTCCCCCCGAACCAATCTGTACTATGGAGTTTAGATACCGCCAGCCTCATTTTACTGCTGCAGTGCTGGACATCAAGTCCATCCCTGCTCCCTAGAAACCCCCCGGACACTGTATTGCGGTGTGGCGCTGGACTTCAGACCAGACCCTCCCTTCCCCCGACACTGTACAGCGGTTCTGACCTCCTCTCCCCCCCCGGGACACTGTACAGCGGCGCGGGCCGCGGCCACGGACTTCAGATCCCGATTCCCCCCCCCGGACACTGTACAGCGGCGCGGCCACGGACTTCAGACACCACCCCCCCGGCTCACTTACGAGTTCTTGTAGAACCAATTTCTCCGCTGGGCTCCTCTACTCTCGTGCTGCTCAGTCACGTGTGCCGCTATGCAGCGGAGGAGGGCTACACTGTGACTGACAGCGGAGAGGGCGTGAGCTGGTGCTGGTCCCAGCGGCAGCAATCCAATCAGGATGTGCCGACAGCCTGCTGGGGCGGGCTCAGCTTCACATGTGGTGTCCGTACTCTGCAAAAAAATAATAATTGATGGGGCGGGTGAAGCGCGCTGGCGTCACCGTTGTGACGTGCCCCGGCCGCATTCCGGCCGCAAGCACTGGCAGTGTAACTTCAAACTTTAGAATTTCTTAAAAAATAAAAAATTGCACTGGGCCGCATTACTAGCCGACCTGGGCCGCATGCGGCCCGCGGGCCGCAGGTTGGACAAGCCTGCTTTAGAGGATGGAGGAGCAGCAAAAGGTCATTAAAGCCTATACATCCACCTACAATATAGGCAAAAGACTCAGATGCACCTGACTCAAGTGCAGTGGAGAATGATTTCCGTATTGTGCAAGGTTCTCCAACCCTTTGACCTTGCCACACGTGAAGTCAGTTCAGACATTTCCAGCTTGAGTCAGGTCATTCCCCTCATCAGGCTTTTGCAGAAGCAGCTGGAGAAAATGAAGGAGGAGCTAAGACAGAGCGATTCCGCTAAGTATGTGGGTCTTGTGGATGGAGCCCTTCCTTTGCTTTGCCAGGATTCAAGGGCGGTCAATCTGTTGAAATCAGAGAATTACATTTTGGCCACTGTGCTCGATCCTAGGTTTAAAGCCTACTTTGTGTCTCTCTTTCTGGCAGACACAAGTGTGCAGAGGTGCAAAGACCTGCTGGAGAGTAAATTGTCTACTCAAGCGGAACGTGACCCGTCAACAGCTCCTCCTTCAATTTCTCCCACCACTGGGGCTGCAAGGAAAAAGATAAGATTTCCTAGCCCACCCGCTGGCGGTGATGCAGGGCAGTCAGGAGTAAAATCTGACATCTGGTCCGGACTGAAGGACCTGCCAACGATTACTAACATGTCTACTGTCACTGCATATGATTCTGTCACCATTGAAAGAATGATGGAGGAGTATATAAGTGACAGCATCCAAGTAGACAACTGGCAGGAAAAAGAGGCAATTTGGATGCCCTTGCACAAACTGGGTTTATTTTACCTAAGTTGCCCTCCCCCTCCAGTGTGTACTCCAAAAGAGTGTTTAGTGCAGCCGGTTACCTTGTCAGCGATTGGCGTAGGAGGTTACTTCCACTAAATGTGGAGATGATGTTTATCAAAATGAATTATAAATTCCTCCAGGAAGACCTTGACCAGCAATTGTCTCCGGAAATTACACAGGGACCTGTGATGGTGGATTCCAGTGGGGACGAATTAATACTCTGTGAGGAGGGGGATATACACAGTGAAAGGGGTTAGTAATCTGAGGATGAGGATGAGATCAACATCTTTCATCTGTAGAGCCAGTTTGTGCAAGGAGAGATTGATTGCTTCTTTTTTGGTGGAGGCCCAAACAAACCACTCATTTCAGCCACAGTCGTGTGGCAGACCCTGTCGCTGAAATGATTGGTTTGTTAAAATGTGCATGTCCTGTTTATACAACATAAGGGTGGGTGGGAGTGCACAAGGACAATTCCATCTTGCACCTTTTTTTCTTCTTTGTATCATGTGCTGTTTGGGGACAATTTTTTTTAAGTGCCATCCTGTCTGACACTTCCGCATATGTCCAGTGGTGCTGCCATTTTATTACAGTTATTTTGCCGTATAATTTCAGTGATTTGGACGTATTATTCCAGTGATTTTGCCATTTAATTCCAGTGATTTTGCTGTATAATTCCAGTGATTTGGATGTATAATTCCAGTGATTTTGACGTATATTTCCAGTTATTTTGCCGTATAATTCCAGTGATTTTGCAGTATAATTCCAGTGATTTGGACGTATAATTCCAGTGATTTTGCCATTTAATTTCAGTGATTTGTACATATAATTCCAGTGATTTAGACGTATAATTCCAGTGGGAATTGTTTTTGTCGCTTGGCTTAGTCATACAGCTACCTCAATGCACCTCTTCGACATCTTTGCATGAGGTGCTGTTTGGGGCCTAGTTTTTGAAAAGTGCCATCCTGTCTGACACTGCCATATGAGTCCCGAGGTACTGCTGTATTAGTCCTGGGGTACTGCCATATAAGTCCACCAACTGCAGAATTTTTAAAAAATGACAAGGGCGTGCAGGAGATGCTGTCAGTGCACCGAACAATTGCGGTCGACTTTTGACATTCAGCCACTGCGTGACACTACTAGATGGGCCAGGTGGTTGTGTCGCTTAGCTTAGTCATACAGTAACTTCGGTGCACCTCTTTTTCTTCTTTGCATCATGTGCTTTTTGGGGCCTTTTTTTATATCTGCCCTCCTGTCTGCCACTGCAGTGCCACTCCTTGATGGGCCAATTGTTTGTGTCGCTTGGCTTAGTCATACAGCTACCTCATTGCACCTCTTCTACATCTTTGCATGAGGTGCTGTTTGGGGCCTAGTTTTTTGAAAATTGCCATCCTGTCTGACACTGCAGTGCCACTCCTAGATGGGCCAGGTGTTTGTGCCACACACTTGTGTCGCTTGGCTTAGTCATATAGCAGCCTCGGTGCACCTCTTTTTCTTCTTTGCATCATGTGCTGTTTGGGGCCTATTTTTTATATCTGCCCTCCTGTCTGACACTGCAGTGCCACTCCTAGATGGGCCAGGTGTTTGTGCCGTACACATGTGTCGTTTAGCTTAGTCATACAGCCACCTCGGTGCAACCTTTTGGCGTAAAAACAATATTGTGAGGTGTCCAGAATAGACTGAAAATGAGTGGAAATGAATGTTATTGAGGTTAATAATACTGTAGGATCAAAATTACCCCCAAATTATGTGATTTTAGCCATTTTTATGGTTTTTTTTTAAATCATCCAGATCCACAAACCAAAACCAAAGCACAGAAGGGTGGTTTTGGCAAAACCAAGCCAAAACCAAAACACGAAAGTGGAATTAGAACCAAAACACAAAACACGAAATGTGCCAACCGCACATCTCTAGTTTTTTCCTGTTTCATGCTGTATTTTTCCATTGTCTATGTCCATACTTAAGTCTCTGGAGAGTTTGCTCTCTCTGCTCGCTGGGACAGTAATAATAATAATATTAATAATAATAATAATAATAATAATAATAAAAATAATGATATTTATATAGCACTCCTTCTCCCATAGGGCTCAAGGCACTTTACAGACATCAAAAGACATAGCACATGTTACAAAGGATTTAGTATTACAGCAAGTAATAAAAAAAAACACTGAGATAAAAAAGGGAAAATTTAGACAGTAGACATAATGCAGAGATGAGGCCATCATTTTGGGTAATAAAGGTACCAAACGAGCAGAGCCAGATTTAGGGCCACATCTGCCTGGGGATGAAAATGATCAAGGGCCCATTGTGTTATGTGGGTGTGGTCAGTGCAGTGTGGGTGTGGCCAGTGCCGTGTGGACATGTACACCACCTACACTATCAGCCCCACTGTCCCCTTGTGTAAAACCAGAAAAACTCCATAATTCTGTCAAGAAAATAGAAATATAAGTTTAATATCATGATTTATGGCTGACAATGTTGCAAGATGGGCACCTGATAATCATCTTGCCACGATGGACCTATTTATGTGCAGGCCTGGTGCTGTAGTCCCATCCACCCCATTTTTAAACTGGTCCTGCAGACGGGACAGCTATATTGGGAACATTACGTAGGATTATCCTGGGGTTATTGAAGTGACCTAACGCTAGTTGTACATTTACGTAGAATCATGCTTGATCCGAGTTTAAACATAATTGGTATCGCCGGAATACGTGAGACTTTTCAAGATCAAACACTAAAATGTACTAAAATTCGTGTTTGTCAGACTCATCTTTTCTGATGGTGTATGCAATTTTTGTTTAATAATGTGCAAGGTTAGTAGTGTTTGTGATCAGAATAGTCTGCAGAAACCTACACAGATCAATGTGGTCAGTGTGATCTGTGCAGTGCTTCTATGTGTGTATAAGTGAATAAATATTTAAAAATCAGAGAGAAGAAAATGCGGGTCTGGGACTCCAGGTCGACAAAAAAAAGTCGACACACCTTAGGTCGACGTCAATTGGTCGACACACCTTAGGTCGACATGGACAAAAGGTTGACATGGACAAAAGGTCGACAGGAACAAGGTCGACATGGAAAAAGGTCGACATGAGTTTTTTAAGTTTTTTTGGTGTCGTTTTCTTCGCAGAGTGACCAGGAACCCCAAAGAGTGCACCACGTCCCCTCGCATGGCTCGCTTCGCTCACCATGCTTTGGGCATGGTGCCTTCGTTTCGCTAGGCACAGATTACCGTTCCAATCGTAGTCCACGTGGATCGTTAAATATGAAAAAGTTCCAAAAAGAAAAAAATTGTGAAAAACTCATGTCGACCTTTTTCCATGTCGACCTTGTTCCTGTCGACCTTTTGTCCATGTCGACCTAAGGTGTGTCGACCAATTGGCATCGACCTAAGGTGTGTCGACCTTTTTGTTGTCGACCTGGAGTCCGGATACCAGAAAATGCATAGGGACCACACAATGCAGGGGGAGGGGTGCTTAGTGTGGCAGCTGAGTACATACACATAAACATGTTATGCTATATGTAAGTAGAACATCACATCCCGAGCCCGGATCTGAGTCCGGCTCAGGACTTCAAGTTCCCGCCAGACTCAGAAACCAGAACCAGGCAAAACGTCATCATCCCGCTGTCGGATTCTCACGGGCTTTGGATTCCATATAAACAGTCGCTCATTGCCTCCATTTTCACTCTGGACTTGAAGAGTGAGGGAGACAGACCTCTGTCTCTCTGTGCGTGGAGGCATGGGGTTAGTGTGTGCTCTGTTGGGGTGCTTCTGCAGTCACTGTGGTGTATGTGTGCTGTGTTAGGGGTGCTGTCCTGGCTGTCCTGGCTGTCACTGGTGTTACTGCCGGGTGCTGCAGCTGTACATGTGTGTTGCTGTCCTGGCTGTCACTGTGTTGTACAGGTGGCAGGGGTTCTGTGAAATATAGGGGTGTTGATGTCTTAATAACATTACACTGGCCCTGTCTGCTATAAAAGTTTGAGTGCAGTTAAAAATTAAAAGCCCACTGCTTCTGTATGCTGTGAAAAATAGGGGTGCTGATGTCTTAATAACATTACACTGGCCCTGTCGTCTATAAAAGTTTGGGTGCAGGTAAAAATGAATAGCACACTGCTCCTGTATGCTGTGAAATATAGGGGTGTTGATGTCTTAATAACATTACACTGGCCCTGTCTGCTATAAAAGTTTGGGTGCAGTTAAAAATTAAAAGCCCACTGCTTCTGTATGCTGTGAAAAATAGGGGTGCTGATGTCTTAATAACATTACACTGGCCCTGTCTTCTATAAAAGTTTGGGTGCAGGTAAAAATGAATAGCACACTGCTCCTGTATGCTGTGAAATATAGGGGTGTTGATGTCTTAATAACATTACACTGGCCTTGTCTGATATAAAACTTTGGGTGCAGTTCTTACAAATTAAAAGCACACTGCTCATGTATGCTAAGAAATATAGGGGTGCTGATGTCTTAATAACATTACACTGGTCCTGTCTGCTATAAAAGTTTGGGTGCAGTTAAAAATTAAAAGCACACTGCTCCTGTATGCTGTGAAATATAGGGGTGCTGACGTCTTAATAACATTACACTGGCCCTGTATGTTGTAAATATTCAGGGGTGCTGCTGCTGTTAAATTAACATTACACTGGTCCTGTATGATGTAAGAATACAGGGGCGCTGTGAAAATAAAGGGGCACTGTTCTGTGTGCTGTAACAATAAAGGGGTGCTGTCCTGTGAAATGGAGAACAACAATTTGGAGGGAAAAATAGTGGAAGATCAGGAACCACTTCCAGTTCCTAGTACTAGTGCTGAAGCTGCTGCTGCCACCAGTCATGACATTGACAATGCAATTCCATCAACGTCGTCTGCTAAGGCCAATGCCAAATGTCATAGAGGGCGTATAAAATCCAAGAAGCAAAAATTTATAATCAGGGGAAAAAAAGGAAAGTATCTGATGAGAAATGCCATATGCCACTACACAAAGTAACAAGGAATGGCTAAGGCCTTGGCTTATGTTCATGACTGGTGGCTCAGCTTTTCATGCTTAGCTTAGCCATCCAGGAATCTCTTTGCATTATGTGCTGTTTGGGGCCTAGTTTAAAAAGTGCCATCCTGTCTGACACTGCAGTGCCACTCCTAGATGTGCCAGGTGTTTGTGCCGCCCACTTGTGTTGCTTAGCTTAGTCATCCAGCTACCTCATTGCACCTTTTTCTTCTTTGCATGATGTGCTGTTTGGGACCTATTTTTATAATTGCCATCCTATCTACCACTGCAGTGCCACTCCTAGATGGGCCAGGTATTTGTGCCGCACTCTTGTGTTGCTTAGCTTAGCCATCCAGCGACCTCAGTGAACCTCTTTTTTTCTTTGCATTATGTGCTGTTTGGGGCCTAGTTTTTGAAAGTGCAATCCTGTCTGACACTGCAGTGCCACTCCTAGATGGGCCAGGTGTTTGTGTCGCAAACTTGTGTTGCTTAGCTTAGTCATACAGCTACCTCATTGCACCGCTTTTTCTTCTTTGGCATGATGTGCTGTTTGGGGCCTAGTTTTTAAAACTGCCTTCCTGCCTGACACTACAGTGCCACTCCTAGGTGGGCCAGTTGTTTGTGCCACACACTTGTGTCACTTAGCTTAGTCATCCAGCTATCTAATTGGACCTCTTTTTCTTCTTAGCATGGGTTGCTGTTTGAGGCCTATTTTTTAAATCTGCCATCCTGTCTGCCACTTCAGTGACACTCCTAGATGGTCCAGATGATTGTGCCACACACTTGTGTCGCTTAGCTTAGTCATCCAGCCACCTCGGTGAAAACTTCTGGCCTAAGAACAATATTGTGAGGTGTGAGGTGTTCAGAATAGACTGAAATTAGATCACGTTCCGCTTGAGTTGACAATTTTCTCACCAGTAGGTCTCTGAACTTCTACAGACTTTTGTCTGCTGGAAAGAGAAATACAATGTAGGCTTTAAACCTAGGATTGAGCACGGTGGCCAAAATGTAGTGCTCTGATTTCAACAGACTGACCACCCTTGAATCCTGGCAAAGCAAATGAATGGCTCCATCCACAAGACCCACATACTTAGCGGAATCGCTCTGTCTTAGCTCCTCCTTCAATTTCTCCAGCTGCTTCTGCAAAAGCCTGATGAGGGGAATGACCTGACTCAAGCTGGCAGTGTCTGAACTGACTTCACGTGGGGCAAGTTCAAAGGGTTGGAGAACCTTGCACAATACAGAAATCATTCTCCACTGCACTTGAGTCAGGTGCATTTGAGTCCTTTGCCTATCTCGTAGGTGGATGTATAGGCTTGAATGGCCTTTTGCTGCTCCTCCATCCTCTAAAGTATATAGAGTGTTGAATTCCACCTCGTTACCACCTCTTGCTTCAGTTGATGGCAGGTTCAGGAGTGTTTGCTGGCGCTCCAGTCTTCGGCACGCAGTGGCTGAATGTCGAAAGTGGCCCGCAATTTTTGAGGCCACCGACAGCATCTCCTGCACACCATGTAATTTTTCACAAAATGATGTACCACCAAATTAATTGTATGTGCAAAATATGGGATGTTATGGAATTTGCCCAGATCTAATGCACGCACAATATTGGTGGCATTGTCCGATATTACAAATTCCCAGGAGAGTCTAATTGGGGTAAGCCATTGTGCGATAATGTCCCTCAGTTTCCATAAGAGGTTGTCAGTGGTGTGCCTCTTACGGAAAGTGGAGATACATAGTGTAGCCTGCCTAGGAATGAGTTGGTGTTTAAGGGATGCTTCTACTGGTGCCGCTGCTGTTGTTGCAGCGGGAGGCAATACATCTACCCAGTGGGCTATCACAGTCATATAGTCCTTAGTCTTGGACTGACTGATGCACATTACACTACCACTGGTCTGATGCAGGACAACACAGCGACACTGTAAGTGACTTATTATACAGCAGCACTGGACATATGGCAGCAGAGGACACCACCACTGTAACTGATCACTGGACTGACTGATGCACAGGAAACTACCACTGGTCTGATGCAGGACAACATAGCGACACTGTAAGAGACTTATTGTACAGCAGCACTGGACATATGGCAGCAGAGGACACCACCATTGTGACTGATCACTGGACTGACTGATGCACAGGGCACTACCACTAGTCTGATGCAGGACAACACAGCGACACTGTAAGGGACTTATTAACATATGGCAAAGGGGACACCACCACTGTGACTGTTCACTGGACTGACTGATGCACAGGACACTACCACTGGTCTGATGCTGGACAACACAGCGACTCTGTAAGGGACTTATTATACAGCAGCACTGGACATATGGCAGCAGAGTACACCACCACTGTGACTGATCACTGGACTGACTGATGCACAGGACACTACCACTGGTCTGATGCACGACAACACAGCAACACTATAATGGACTTATACAGAAGCACTGGAAATATGGCAGCAGAGGACACCACCACTGTGACTGATCACTGGACTGACTGATGCACATGACACTACCACTGGTCTGATGCAGGACAACACAGCAACATTGTAAGGGACTTATTATACAGTAGCACTGGACATATGGCAGCAGAGTATACCACACTGTGACTGATCACTGGACTGACTGATGCACAGAACACTACCACTGGTCTGATGCTGGACAACATAGCAACACTGTAAAAGACTTATTATACAGCAGCACTGGACATATGGCAGCAGAGCACACCACCACTGTGACTGGTCACTGGACTGACTGATGCACAGGACACTACCACTGGTCAGATGCAGGATAACACAGCAACACTGTAAGGGGCTTATTAAACAGCAGCACTTGACATATAGCAACAGAGGATACCACCACTGTGACTGTTCAATGGACTGACTGATGCACAGGACACTACCACTCTTCTGATGCAGGACAACACAGCGACACTGTAAGAGACTTATTATACAGCAGCACTGGACATATGGCAGCAGAGGACACCGCCACTGTGACTGATCACTGGACTTACTGATTCACAGGACACTACCACTGGTCTGATGCTGGACAACATAGCAACACTGTAAAAGACTTATTATACAGCAGCACTGGACATATGGAGGCAGAGTACACCACCACTGTGACTGGTCACTGGACTGACTGATGCACAGGACACTACCACTGGTCTGATGCAGGACAACACAGCAACACTGTAAGGGACTTATACAGCAGCACTGGACATATGGCAGCAGAGGACACCACCACTGTGACTGATCACTGGATTGACTGATGCACAGGACACTACCACTGGTCTGATGCAGGAAAACACTGCAATGCTGTAAGGGACTTATTATACAGCAGCACTGAACATATGGCAACAGAGGACACCACCACTGTGACTGTTCACTGGACTGACTGATGCACAGGACACTACCACTGGTCTGTTGCAGGACAACATAGCGACACTGTAAGGGACTTATACAGCAGCACTGGACATATGGCAGCAGAGGATACCACCACTGTGACTGATCACTGGACAGACTGATGCACAGGACACTACCACTGGTCTGATGCAGGACAACACCGCAACACTGTCAGGGACTTATTATACAGCAGCACTGGACATATGGCAACAGAGGATACCACCACTGTGACTGTTCACTGGACTGACTGATGCACAGGACACTACCACTGATCTAATGCAGGACAACATAGTGACACTGTAAGGGACTTATTATACAGCAGCACTGGAGATATGGCAGCAGAGTACACCACCACTGTGACTGTTCACTGGACTGACTGATGCACAGGACACTACCACTCTGCTGATGCAGGACAACACAGCGACACTGTAAGAGACTTATTATACAGCAGCACTGGACATATGGCAGCAGAGGACACCACCACTGTGACTGATCACTAGACTGACTGATTCACAGGACACTACCACTGGTCTGAAGCAGGACAACACAGCAACACTGTAAGGGACTTATTATACAGCAGCACTGGACATATGGCAGCAGAGTACACCACCATTGTGACTGATCACTGGACTGACTGATGCACAGGACACTACCACTGGTCTGATGCAGGACAACACAGCAACACTGTAAGGGACTTATACAGCAGCACTGGACATATGGCAGCAGAGGACATCACCACTGTGACTGGTCACTGGACTGACTGATGCAGCTAAGACACTTCACTGGACTGAGCAGCACAAGACAGCACTAGAATCGCCACCCCACTTTCCTGCCCGCGCAGACACTGAGGACGGAGACTCGTCCTCTCACTACACTTTCCAGGACTGGAGTGAAAATGGCAGCGTTGCGCAGAATCTAATATGGTATCCAAACCCCGCGAGAATCCGACAGCGGGATAATGACATTATGCCTTGTTCTGGTTTCCGAGTCGGACTCGGATCCGGGATCGAGACGTGAAGTTCGGTAGGGTTCGGTTCTCTGAGAACCGATCCCGCTCATCTCTACTTTTTAGCAGAATCTGCAATCCTTACCGAATAATCCCCACTGCCATTAGTACATCTGATACCTCCCATAGGCACACACATATACTCTTACATACATACTGTCACACACAAAACACATATAGTACATACTGTATGATATACAGTACAGTCACACATGCAGTATATACAAATAGTTACACACATGCACACACACATATATACAGTCACATACATACATACATAGTTACACACTTAGGGCGGGATGTACTAAGGGAAAAATGCAGTAAAACCCCCGTTATCGGGGGTTTTACCGCATTTTCAAATGTACTAAGACCCGGCCGCCGGGTTTTCGCCGCCCAGGGTATCGCCATCTCTAGATGGAGATACCCTATAGAAGCCTCTGGGCTTTTTATCGCCAGCCACCGCAACCCACCGCCTCTGTCGCCCCCTGCCGCAGATGCCGACCCCCCTCCTTCCCAGCATACCTTCCTCCAGGCAGCCTGGACCTGGAAGGTAAACTCCCCCTCCCCCTAGCAACGCAGCCGGAGGTCCTTCCGGGTGCAGGGGGGAGGAGGAGGCGCCGGGGACAGCCTGCTGCCTTGTTCCCGGCAGCTGAGGAGGAGAGTCCAGGGAGGTGACGGAAACCCCCCGCACACTACCTAACAGGTATCGCGGGGGGCCTCCGTTACCGCATTGCGATGTTGATCGCATATGGTAGTACATATCGATCAACATCGCTGCGATGGGTGGCGATGTATGTTAATACATCCCGCCCAAATTCATATACATAGTCACACACTAATACACACATAAATATAGTAGATACTTATACACACACAAACATACATACACATATAGTCACATACATAAATGCAGTCACAGACACACATACAGAGAAACTATATAGTGTTTACTACCTTCACTTCACAGACAGGGTACACTCAATGCATGTACTTTAGTAGCTCCTTGTCCTCTCCCCATCTTCTCCATGCTGCTGGGTTGTGCCGTGTAGCCCCGCCCCCTGCTTCCACTCCATCCACTTCCCGAAGGTCAATGCCGTGCAGTGCAGTCCTGTGCCACCCCTCCCCTCCCTTAATCCGGATTGTACCTTATGACTGTCTGTTACTGCCGGTGCTGTTGTCCAGCGGCACAGCACTGCACTAGTGATCAATCAGACTCAAAATAAGCTACAGCTCCCGGAGCTCCCGGCAACAAGGGATGCTGGGAGCTGTAGCTTATGTTGAGTCTGATTACAATTGAGGTGCGATGCGCTGCCGCCTGACACTGGCGCCGGCACTAATAGTCACCAAGTCTAACAGTACTACTGGATTCTACCCTTTTGCCATGGATCGCACTGCCAGGCGGCGCCCCCTCCTTGCCTGGCGCCCCTGGCGAATGCCATCCTGGCCATTGGGTAGATACGCCCCTGACATCTGGAATATTACGCTGTCTTTATTTTTACTGTGCTTATATTGAAATTAGAGATGTGTGGCTGGCACTTTTCGTGTTTTGGTTTTGGTTCTAATTCCACTTTCGTGTTTTGGTTTTGGCTTGGTTTTGTAAAACCACCCTTTCGTGTTTTGGTTTTGGTTTTGGATATGGATGATTTTTGAAAAAAAAACATAAAACAGCTAAAATCACAGAATTTGGGGGAAATTTTGCTCCTACGGTATTATTAACCTCAATAACAATCATTTCCACTCATTTCCAGTCTATTCTGAACACCTCACAATATTGTTTTTACGCCAAAAGGTTGCACCAAGGTTGCTGGATGACTAAACTAAGCGACACAAGTGGACAACACAAACACCTGGCCCATCTTGGAGTGGCACTGCAGTGGCAGACAGGAGGGCAGATATATTTAAAAAAAGGCCCCAAACAGCACATCATGCAAAAAAGAAAAAGAATCGCAATGAGGTAGTTGTATGACTAAGCCAAGCGACATAAACAATTGGCCCATCTAGGCGTGGCACTGCAGTGGCAGACAGGAGGGCAGATATAAAAAAAAGGCCCCCAAACAGCACATCATGCAAAGAAGAAAAAGATTTGCAATGAGGTAGTTGTATGACTAGGCCAAGCGACACAAAAAATTGGCCCATCTAGGGGCAATATTTACTAATATTCATGTTTGAGTCGGTTTGTGTAATGTTTAAACTCGTTTTGTATCGGGTGAATTTTCATGCAACTTTTTGAATCCATATACGCAAAGTTACGAAGCAGTCGACTTTATGGTTTTCGTGTTTTCCGATGTCGATGCCAGTCGGGTTTTTTTGGCACATTTCCGGCCGTCATTGTCGTTTGCATTCGTGATTTTGTTTTTTTTCCTGGTTTTTTTTCTAAGTTAAACGCGGCAGGGTTTTTTTTTTTCCGCGGCCGCATTTTCACTTTCAGTTTCGTTTTTCATCCCCGTTCGTGATTAGTTGTGTTTCAGATGGTAGGAGTGTCTGTGCGCAAACATATAAATACGCCCCAAACCGTCCGCACCTCGTGGGTTTAGTTAGTGGTGAGGAGGAGGGAGGTTGTGCTGTGGTTTGGTGAGGAGTGTTGGTAGCGATTTCTGAGTGTGGTATTGTGTTTGAAAGTGGTCTTGTCATTCTTGTAGTCTTGTATTTTGTGGTTTTGTCTCATTTTTAGTCCAAGTTATTTTTCTTTATAGTCCCTTGTAAGTGTGTGTGTGTGTGTGTGTGTGTGTGTGTGTGTGTGTGTGTGTGTGTGTGGGTGTGTGTGAGTTGTGTAGTGGTAGTGGAGGAGTGTGTTGTTTGTCTTTTTTTTTCTGTGTTAACTGTTTAGACACACAATTATGTGTGACTCAGAGGTGGGTGAGGTGGAGGGTGTGAGTGAGGGGGAGGAGGTCGGTCAGGTGGAGGAGGTGAGTGTTAGTGAGGTTAGTGAGGTGGAGGAGGTGGGTGAGGTTGCTGCAGCAGCCTCAAGTGATAGTGACAGTCAGAGTGCTCCGCAGCCACGCACCACTACTAAGACTGGGCGGAATGTAAAGTTTAGTTTTGCTGAAAATGTGGCATTGGTGCGTGAGCTGATGAAGTATCAGAGGCAGCTATTTGGCCCTGAGTCCGCCAAGGTGCCAACACGGAGGAAGACGGTGTTGTGGGCGAAAGTTGTTGCTGCTGTCAATAGTGAGGGGGTGGTCAAGCGGACGGAGGACACGTGCCACAAACGGTACTATGACATAAAGCGACGTGTCAAGTCCAAAATGGCCAAGGAGGCGAAGTCGGCTCGAAAAACCGGTGGTGGGCAGCCCTATATTGCAAGATATCTGGTGTATAAGGAGCCCATGCGGAGTGTCATACCTTCTGAAGTAGTCTCTGCAACCCATGTCTGGGATTCCGATAGGCCCAGGAAGAATGGTGAGCATGTGTATTTGCATTTACATTCTATGACCTTATTTTTTATTTTTTATTTTTTTAAATGTGTGTCATGTGACGTTGCATATTACTCCCATCTTCAAGTGTGTGTCAGCAAATACATTGTTTTGGTTAATGTTTTATACAAAAGCCAATGTAACATCTTACTTTATTGTATGTCATGTGTTCTTATGAAAGATATTTTGCATGTGTAGTTTGGACTTGGTGTGTCTCTGAATTGTCCTGCAATAATGTTTTCTTTTTGGGCCTTTTTTTTTATAATTGTGACTATGTTTTATATTTATGTGATCCATGTGCAATGTTTCAAAAACAGTGGTTGTCATGTTAGAGGCTGGAGTAGTGGAAAGTGGTTTGGAAACCACTTACATGTGTAATGTCATTATTACATAATGTAATATTTTTTAACAAAATACGACTATTTCTTTGATAATTTTTAGTTTGTATTTGTACCGTGACACCACACTGCAGTGTAATTTTTAAAATATTTATACATTTTGGTTTGGCTCATATAGTGGTAATGTGTTTTTGGAGTGTCACATCACAGAGCAATTTATATATTGCATCTGTAATATTTTTCCTTTCAATACAAAATGAAGATGTGTGTGTTTTTGGTTGGTAATGTTTTTTTTTTTTACTTGTGGCCTATGTCAGTGTCCTGTACATGTTTTCCTGTGTTGATTTTTCCATAGTGCATATGTCTATTGGACAATGTTTATTGTTTTATGTATTGTATTTTTTGTTTCCAGTCCTTATGTTTTTATTAAAATAAAGCAAGCATTTCTTAAAGAATAAATGTTTATAAGCATAATGGGTGGATGTATCAACAATAGCATGAATATTTTTTATTTATTTTTATACAGTGTTTGAAAAAAGCAGTACTACTCGTCGGCCAGTAACTCCTATCACATCTGATGATGATGACGCTGCGGAAGCAGGTAAAGTGTCCATTGTAGTATAGGGTATGTTTGTAAAGGAATGGCCATAACAAAATTGCACTTTCATTAATAGGTCCATCAAAAGAAGTATGGAGCAGCAGAAGTGGGACTTCTGTAAGACATCACCACAAAAAACCTGAGGCCGAAAAGAAAGCAAGGTCGTATGTCCAGGGCCAACCACAGCAGGCTACCCCGCCACGAAGATTATCGTCCGTATGTTCTGTCCCCCCACTCCAAATTTTGGACACACCTCCAAGACGTCATCCACACTCCCCTCATCTTGATTGTGAGTATCAAACTGAAATAAATGTAAACAATTTCAGAACGTAGACCAACTTTTTCTTAACCGCATTAAGTCAAAACACATCAAAAACTTAGATACTTACCGCAGTAAGTAAAACGTGAAATGGAATCCAAGCTAAATGGCCTTGTCCACATCCAGTAAAGATATGTATGTCCACTTGAGCCATACAGTATCACTTTGTGTGTAAGATGCTACAACAAAAAATCATGGTTTTTTTTAGAACAAAGTAAGGTTGTTTTTCCAAATTTCACATGTGTGTTTGAGGTAACATTGCAAAATACATATAAAAACATTACTATGTTTGTTTGATCAAAGCTATAAGGTAACACATTATGGATTCCAATGTGTTTTTATGGTGGAGTATGTGTGAGCTACAATAAAACTAAAGTGTTTGCTTTCACAATTAAGTAACCAGACACATTTGCCACAAACAGGCAAATATATGTATTTAAGTTATGAGTGATGATGTTGCTAGGCAGAATATTTGAAAGCGACAGTAAATGACATGTGTTCCATGTGTAGTGATTTGTTTACATTTCTCAAACATATGGATAGCTAACGGAGATTTGTTTAACATTTCAGCTTCTAGTCCTGGGAACAGCATCCCTCCGCAACAACAGCAACACAGTGACATGGAGGAGACAAACATCTTAGAAATGCAGCCATTAAGCAAAGGAATGAGCCCCCCAGCACCTGTGAGTACACCACCACAGCAAAGCACACCACCACCACAACACAGCCCAACAACACCAGTAACACAAGGCCCTGATCAGGTGTTTTGGACCATTTGGGCTAGACAGCAGGCCACTAATGAAGATTGCCTGCGTAGGCAGACACAAATGTTTGCAAGCCTACCATGTCACCTCAGAAGAATATCAAGAAATCTGAGTAGACAAAATGAACAAACAACCAGAATAGGCAATACCATGGAACTCATGCGTACAGACATTACACAGGTCATGGGCAACTTACAGCGCATAATGGAAGAACAGCACAGACTAATGGAAGAACAGCACAGACAACAGCAAAGTTATATGAACATTTTTCAAAACAATCAAAAGATTAATGAAAGTTTATTCCGAATTGTAGACAATCAAAATGCTGCTACACGTGAACTCAATGCCACCCTCACTAACCTGAATGAAACACTCAGAGCCATGCACCAACAGCAAACAAGCAGCAGTTCTGGTACGACTACTCCAAATATCACACCAGTCTCATCACCACCAAGACGCTCCACCAGAGCACGACAACATGACAGTGCTAAAGGCAAAGGACAGGACAAGCAGCCACCCAAAAAAACGTGAAAAAAAACAAATTAGACATTTCTGATAAGTAACTCTAAATAGTTAGTAAGTGTATGTTTGGCAAAATATATATAACACTTAGCTCCTTGACAATTTATACAACATCATTAATTATAAGTGGTACAAACAACAACATAAAATTTGTACGCACATTTATTCTTTACCATTTTTTTTGTATTGGAGGAGGGAAATGTTAATGGAGCCGCACATACATGTTAGCAGGAAGTAACCAGACCACTTGATTTTTTTATAATCATTACTCTTTTTAGATTCCAATCATTCTCATATCCTGCAGACAATCCAAATTACAATGTTATTGATAACTATTTTACCTTTCTTCTCTATACAACATTACAAGAAGAACACAATTGAGTTGCGTAAAAAGATTTTAATATGTTGGCATTGAATTTTTTAAAAAACATTGAGAAAATGAATGTCATTATTGTTGGGACATGTTTGTGTGTGTTAAAAATTAGTAAGAATGTTATTACACATGATGCAGAAACCAACAAATAAGAACTTTTTTACCAAAAAACAAAGAATGTGTATAATAATATATATATGTGGCAAACTGTGTATTTACTTACACATCAGCAAGTTTACTGCAGCAAACTTTAGGAAATAAATTATTTTTTATTACAGTACGTTTGTGTCCCTTAAATATGATGGAGCATCACACATAGGGACACATGTTTTCCTCAAGGCTAACATATTATATGTTGAGGAGTGTTTTTTTGGAACACAGGTTCTCAAACTCGGCCCTCAGGACCCCACACAGTGCATGTTTTGCAGGTCTACTCACAGAATCACAAGTGACATAATTAGCTCCACCTGTGAACCTTTTAACATATGTCTGTGAGTAATTCATACACCTGTGCTTCTACTGGGTTACGTGAAAAACATGCACTGTGTGTGGTCCCGAGGGCCGAGTTTGTGAACCTGTGCATTAGGACGTTACACACAATGATAAAGTAAAATACTAAATGGATTATGTGTGCTTGTAATAAATTAGCACTGCGAGTTTACGATCACTTATCCAGACTTAATGCATGCCACTCATAATCTGTTGTTTTGAGTTTTAAAATACACACAATACACATGCGACATTTGTTTTGCATAAAGCGAGGGTATGTTTGTATGTGTCAAGGAGACAGACACATTCTGAGTAATGGTTTTGCCAATAAAATGGCAAAACATCTATTTATGATTACACAACAAATGAAATAAGCAAACCAAACTTACCTTAGAAATAGCGAGTGATGAGCTCTTGCCTAACCTGCCTCCCTACATCTGTACTCCAAGTATCACCAGATGTCTCTAATTCCTCTGCTTGCTGGCTGCTTTCTTCCTCCTCCTCCTCCTCCTCCTCCTCCTCAACATGTAGCAGATGTTGCTGCAAACACATGTTATGAAGAAAGCAGCAGCAGAACACAATTTGAGTCACCTTGGAGGGACTATACAACAAAAGGCCACCAGACTTATCCAGACACCGAAACCTAGATTTCAGCACACCAAAACATCTTTCTATCACATTCCGCGTGGACTTATGTGCATGATTGTAATTGTGTTCAGCAGGGGTATCAGGTCGGGACAATGGAGTTAGAAGCCAAGAGAAACAGCCATATCCTCCATCACCTAAAAGACAGATATAGTAACGTGATTCATATTAAGATACAGCAACACATAAGTAACACACTGTGGGGCAGATGTATTAACCTGTAGAAGGCATAAGGAAGTGATAAACCAGTGATATGTGCAAGGTAATAAAGGCAGCAGACAATCTGTTCCTAAATGTTCATTTACATATTGGAGCTGATTGGCTGGTGCCTTTATCACCTTGCACATATCACTGGTTTCTCACTTCCTTATGCCTTCTACAGGTTAATACATCTGCACCTGTATTTGGACAAAGTATACGCAGGCCTACACATATCAAATTGCATACCCAGCAGCCATCCATCTGGCATTTGTCCGTCCTCAAACTTATCAAAGAGGGATAACTGACTGAGGATGAAGGAGTCATGGCAGCCCCCAGGGTAACCAGCAACAACACTCATTATTTTGAGATTTGCATCACAAACCACCTGCACATTTGTGGAGTGTTCGAAATGGTGATTAGTATATATGTGCTGCCTGCCCCTAGGTGGTCTCAGCTGAATGTGTGTGCACTCTATGGCTCCAAGCACATTGGGCATGCCAGTCAGCTCATAGAAATCTACCCTGACGGCATGCCACTGAGACTCCTGGGTAGGGAAGCAGATTGAGGCCTCGATGTGGGGCTGCAAAACAGCCAACACCTGTGTGTATATTTTAAAGAACAATAAACATGAGATTTTAGGACAGAATTGGCCACCGAGAAATTAAAACAAACAAAAAACAGAAGAGGTAGTTAGGTATACATCACCTGTGTTAAGATTCTGGAAAATGAGGGCTGTGAGATTCCTATGACATCCCCAGACACAGCCTGAAAGCTGCCAGTAGCCAGAAAGTGCAACACAGCCAGGAGTTTGTGCAGGCCTGAGACAGAGCGAGAGCGTGCTGTCTCAGGGTCTAGGCCCAGTTTGACAAGGTCATACAGACGGAAAATGTTGCTACGATTTAGACGGAACATCTGTATGACCTTATCATCGGACAATGCGTTCAAGTTTAAACGCCCCCTAAAAAAACGAGGCCTGCGCAGCCTCCGCGGAACCTGTACAACCTGCTGACCATGTTCAGTTTCTTGGCCCTGGGTACTTACAGGCTGATGTCTGAGTCTGAGGAATCCCACAGCACACAAAAGATCACTGGCCCACAGTCCTGCTGCCATTTCTGAGTGTAGGTGTATTGAAATGGGCCTAACATCCTTTTATAGGCATCCTAATTCAGGTGTGATTGATTTTTGAGTTGCAACACATGTAAACACGATTGAAAAAAGCAGGTCTATTTTTTTGCCGCTTTTTTTACCGATTCGCAAAAAAATACGACCGCAATTGAGCACTCAGAAACTAACACCCAAATACGAATGAATAGTGAATTCCCGTATTGTATGAAATAACAGCCGCGTTTGACCGATGGTCTATTCATTCGTATTTCGGAACTTTACAAATCAAACCATTACGAATAGTCCAAACACTGCCGAGATTGGTGCTTAGTGAATTCCCGAATTGGGACTTAGAAAAAAAAACACATATCGGACAAACTCGAATTCTTAGTAAATATTGGCCTAGGAGTGTACTGCTGTGGCAGACAGGAGGGCAGATATAAAAAAAAAAGGCCCGAAACAGCACATCATGCAAAAAAAGAAAAAGATTTGCAATGAGCTAGTTATATGACTAAGCCAAGCGACACACACAATTGCCCATCTAGGCGTGGCACTGCAGTGGCAGACAGGAGGGCAGATATAAAAAAAGTCCCCTAACAGCACATGATGCAAAGAAGAAAAAAAGGTGCACCGAGTTTGCTGTATGACTAAGCTAAGCGACACAATCGCCTGGCCCATCTAGTAGTGTCACGCAGTGGCTGAATGTAGAGAGTGGGCCGCAATTGTTCGGTCCACTGACAGCATCTCCAGCATGCTCCAGTCACTTTCCAAAAAATCTGCAATTGGTGGACTTATACGGCAGTACCCCAGGACTAATACAGCAGTACCCCTGGACTCATACGGCAGTGTCACCCAGGAAGCACTTTTCAAAAACTAGGCCCCAAACAGCACCTCATGCAAAGATGTCGAAGAGGTGCAAATGAGGTAGCTGTATGACCAGAGGCGAATCTAGGGTAGGGTGAGTGGGGCACGTGACCTGGGCGCCTTGGCAGGCCCAGGAGAGGGGGCGCCGCCGCCGGCCAGGGCATCATGCCCCACTCACCCCCGTCAAGCTGAAATGTGAGGGGAGGAGAGCGCAGCGTCTCTCCCTCCCCTCACCGCCGCTTCAGAACTAGCAGCGCTGCCAGCAGCGCTGCTGTGTCCGGTCTCCGGCAGCGTTAGCCAATCAGAGCTTGCGGACCTGGAGCTGTGAGGGGAAGGAGAGGCACTGTGCTGCGCTCTCCTCCCCTCACATATCATCAACATTCAACAAGCGGTGAGTGACGGGGGGGCACACATTAGGGCGAGTAACTGGCACTAAATGGGGCATGTAACTGGCACTGAGTGGGGCATGTAACTGGCACTAAATGGGGCATGTAACTGGCACTGAGTGGGGCATGTAACTGGCACTGTGGGGCAATGTAACTGGCACTGTGGGGCAATGTAACTGGCACTGTGGGGCATTGTATCTGGCACTGTGGGGCATTGTATCTGGCACTGTGGGGCATGTATCTGGCACTGTGGGGCAATGTAACTGGCACTGTGGGGCATTGTATCTGGCACTGTGGGGCATTGTATCTGGCACTGTGGGGCATGTATCTGGCACTGTGGGGCAATGTAACTGGCACTGTAGGGCAATGTAACTGGCACTGTGGGGCATGTATCAGGCACTGTGGGGCAATGTAACTGGCACTGTGGGGCATTGTATCTGTCACTGTGGGGCAATGTATCTGGCACTGTGGGGCATGTATCTGGCACTGTGGGGCAATGTAACTGGCACTGTGGGGCATTGTATCTGGCACTGTGGGGCATTGTATCTGGCACTGTGGGGCATGTATCTGGCACTGTGGGGCAATGTAACTGGCACTGTAGGGCAATGTAACTGGCACTGTGGGGCATGTATCAGGCACTGTGGGGCAATGTAACTGGCACTGTGGGGCATTGTATCTGTCACTGTGGGGCAATGTATCTGGCACTGTGGGGCATGTATCTGGCACTGTGGGGCAATGTAACTGGCACTGTGGGGCAATGTAACTGGCACTGTGGGGAATTGTATCTGGCACTGTGGGGCATTGTATCTGGTACTGTGGGGCATGTATCTGGCACTGTGGGGCAATGTAACTGGCACTGTGGGGCAATGTAACTGGCACTGTGGGGCGTGTATCTGGCACTGTGGGGCAATGTAACTGGCACTGTGGGGCAATGTATCTGGCACTGTGGGGCATGTATCTGGCACTGTGGGGCATGAATCTGGCACTGTGGGGCATTGTATCTGGCACTGTGGGGCAATGTAACTGGCACTGTGGGCCATTTTCAGTGGCCACACCCCTTCTGGTGTGTGACCACGCCCATTTTTTCACCGCGCGCGCCTTCGGAGCGCGCATATGCTTCTTTTGGTGTGTGTTTTTTTGTGGGGGAGGGGGGGCACCATTTTCCATCTTGCCCTGGGCTCCGAAAACCCTAGCTACGCCTCTGTGTATGACTAAGCCAAGCGACACAAACAATTCCAGCTGGAATTATACGTCCAAATCACTGGAATTAATTGGCAAGATCAATGTAATTAATAATTGTAAATCACTGACATTAATTGGCAAAATCACTGTAATTATACGTCCAAATCACTGGAATTAAATGGCAAGATCACTGTAATTAATAATTATAAATCACTGACATTGTTTGGCAAAATCACTTTAATTATACGTCCAAATCACTGGAATTAAATGGCAAAATCTCGCTATCACCTGCCTAGTGAAGTGGAATCTAGATGAGATTTGGTACCGGGGACACAATACCTCCATCAATTGTCTAAATCCCACTGTACTAATGGCGGATACCGGGCACACGTCTAACACTAACATAAGTGTCAAGACCTCAGTTATAAGGGCTTCCATCATCATGTGAAGCTGAACAATTAGTCATGAACATAGGCCAGGGCCTCAGCCGTTCCTTGCCACTCTGTGTCGTAAATGGCATATTGGCAAGTTTACGTTTCTCCTCAGACCATTTCAATTTCTTTTTTTGGTTCTTTTTACTGAACTTTGGCTTTTTGGATTTTACATGCCCTCTACTATCACATTGGGCATCGGCTTTGGCAGACGACGTTGATGGCATTTCATCGTCTATGTCATGGCTAGTGGCAGCAGCTTCAGCACTAGGAGGAAGTGGTTCTTCTTGATCTTTCCCTATTTTAGCCTCAACATTTTTGTTCTCTATTATTTTTGGGGAGTTATATGAGACAATATGCGGCACAGGAATGACTGATGAGACAGGACACTACCACTGGTCTGATGCAGGACAACACAACAATACTGTAAGGGACTTGTGGTTGTTGTTGTTATTATTATTATACGGCAGCAGTGGACATATAGCAGCAGCGTATATCGTCACTGGAATGACTGATGAGACAGGACACTACCGCTGGTCTGATGCAGGACAACCCAACAATACTGTAAGAGACTTGTGGTTGTTGTTGTTATTATTATTATACAGCAGCAGTGGACATATAGCAGCAGCGTATATCGTCACTGGAATGACTGATGAGACAGGACACTACCACTGGTCTGATGCAGCACAACACAACAATACTGTAAGGGACTTGTGGTTGTTGTTATTATTATTGGCAGCGACGCACGGCTCCTTATATGGAATCCAAATCCCGCGAGAATCCGACAGTGGGATGATGACGTTTTGCCATGTTCGGGTTTCTGAGTCAGGCGGGAAAACCAGAGCCGGGCTCGGAAGGCAAAGTCCGGTAGGGTTCGGTTCTCTGAGAACCGAACCCGCTCATCTCTAATTAAAATGTACCACTTTTTGACTTCTGTTGACCTCCGTACTTGTAATTGTTTGGTGAAGGGTGCACATGTAATCATGACATCACTGAAGCTACTTCTGCGACGGGCACAGGGCGTGTTTCACGTGGTGTTCTTATTTAAGGCAAGATTGTATCATTGCTGTTTGTGCTGACATAAATCTATAATAAGATTGAAACGTTGATAACCCTGAACTCGGGGTACGTGTGATTCTTTACCAGCCGCCATGAGTGCCGCCTCTCTGCATTATATATATATATATATATGTATATATATATATATATACATACTCACCTCACCCTTGGCGCAGGTAAGTCCTCTTCTCCAGTTGACATCCCAGGGGTTAAAAAAAATGCATGACCTGATCCATGCTGGATATAGCCATGCTATATGTACATGATGTACATACAGAATGGCTCCGAAAAGTGGTGGAACCCACTTGAGTTCTGTCAAGTGTATACCTGCCAGCCAACCAGAAGTCACTACCATGGCACCAGACCATGATTGGATGTGAGTTGTCTGTCTGTTAGCCAATCAGCGGCCTGGCGATTGACAGACAGGCCACTCACAGCCAATCAGCAGCCTGTTACCATGGTAGCAGCCACTGATTGGCTGGTGGACATATAAGTGACAGCACTCAGTAAGGTAGATCATGCGTTATTTAATTTTTAATCTCTAGGTTGCCTACCAGAGAATAGGACCAAACAGCGCCAAGGTTAGGTGAGTATGTATATTTTTCTTCATCCATGCTGCGAGATTCTACTGAACAAGGGGTTCGACCAGTGCCATGAGTATAGTGTTAGTGTGAGTATATGCATTAAACATCTAACTTTTTCTCGCTTTTCTCATTTACTGTTTCAATCCTGATACCCAGCACTATCTATTCCCCTATTTACTTATGTTAAGGTTTCAGTTATGCTACCAAGATGGTCTCTACATTGACGGATGTGGACAGTCCCTATATGCTCAATGGTGTGCTGCGTGTCACTCCTCTGTTTTTTACACATCTCACATTACCCATTGTCAGATAGAATTGGAAAAATTGCAGGGTGGTATGGCCAAGTAGAGTGGAAAATTCCCTGGTATCACTTTATATGATTCTTTGACAGCACACGTTCATTTGAAGTCCCAGCTAGTATCCACATCGTATGCTGAAATGCACTATAAATTACTGCATCACTCCTACCTGAATTGGGATGGATATCATGGCGGACAGGATGCCAGCGGTCAGAATACCAACCGCAGTGTCCGATTATCAAAATCCCAACAGGGGAAGGTAAGTATACTCTTTCCCCCAATGGCGCCCTAACCCTCCCTGTTTGTAGCCTCAACCTAACCATCCCTATCCCAGGCAGCCTTACCCTAACCCTCCCCAGTGGTGCATAACCCTATCCCACCCTCCTCACAGCCTATATCAAACCCTCCCTCCTGCAGCCTAACCCTAACCCTCCCCAGTGGTGCCTAACTCTAACCCACCCTCCTCACAGCCTATATCAAACCCTCCCTCCTGCAGCCTAACCTTAACCCTCCCCAGGGGTGCCTAACCCTAACCCCTCTTTCCACAGCCTAACCCTAACCTCCCTGGGCCACAGGCTAACCCTAACTTCCCACTGCAGCCTAAACCTATCCTCCTGGAAAAAAAACTCCCAACTCCCCCTCCGCTGCTTACCTCTCCAGCAGGCCGGCAGTGTAGCATTCGGGATCCAGGGTGTCGGGATGCCGGAACTGTGAATGTGATCCCTGTTGGGATTTCGGCGCCGGGATTCCATTATGTGTCAGGATTCCGGCATCGACATTTTGACCGCTGGGATCCCGACCGACGGGATCCTAACCGTATCCCCTCCTACCTAACCCCTAAGTTATGCTGACTCATTGGAGCCTCCTCTTACACTTATTCCTTTAAATGCTCATTACCAGAAGTAGACCTTATGCAGTGCATTTGGTCTTGTGCTAAGCTGCAGATGTTCTGGCTGACTGTCCAGTCCTTTATTCAGTGTGGCTTGACTATTTCTGTTGATTTGACAAATACATGTGCACTTTGAATTTGTATCCCTCTTTCCCCTCTCATGCAATAATAAAACTCTTCTTGCAAAAGTGGCAGCTGCTACTAGGAAGACCATGTTCTCCCCTAACTTGACCCTCCATTAACCGCATATCTCCTATCTGTTTTACAGGCATAGGACTGAAATGTCCTTAGACAAATAGAGCATGGTACATCATTTTTTCTTTTTTATGGCTCCCATACATACTTACCCTCTCCCCTCAGATTAAGTCCACCCTTAGAACACTGACTCAACTAATGACTTGATGTAACCTACAAAATTTGGCCAAGGGGTCCCTTTCCCTTTGACTTTGCTGGGTATTGTTATTGTTATCCGATGCTATTAATCTACAAACATTCCCTCCTTCTGCATTTAGCCACAACTTCATATGGATGTTTATGGTTGCTAACTTTATTCTCCATATTTATATATATTTAATCTTTTCTCTATTGTTCTGTGTTCAGTGGACAAAACACAGTATTGTACTACTAATTTGTCTGCACACTTTTGTGGGGGGGGGTTTGTGTATATTTAAAAAAATATAAACAATAATCCATAATTAAGCACAATATGGTTTGTTTGGAAATCTTGATCTAGATTTATCATTTTAATCATACCCATTCATCCAGTTAAGATGGATAGATAGATAGATAGATAGATAGATAGATAGATAGATAGATAGATAGATAGATAGATAGATAGACAGACAGATATGATAGATAGATAGATAGATAGATAGATAGATAGATAGATAGATAGATAGACAGACAGACAGACAGACAGACAGACAGACAGACAGACAGATAGACAGATAGATAGATGTGCAGGGGCTGAGATGGAAGAGTGAGAGGTGCAGGGGGTGAGATGGGGCAGTGAAAAGAGCAGGGGATGAGATGGGGAGTGAGAAGTGCATGGGGTGAGAGGGAGGATTGAGTAGCGCAGTGGGTGAGATGGGGAAGTGAGAGGCACAGGGGGTGAGATGGGGGAGTGAGAGGCATAGGGGGTGAGATGGGGGAGTGAAAAGCACTGGGGGTGAGATGGGAGAGTAAGACGTTTAGGGGTGAGATAGAAGCAGTAGCTGAAAGAGTATCAGGTAGTGAGAGGCGTAGGGGGTAAGGAAAGAAAGATACAGGTGATCAGACACAAATGAGAGTATAGTATATAGGGAGTACGGATAAAGAAATGGACATATGAGGAGAGAGGCAAAGGAAACATAAGAAAGCAGAAGGGACACATGGAAGACATAAGAGAGGTGAGCAAAGGTGTTTCAACATATCCTGCAACATTGTGCATCGCATTTAAAATGAAACACATATTATCAAAATCCATAAAGCTTTGGAGGGGGCACTGCTGTGGGCATTGTGTGTGTAAGGGGCACTGCTACTGTGGGCATTGTGTGTGGAAGGGGCACTACTACTGTGGGCACTGTTTGTGTAAAGGGCAGTAGTATGTGGAAAAATGGGAATAAGATTGTGGTACTGTGAGGTATAATTTCAATTGGGGATACTATTGTGTGGCCATGCCCCTTTCTTGTGAGACCACACCCCTTTTTTGCACGCTTTGATCCTTTATAATGTATAGGACATACGGCATATAAATATATAGTTTGCAGGGGGGCACAAACACCCTAGCACCAGCCCTGGCTCCACCTAATTGGGGACTGGTAGATGGTGGACCACTTTAAGCCTTGTACAGTCCTATCTCAAAAACTGCATGGTGTGATAAACTTATTGATTGCATCTAGTAGTATTTCTCTTGATGTGATGAGTGTTCACAAGCAATAATAAACTGTCAAACTATAGCAATCATTCAGCACTGTTGGTATTAAGACCTTGTGCAGCTATTTACTTGCTACTCTTGCATTTGGCAAAGGTCAATTTTGGGAATGTCCATCAATTCTCTTGGTTTAGATTCTGCAGTTGTCAAGGGATTGTGTTGCATCCTTGTAGAGTGCATTAAGGTGGCAATTTTCGGATTAGCTTTTTTTCTTCCTTTGACGAGCATGAAATGCTCCATCAGTTCGTTTGGGAATGCATTATACCTCTTTGTATCCCAGATTTTCAACTAAATCAGACACAAAAGGATTCAAGCCTCTGGCATCTACTTTTAGAGTTAATGGAATTTTCTAACGTTTAAGATCTTAGTATAGCTCTTTGGTTGGGACTTCCTGACCAAAACAGGTTGTGTTTGTTTTCCGAATGACCAGGATTGAAAGATACATTTTTATTTTTCCAACAATTTAGATATTTATGGTCTGTGACCAATATTATTTATGTGACTTGACTTCCATATTTGCTGCAAGAATATAGGCATTACATAATTATCATACAACTTTAATGAAAGAGAATTTTATTCTGAAATGTTTATCCACAATTATTAATTCCATTGTGGCTTCATTTGGAAATACATGTCTATGTGGGCACTATTTGAGAAGCAGAGAAGTGCTTTATCTCTGGCAAAAATAGATGCTTACTGGTTACCGTCAATGAAAGCTGCCATCTGTAAAGTATAAGGATTGTGCCTCGGGATGTCAATAGCAGAAGATAGGATAAGAACAAATTGATTTATTAAAAATGCTTTATAATTTACGTAAAACATTTTTCCTACGTGAGATGTATTAAAATTATTATTTTTTAGATTTAACGTAAATTTTTTTATTTTTCTTCACCTTAAGTCAGAGGTTCCCAAACTGTGTGCCGTGGCTCCCTGGGGTGCCTCGGGACACTTGCAGGGGTGCCCTGGGTTGGTGGTCCAGGACCAATTAAATTTATTCATGGTCAATAAAATAGGCAAAACCAGTGCTGGTGGCTGCCAGTCATAAAATGTGGCCAAACAGAAGCAAATCTTGTCCCTCACCACACAACTGACCCTAAGGATGACATATAAACGCAATCTATTTAATGTAATATTTCTTTCTAAATTTCTCAATAAGAAATTTTTGGCCTAGGGGTGCCATGAAAAAAATTCTGATATTGTTGGGCGCCGTGATTCAAAAAAGTTTGGAAACCACTGCCTTAAGTGAACTGATAACAATGGTCTAAATGTCCACTTCTACTGCACATCAATTTTATATGTTTGGAGGTCTCAACTTAATTGAAAATGTTGTTAATTGTTAATAATTAGACTAGGAGCAACAGGAGTAATAGCTGGTAGTGGTAATATCTAGAGTCATAGGAACATGCTCTGTTGGTGATGTGGGCGCTTGATCACCCCCAATTATTTATGCTGTTACTGCAACTAACCATGTTTGTGCATAGTATTTTTCAGTCATATGTGGGCAGTAACAACAGCATCTCACTGTGGGGGTGATTTAGACTTGATCGCTGTGCTGCTAATGTTGCTGACCTGCGATCAGATAGTCGCCGCCCAAGGGGGAGTGGAAATTCGCCCGTGCAAGTGTCGGATCGCATGTGGGCAGCTGCAAATTCGTTCGCACCTCACTCAGTGTGTGCACAGCCCAGGACTTACTCCTACAGTGCGATCACAACAGGCTGATCGGGGCCGGAGCTGACGTCAGACACCCTCCCTGAAAACACTTGGGAACGCCTGCGTTTTTCCGGACACTCCCAGTAAACAATCAGTTCAGGCTTGGACTTGCCCACAGAGGTTCAGGGGAAACCACCGGTGGGCCCCACTGCCTGGGGGCCCACCTCCTACTAAGGATCAGGTTCTAGACGGTGCACTTGAATAATACATTATACATATGTTACCTTATACTGTACTATGGTGTATTTTCTACAGTGCATTGCTGTCATTAATCTGATACATTATCATGCATGCAGCATCTGAATTTACTGTATATATTTATGAAGGGGCCGAGATGTTGCACTCTCTAATGGTTAGTCAAACCAATGAGGTGGCAGTCCACCTCATTGGTTTCCCATCAGCAGACTGGCCACACACCTAAACATGGGCCCCTACCACTGCATCCCCCCGGTGGGCCCTACATGCCCCAGTCCGACACTGAATCAGTTAACAAACAGGAATGGCCTCTTCCTGTCAATCACCTTGCAAACACCCTTGCAACTGAAATTTTTGTCGCTGACCGGCGATGCCCATTGTTGTTGGCCGACGCTCATGTGCATTGCGGTGCATATGCATGCACAGTTATGACCCGATCGCCTGCTGTGTGAAAATGCATAGCAGCGATCAGATCTGAATCAGGCCCTGTGTCAGGCGATTTTTATCCGCGATTAGCAAACCTCCAGAAACTGGACAGCGCTGCTGATTCCCGTACTGTCCAAAGGAATCCCTAATACCTAGGGCCGCAAGATTTACATGCCTGCTGTAAACATTAGGGGTCTCATGCAGAGTTGAACTTACACCAATTTGTTTATCATAAAATGAGCGCTGCACCTCCTTCTGAATGGAGAGGCATACCAGAGGTGCATGCAAACTCAGGCCCAGTACAATGATAGCATGTTCACACAAACGTGTTTCATGCATACGTGAAGAAATATGCAAATATGCCTGTAAAGAGGCATTTATTTTACACCTGCCAGACTGATGATGATGATGATGATGATGATGATGATGATGATGATGATGATTCCTGAGGAAGTAGAGCTGGACTTTTCTTGCTGTATGTACAGCTCTGCATATGAGTGGAAATTAGTGATGTGCACTGGCCCAAAGATCGGGTTTTGGGTTCTTGTTTTGGATCTGTATCTCCTTCATGTTTTGGATCTGTATTTGTTTTGCCGAAACCTCCCTTGCGAGTTTTGAAACTGTATTTTTTTTTTCAATCATAAAATCACTATTATTGACCCCAATAACATTAATTTTCACTTTTTTCCAGTCAACTTTGACCACCTCACTGCTCATAATATTGTTTTCATCCAGTTTAGGCCAAAAGGTTGCACCAAGGTAGCTGTATGACTAAGCTAAGCAACAGCAGTGGGTGGCACAAGCATGTGGCACTTAAACTACCAACATGGCACATACAGGAAACAGAATGGCACTGCAGTGGCAGACAGGGTGGCAGTTTAATAAACTATACAAATATTTGTTGTCACAGTCAGCAATGCTCCAAACCGCACATAATGCTAAGAAAAGAAGTGCAAGCTGGAATTGTCCTTGGTCCCTCCAATCCACCCTTATGTTGTATATATTAAACAGGACATGCACAGTTTAACAAACCAATCATTTCAGCGACAGGGACTTTTACTTGTGGCTAAAATTATTGGTTTGTTTGGGCCCCCACAAAACATTTTTTTAGAAAGACTACCTCCAAAAAGTAATGACTCTGAGGATGTTGATGATGAGGTGTTAATTACATTCTAAACTTGTACAATAAATTTCATGTCTTCGCCACAAATGGCGTAACATGGAGGAGGTGCCTAGATGGCTAAAGTTCCTATCTTTACTAACTTTGGCCTCACAAATGGAGCAGATGCCTTCAGGACTGAAGTAAAAATAATCCCACACCCCACTGTTTTTATTTTATTTTATGCCCAGGCATTGCAGTGGCTTTCTTTTTATACACAAACAACATAATCAACATCATCAGTGTTAGATAGTAATAGTACACACATATCCCCCTCATCCTGTTCCACTTACACACATGAATCCTCAATTTCTATTATGTCCTCCTCATCATCACCATCTTTACTTGTACTACTCCCCGCATGTGCAGATATTGTGGAAGGAGCTGAAAGATGCTTCTCTATAAGGACAGTGTGAGAAATGTCAGACTCACACATAGCTGACATGGACACCCCTAAATGTTTCTCAAGAGTGTCTGATGGTTCTGATTCAGAAAGCACAGTTTGTCTTACTGCCTCTGCGGCTAACTTTCCTTTTGATGTTTTTTTCTATACCACTGTAAAAATTAAATGATTTTACATGCCCTCTATGCCCCTGGGCATCTGCCTTAGTAGATGACGCTGGCGGACTTGTGTCCTCTTGACTGGTGGTAGCACCTGGCATGTGCTTCCTGCTCTCCTCTCAATTGTTCGTCCTCCAAATCTATCCACATGAATGAGGTGGGGTACAGCACACACCACAATTTCTACAAAAAATTTACCAACTTCAGTGTTGCACAGCACAAATATGAGTCAGAAATAGTAATGAAACACTACAGTTCAATTTTACCAAAAGTGTCGCACAATGGGGGTAATTCAGATCTAACCACTGGGCTGCGTTTTTTGCTGTCCTGCGATCAGATAGTCGCCACCTACAGGGAGAGGGTGAAGTTGTTGTGTGAATGCATGTATTGCAGAGCTGCACAAAAATCAGGTTGTGCAGTCTCTGCACAGCACAGGACTTACTTATCCAGTGCGATGAGACGAGGCTGATCAAGGCCGGAGATGACGTCAGACATCCTCCCTGAAAAAAGCTGGAGCCCGCCTACATTTTTCCGGACACTCCCTGAAAATGGTCAGTTGCCACCCACAAATGGCCTCTTCTTGTCAATCACCTTGCGAACGCCCATGCGAATGCATCCTTCGCACCATCCCGCCGCTGATCCCCGTTGCAGCCGTCCATTGCAGCGGGAGCATACGCATTCCCAATTTGCATCTGATCGCCCACTGTACGACAATGCACAGCAGCGATCAAATTTGAATTAGGCCCAATATGTGTATGAGTCAGAAATAGTAATTGAACACTGCGGTTGAACTTCACCAACAGTGTCACACAATACGTGCATGAGTAGGAAATAATATACAGCGGTCTGACCGGCAATGTCACAGTACTTATGAAAATAAAATAAAATAAAAAATATAATACACTAGGGTACAGCACAAACAAAAAAAAACTTTTTTATAATTATATTTTTAGGCTTTTTGTTTTTAGCTTTTATTATTTTCATTTTACACTGGGATCCCCTGGATGGAGGCACAGATCACCCCTTTTTCAGATACAGCAGACAGAGCACCCTCCTTTGACTGATACAGCAGAGCAACCCATTCAGCTACAGCAGACAGAGCACCCCTTTTTCATATACAGCTGACAGAGCACCCCTTTCAGATACAGCAGACAGAGCACCCCGCTTGAACTGATACAGCATAGAACCCCTTTCAGATACAGCAGCCAGAGCACCCCCTATTCAGAAACATCAGACAGAACACCCCTTTTTCAGATACAGCATACAGAGCACCCCTTTCAGATGCAGCTAGCAGAGCACCCCTTTCAGATAAAGCAGACAGAGCACCCCTTTCAGATACAGCAGACAGAGCACCCCTTTCAGATACAGCAGACAGAGCACCCCTTTCAGATACAGCAGACAGAGCACCCCTTTCAGATGCAGCTAGCAGAGCACCCCTTTCAGATAAAGCAGACCGAGCACCCCTTTCAGATACAGCAGACAGAGCACCCCTTTCAGATGCAGCTAGCAGAGCACCCCTTTCAGATAAAGCAGACAGAGCACCCCTTTCAGATACAGCAGACAGAGCGCCTGCCTCAGCCCAGACAACACAGTACTGAGACTGACACGTCAATCCAGTATACTCTCCACAGCCGGAGTGAAGATGGCGCAGATCACTGGGGGCATTTATAGAATCCAAAACCAGTGAAAATCCGACAGCGGGATGATGAAGTTCGGCCTTGATTTGGGATCTAAGTAATGGGGGAAGTCCTGAGCCGGACTCGGATCCAGACTTGGATTGCAAAGCTTGGGTGGGTCTGGTTCTCGAGTAGAAATATGTTATTTTTGCAATCGCTATTTTTTTTTTATTGATGCCCATTGTGCATCCAACTACTCAGTTTCAATATTTACAAATACAGTTTGCTCTAACATTATAGTAATGGTTCGAATTAAGGACACCACTACCTCTGGTCACTTTGTAACTCATCCCACAAGTAGTAAGCAGATGATCTTTAGAAGTGATTGATAGTGGTGTATCCTGCTGCACTCTTCCCCAGTCTGTTTTATGATCCTATCAGGACCATTGAAACTCTGTAGATAGATTTTAAACATAGATAAATGTATGTAAAGTATTTTTCTCGCTTCTTCCACTCACATATTATCACTACTCATCACAGATACAGTATATAGAAGATATACAGGTTGCATTGCCAAGAAGAGTACATGTTAATGATGATGCAAAACTCTTGTGCATGACCAGGAAGGGCCATGCCAATTACTTTGGTAAATGTTTTTTGGGGAACTAATAATGATGTAATTACTAATTACTAATAGTAGAGGCAGTATTAGCACTGATAAAGGACATAAGCCATCTTTGTGACTGCCAAGCATCTCAAAGTGTGCAAGTGAGCATAGACTTCCACCAAGAAGCACAGATAAGGAGCAAGAAGGTGCGTTCGGTTTTACAGAGTAGTCCAAGAAACAAAAGTGAATTTTGCTGAGTAAGAATATTGAGATTTGATCATGGTGGAGAGTGAGCATTTATAAGGATGTTCCTTGCTTTGAAAAAAGGCACACACCAATTCTCACCTCACAAAAAGGACTTGAATGTTATGCAGTGTTCTATACTTGAATGTTGCTCATTTCAGTTTTAATTCAGTTGAGTAGTGATTGTATATATTAGTCTGTTGGTTCCTGCAAATTTATTTTTTTAGTCTTTTTCTTCTTACAGCGTACTTCCACCCCACTGTGTGCTATTCCTGTAATGTTTACCTCCACTGATTGCATACCCTGACAGCCGCATCCTACGCAGTGTGCCCCAGATGGCTGCCTTGGATGGTTCCTCCGTGGGCAGGGTGTGCTTCATTTGGATCTTTCCATGCATGGCATATGATACCACTACACCCATGTAGGTTTACTCATACATGTATTTGGCTCTTGTATGGCTCATCTCCCACGGTGTAACCTTGGTAGTGCGTCCAACGTGGCTGCTTCATCAGGTGCACTTGTGGATGGGATGAAAAATACATGAACATGATGGTTTTGTTGGAACTCTACTCTGAACTTTAGGACTCTCCCCATTTTGTGTTATTTCTTCTAGGGGTGGACTATTCCACCCTGGGTAATCCTACGCAGTGCGCCCAAGATGGCTGCCACACCTGGTACCTTGTGAGGGTGGAATACACAACCCTTGGAAGTTATTACCCAAAATGTCTACACCAATCATGCATTATGCTTACTGTGTGCTCAAGATTTTCTTTTATGTCTGTGTCGCTTATCTATTGCTGTATTACTTAAATCTTCTGTATTATGTGCATTGTTATTGATGCCTTAAAGCGCCTTGAGTCCTGTTGGAGAAAGAGCGCTATATAAATAAAATTATTTTCTAAGAACCGAACCCTACTGAACATCATGTCCTGAGCCCGGATCTGAGTCCGGCTTGGGTTTTCCCGCCTGACTCGGAAACCAAAACGAGGCAAAACGTTATCATCCCGTGTCAGATTCTCGCGTGTTTTGGATTCCATATAAGGAGCCGTGCATCGCCGCCATTTTCACTCCAGTCCTGGAGAGTGTAGCGAGTGGACATGTCTCTCTCCTCAGTGTCTGTCTGTGCAGGAAAGTGGTGTGGGGACCTGCTCTGTCTTATGTGTGTCATTCCAGCGCTGTGTTGTGCTGCATCAGTCCAGTGGTGGTGTCTTGTGCTGCATCAGTCCAGTTACAGTGGTGGTGTCCTCTGCTGCTGTATAAGTCCAGTCCATTGCAGTGGTGCTGTGTTGTCCTGCATAAGTCGAGTGGTGGTGTCCCTGTGCTGCTGTATATGTCCAGTGGTACTGCCGTAAAAGTCCAGTGATACTGCCGTATATGTCCAGTGATACTTCTGTATAAGTCCAGTGATACTGCAGTATAAATCCAGTGCAGTGGTACTGCCGTATAAGTCCAGTGATACTGCCGTATATGTCCAGTGGTACTGCCATATAAATCCAGTGGTACTGCCGTATAAATCCAGCCCAGTGGTACTGCCGTATAAGTCCAGTGGTACTGCTATATAATTCAAGTGGTACTGCTATAGAAATCCAGTGATACTGCCGTATAAGTCCAGTCCAGTGATAATTCCGTTTAAGTCCAGTGATACTGCCGTATAAGTCCAGTGGTACTGCCTAATAAGTCCAGTCCAGTGGTACTGCCGTATAAATCCAATCCAGTGGTACTGCCGTATAAGTCCAGTCCAGTGGTACTGCCATATAAGTCCAGTGATACTGCCGTATAAGTCCAGTCCAGTAAGACTGCCATATAAGTCCAGTGGTACTGCCATATATGTCCAGTCCAGTGGTACTGCTGTATAAGTTCAGTGGTGCTGTCCTGTGCTGTATATTATTTACTCCAAATAAAGGGGTTATTAATATATAATAAATATATATATATATATATATATATATAACATATATAATAAGTCCCTTACAGTAGCACTGTGTTGTCCTGCATCAGACCAGTGGTAGTTTCCCATGCATCAGTCAGTCCAGTGACCAGTCACAGTGGTGGTGTCCTCTGCTGCCATATGTCCAGTGCTGCTGTATAATAAGTCCCATAAAGTGTCGCTGTGTTGTCCTACATCAGACCAGTGGTAGTGTCCTGTGCTGTATATTATTTACTCCAAATAGAGGGGTTATTAACATTTACTCAAAATATAATTTTTACAGGGTTTGCCCTGTGTGGTGTAGGGGTACGCTCTCCTGTGCTGCATTTTGTTATATAACTCCAGAAAAATAATGGAGAACAAAAATTTGGAGGATAAAATAGGGAAAGATCAAGAACCACTTCCTCCTACTGCTGCTGCTGCCGCTGCTGTTGTTGCTACTGGGAGTCGATCGTCATGCCAGAGGGGAAGTCGGAAGACCACTTGTACTACTTCAACTAAGCAAATGACTGTCCAACAGTCCTTTATGAGGAAGATGAAATATAACAGCAGTCATCCTGTTGCAAAGGGGATAACTGAGTCCTTGACAGCTATGTTGGTGTTAGACATGCATCTGGTATCCGCCATTAGTGCAGCACTGCAGTGGGATTTAGGGGGTAATTCCAAGTTGATCGCAGCAGGAATTTTTTTATCAATTGGGCAAAACCATGTGCACTGCAGGGGAGGCAGATATAACATGTGCAGAAAGAGTTAGATTTGGGTGGGTTATTTTATTTCTGTGCAGGGTAAATCCTGGCTGCTTTATTTTTACACTGCAAATTAGATTGCAGATTGAACACACCCCACCCAAATCTATCTCTCTCTCTGCACATGTTAAATCTGCCTCCCCTGCAGTGCACATGGGGGGTCATTCCGAGTTGTTCGCTCGTTATTTTTTATTTCGCAACGGACCGATTAGTCGCGAATGCGCATGCGCAATGTCCGCAGTGCGACTGCGCCAAGTAAATTTGCTATGCAGTTAGGTATTTTACTCATGGTTTTTTCTTCGTTCTGGTGATCGTAATGTGATTGACAGGAAGTGGGTGTTTCTGGGCGGAAACTGGCCGTTTTATGGGTGTGTGCGAAAAAACGCTACCGTTTCTGGGAAAAACGCGGGAGTGGCTGAAGAAACGGAGGAGTGTCTGGGCGAACGCTGGGTGTGTTTGTGACGTCAAACCAGGAACGACAAGCACTGAACTGATCGCAGATGCCGAGTAAGTTTGAAGCTACTCAGAAACTGCTAAGAGGTGTGTAATCGCAATTTTGAGAATCTTTCGTTCGCAATTTTACTATGCTAAGATTCACTCCCAGTAGGCGGCGGCTTAGCGTGTGCAATGCTGCTAAAAGCAGCTTGCGAGTGAACAACTCGGAATGACCCCCATGGTTTTGCCCAATTGCTAAAAATGTTCCTGCTGCGATCAACTCAGAATTACCCCCTTAGACAATTGATGGAGGTAGTGTGTCCCTGGTACCAAATCCCATCTAGATTCAACTTCACTAGGAAAGCGATTCCCGGACTGTACAGGAACATTAAGAAAAGTGTCCTCAGTGGGGGTCATTCCGAGTTGTTCACTCGTTGCCGATTTTCGCAACGGAGCGATTAAGGCAAAAATGCGCATGCGCATGGTACGCAGTGCGCATGCGCTAAGTATTTTAGCACAAAACTTAGTAGATTTACTCACGTCCAAACAAAGAATTTTCATCGTTGAAGTGATCGGAGTGTGATTGACAGGAAGTGGGTGTTTCTGGGCGGAAACTGACCGTTTTCTGGGAGAGTTCGGAAAAACGCAGGCGTGCCAGGGAAAAATGCGGGATTGTCTGGAGAAACGGGGGAGTGGCTGGCCGAACGCAGGGCGTGTTTGTGACGTCAAACCAGGAACTAAATGGGCTGACCTGATCGCAGTGTAGGAGTAAGTCTCGAGCTACTCAGAAACTGCTAAGAATTTTCTATTTGCAATTCTGCTAATCTTTCGTTCGCAATTCTGCTAAGCTAAGATACACTCCCAGAGGGCGGCGGCCTAGCGTGTGCAATACTGCTAAAATCTGCCAGCGAGCGAACAATTCGGAATGAGGGCCAGTGTCCTGAAAAATGCGGTTGTAGCAGGGCAAACTAAGGACTACATGACTGTGACAGCCCACTGGGTAGATATATTGCCTCCCGCAGCAACAACAGCAGCGGCACCAGTAGCAGCATCTCACAAACACCAGCTCGTTCCTAGGCATGCTACGCTGTGTATCACCGGTTTCCATAAGAGACACACTGCTGAGAACCTCTTACGGAAACTGAGGGATATCATCGCACAATGGCTTACCCCAATTAGACTCACCTGGGGATTTGTGATATCGGACAACACCACCAATATTGTGCGCGCATTACATCTGGGCAAATTCCAGCATGTACCATGTTTTGCACATACAATTAATTTGGTGGTGCAGGATTTTTTGAGAAATGACAGGGATGTGCAAGAGATGATGTTGGTGGCCTGAAAAATTGCGTCCCACTTTCGACATTCAGCCACTGCGTGCCACTTCTAGATGAGCCAGGTGTTTGTGCCTCACACTTGTGTCGCTTAGCTTAGCCATCCAGCGACCTTGGTGCACCTCTTTTTCTTCTTTGCACCATGTGCTGTTTGGGGACTAGATTTTTTAAGTGCCATCCTGTCTGATACTGCAGTGCCACTCCTAGATGGGCCAGGTGTTTGTGCCGCACACTAGTGTCGCTTAGCTTAGCCATACAGCTACCTCATTGCACCTCTTTTTCTTCTTTGTATGATGTGCTGTTTGGGGCCTATTTTTTTAAATCTGCCATCCTGTCTGCCACTGCAGTGCCACTCCTAGATGGGCCAGGTGTTTGTTCCGCCCACTTGGGTTGCTTAGCTTAGTCATCCAGCGACCTCGTGCAACCTTTTGGCCTAAAAACAATATTGTGAGGTGTGAGTAGAAATTAATATTATTGAGGTTAATAATACCGTAGGATCAAAATTACCCCCAAATTCTGTGATTTAAGCTGTTTTTGTGTTTTTTTTCAAAAATCATCCAGATCCAAAACCAAAACCAAAAAGTGTGGTTTTGGCAAAACCAATCCAGATCCAAAACACGAGCGAGGATCCAGATCCAAAACACAAAACACTGCCGCACATCTCTAATTATTATTATTTTTATTTATTATTAATGCTTAACAGATGTGGTTAAGGGAAATTGTGAAGGAAGGTGGACAGGGAAGGAAACAATTATTGAGTGCAGCTTATAAAATCAATCAGATCCATGGTGGTCAAGAGTGGAACATTACTTATGGTGGGTGGAGTCTTATCAAATTATAAATACATTTCTGAAAGTCATTGAGGGAAATTGAGCTGTGAGTTGGTTATTATAGCAACCAAAATAACAATACTTGGGCATATTTCTTTGCTTTATTGTTAATTCAAGTATGGGTTATAATTAGAGATGTGCACTTGAAATTTTTCGGGTTTTGTGTTTTGGTTTTGGGTTCGGTTCCGCGGCCGTGTTTTGGGTTCGACCGCGTTTTGGCAAAACCTCACCGAATTTTTTTTGTCGGATTCGGTTGTGTTTTGGATTCGGGTGTTTTTTTCAAAAAACACTAAAAAACAGCTTAAATCATAGAATTTGGGGGTCATTTTGATCCCAAAGTATTATTAACCTCAAAAACCATAATTTCCACTCATTTTCAGTCTATTCTGAACACCTCACACCTCACAATATTATTTTAAGTCCTAAAATTTGCACCGAGGTCGCTGGATGACTAAGCTAAGCGACCCTAGTGGCCGACACAAACACCTGGCCCATCTAGAAGTGGCACTGCAGTGTCACGCAGGATGGCCCTTCCAAAAAACACTCCCCAAACAGCACATGACGCAAAGAAAAAAAGAGGCGCAATGAGGTAGCTGTGTGAGTAAGATAAGCGACCCTAGTGGCCGACACAAACACCTGGCCCATCTAGGAGTGGCACTGCAGTGTCACGCAGGATGGCCCTTCCAAAAAACACTCCCCAAACAGCACATGACTCAAAGAAAAAAAGAGGCGCAATGAGGTAGCTGTGTGAGTAAGATAAGCGACCCTAGTGGCCGACACAAACACCTGGCCCATCTAGGAGTGGCACTGCAGTGTCACGCAGGATGGCCCTTCCAAAAAACACTCCCCAAACAGCACATGACTCAAAGAAAAAAAGAGGCGCAATGAGGTAGCTGTGTGAGTAAGATAAGCGACCCTAGTGGCCGACACAAACACCTGGCCCATCTAGGAGTGGCACTGCAGTGTCACGCAGGATGGCCCTTCCAAAAAACACTCCCCAAACAGCACATGACGCAAAGAAAAAAAGAGGCGCAATGAGGTAGCTGTGTGAGTAAGCTAAGCGACCCTAGTGGCCGACACAAACACCTGGCCCATCTAGGAGTGGCACTGCAGTGTCACGCAGGATGGCCCTTCCAAAAAACACTCCCCAAACAGCACATGACGCAAAGAAAAAAAGAGGCGCAATGAGGTAGCTGTGTGAGTAAGCTAAGCGACCCTAGTGGCCGACACAAACACCTGGCCCATCTAGGAGTGGCACTGCAGTGTCACGCAGGATGGCCCTTCCAAAAAACACACCCCAAACAGCACATGACGCAAAGAAAAAAAGAGGCGCAATGAGGTAGCTGTGTGAGTAAGATAAGGGACCCTAGTGGCCGACACAAACACCTGGCCCATCTAGGAGTGGCACTGCAGTGTCACGCAGGATGGCCCTTCAAAAAAATACTCCCCAAACAGCACATGACGCAAAGAAAAATGAAAGAAAAAAGAGGTGCAAGATGGAATTGTCCTTGGGCCCTCCCACCCACCCTTATGTTGTATAAACAGGACATGCACACTTTAACCAACCCATCATTTCAGTGACAGGGTCTGCCACACGACTGTGACTGAAATGACGGGTTGGTTTGGACCCCCACCAAAAAAGAAGCAATTAATCTCTCCTTGCACAAACTGGCTCTACAGAGGCAAGATGTCCACCTCATCATCATCCTCCGATATATCACCGTGTACATCCCCCTCCTCACAGATTATCAATTCGTCCCCACTGGAATCCACCATCTCAGCTCCCTGTGTACTTTGTGGAGGCAATTGCTGCTGGTCAATGTCTCCACGGAGGAATTGATTATAATTCATTTTAATGAACATCATCTTCTCCACATTTTCTGGAAGTAACCTCGTACGCCGATTGCTGACAAGGTGAGCGGCGGCACTAAACACTCTTTCGGAGTACACACTTGTGGGAGGGCAACTTAGGTAGAATAAAGCCAGTTTGTGCAAGGGCCTCCAAATTGCCTCTTTTTCCTGCCAGTATAAGTACGGACTGTCTGACGTGCCTACTTGGATGCGGTCACTCATATAATCCTCCACCATTCTTTCAATGGGGAGAGAATCATATGCAGTGCCAGTACACGACATGTCCGACTCCGTAATCGTTGTCAGGTCCTTCAGTCCGGACCAGATGTCAGCATCAGCAGTCGCTCCAGACTGCCCTGCATCACCGCCAGCGGGTGGGCTCGGAATTCTGAGCCTTTTCCTCGCACCGCCAGTTGCGGGAGAATGTGAAGGAGGAGATGTTGACAGGTTGCGTTCCGCTTGACTTGACAATTTTCTCACCAGCAGGTCTTTGAACCCCAGCAGACTTGTGTGTGCCGGAAAGAGAGATCCAAGGTAGGTTTTAAATCTAGGATCGAGCACGGTGGCCAAAATGTAGTGCTCTGATTTCAACAGATTGACCACCCGTGAATCCTTGTTAAGCGAATTAAGGGCTCCATCCACAAGTCCCACATGCCTAGCGGAATCGCTCTGTGTTAGCTCCTCCTTCAATGTCTCCAGCTTCTTCTGCAAAAGCCTGATGAGGGGAATGACCTGACTCAGGCTGGCAGTGTCTGAACTGACTTCACGTGTGGCAAGTTCAAAGGGCAGCAGAACCTTGCACAACGTTGAAATCATTCTCCACTGCGCTTGAGACAGGTGCATTCCACCTCCTATATCGTGCTCAATTGTATAGGCTTGAATGGCCTTTTGCTGCTCCTCCAACCCCTGAAGCATATATAGGGTTGAATTCCACCTCGTTACCACTTCTTGCTTCAGATGATGGCAGGGCAGGTTCAGGCGTTTTTGGTGTTGCTCCAGTCTTCTGTACATGGTGCCTGTACGCCGAAAGTGTCCCGCAATTCTTCTGGCCACCGACAGCATCTCTTGCACGCCCCTCTCGTTTTTTAAATAATTCTGCACCACCAAATTCAAGGTATGTGCAAAACATGGGACGTGCTGGAATTTGCCCATATTTAATGCACACACAATATTGCTGGCGTTGTCCGATGCCACAAATCCACAGGAGAGTCCAATTGGGGTAAGCCATTCCACGATGATCTTCCTCAGTTGCCGTAAGAGGTTTTCAGCTGTGTGCGTATTCAGGAAACCGGTGATACAAAGCGTAGCCTGCCTAGGAAAGAGTTGGCGTTTGCGAGATGCTGCTACTGGTGCCGCCGCTGCTGTTCTTGCGGCGGGAGTCCATACATCTACCTAGTGGGCTGTCACAGTCATATAGTCCTGACCCTGCCCTGCTCCACTTGTCCACATGTCCGTGGTTAAGTGGACATTGGGTACAACTGCATTTTTTAGGACACTGGTGAGTCTTTTTCTGACATCCGTGTACATTTTCGGTATCGCCTGCCTAGAGAAGTGGAACCTAGACGGTATTTGGTAACGGGGGCACACTACCTCAAGAAATTGTCTAGTTCCCTGTGAACTAACGGCGGATACCGGACGCACGTCTAACACCAACATAGTTGTCAAGGCCTCAGTTATCCGCTTTGCAACAGGATGACTGCTGTGATATTTCATCTTCCTCGCAAAGGACTGTTGGACAGTCAATTGCTTACTGGAAGTAGTACAAGTGGGCTTACGACTTCCCCTCTGGGATGACCATCGACTCCCAGCAGCAACAACAGCAGCGCCAGCAGCAGTAGGCGTTACACGCAAGGATGCATCGGAGGAATCCCAGGCAGGAGAGGACTCGTCAGAATTGCCAGTGACATGGCCTGCAGGACTATTGGCATTCCTGGGGAAGGAGGAAATTGACACTGAGGGAGTTGGTGGGGTGGTTTGCGTGAGCTTGGTTACAAGAGGAAGGGATTTACTGGTCAGTGGACTGCTTCCGCTGTCGCCCAAAGTTTTTGAACTTGTCACTGACTTATTATGAATGCGCTGCAGGTGACGTATAAGGGAGGATGTTCCGAGGTGGTTAACGTCCTTACCCCTACTTATTACAGCTTGACAAAGGCAACACACGGCTTGACACCTGTTGTCCGCATTTCTGTTGAAATACTTCCACACCGAAGAGCTGATTTTTTTGGTATTTTCACCAGGCATGTCAATGGCCATATTCCTCCCACGGACAACAGGTGTCTCCCCGGGTGCCTGACTTAAACAAACCACCTCACCATCAGAATCCTCCTGGTCAATTTCCTCCCCAGCGCCAGCAACACCCATATCCTCCTCATCCTGGTGTACTTCAACACTTACATCTTCAATCTGACTATCAGGAACTGGACTGCGGGTGCTCCTTCCAGCACTTGCAGGGGGCGTGCAAATGGTGGAAGGCGCATGCTCTTCACGTCCAGTGTTGGGAAGGTCAGGCATCGCAACCGACACAATTGGACTCTCCTTGTGGATTTGGGATTTCGAAGAACGCACAGTTCTTTGCTGTGCTTTTGCCAGCTTGAGTCTTTTCATTTTTCTAGCAAGAGGCTGAGTGCTTCCATCCTCATGTGAAGCTGAACCACTAGCCATGAACATAGGCCAGGGCCTCAGCCGTTCCTTGCCACTCCGTGTGGTAAATGGCATATTGGCAAGTTTACGCTTCTCCTCCTACAATTTTATTTTAGATTTTTGAGTCCTTTTTTTACTGATATTTGGTGTTTTGGATTTTACATGCTCTGTACTATGACATTGGGCATCGGCCTTGGCAGACGACGTTGCTGGCATTTCATCGTCTCGGCCATGACTAGTGGCAGCAGCTTCAGCACGAGGTGGAAGTCGATCTTGATCTTTCCCTATTTTTGGAACCTCAACATTTTTGTTCTCCATATTTTAATAGGCACAACTAAAAGGCACCTCTGGTAAACAATGGAGATGGATGGATACTAGTATACTTATGGATGACGAGCGACTGCCGACACAGAGGTAGCTACAGCCGTGGACTACCGTACTGTGTCTGCTGCTAATATAGACTGGATGATAATGAGATAAAATTAAAATATATATATATATATCACACTAGTACTGCAGCCGGACAGGTATATATTATGTAATGACGGACCTGCTGGACACTGTCTGTCAGCACTGCAGACTCCTAAAGTAAGCTACTAGTATCAAGAAGATAGAAAAAAAAAACCACGGGTAGGTGGTATACAATTATGGATGGACGAGCGACTGCCGACACATAGGTAGCTACAGCCGTGGACTACCGTACTGTGTCTGCTGCTAATATAGACTGGATGATAATGAGATAAAATTAAAATATATATATATATTATATATCACACTAGTACTGCAGCCGGACAGGTATATATTATGTAATGACGGACCTGCTGGACACTGTCTGTCAGACTCAGCACTGCAGACTCCTAAAGTAAGCTACTAGTATCAAGAAGATAGAAAAAAAAAAAACCACGGGTAGGTGGTATACAATTATGGATGGACGAGCGACTGCCGACACAGAGGTAGCTACAGCCGTGGACTACCGTACTGTGTCTGCTGCTAATATAGACTGGATGATAATGAGATAAAATTAAAATATATATATATATATATCACACTAGTACTGCAGCCGGACAGGTATATATTATGTAATGACGGACCTGCTGGACACTGTCTGTCAGCACTGCAGACTCCTAAAGTAAGCTACTAGTATCAAGAAGATAGAAAAAAAAAACACGGGTAGGTGGTATACAATTATGGATGGACGAGCGACTGCCGACACAGAGGTAGCTACAGCCGTGGACTACCGTACTGTGTCTGCTGCTAATATAGAATGGATGATAATGAGATAAAATTAAAATATATATATATTATATATCACACTAGTACTGCAGCCGGACAGGTATATATTATGTAATGACGGACCTGCTGGACACTGTCTGTCAGACTCAGCACTGCAGACTCCTAAAGTAAGCTACTAGTATCAAGAAGATAGAAAAAAAAAAAACCACGGGTAGGTGGTATACAATTATGGATGGACGAGCGACTGCCGACACAGAGGTAGCTACAGCCGTGGACTACCGTACTGTGTCTGCTGCTAATATAGACTGGATGATAATGGGATAAAATTAAAATATATATATATATCACACTAGTACTGCAGCCGGACAGGTATATATTATGTAATGACGGACCTGCTGGACACTGTCTGCAGAATGCGTTTATAAAAACACCACACAACGAGTGTTTAACTTTTTCAGGCAGACAATCACAATATACTGGTGGTCAGCAGACAATCACAATACTGGTGGTCAGTGGTCACTGGTCAGTCACACTGGCAGTGGCACTCTGGCAGCAAAAGTGTGCACTGTACTTAAAATATGTACTCCTGCTATAACTGCTCCCCAGTCTCCCCCACAATTAAGCTGTGTGAGCAGTGAGCACTCAGCACAGTCAGATAATGATATACAGTATTACATATGATGCAGCACACTGGGCTGAGCACAGATATGGTATGTGACTGTGTCACACTGTGTATCGTTTTTTTTCAGGCAGAGAACGGATTAATTAAACTGGTGGTCACTGGTCACACTATCAGCAGCAAGTAGTACTCCTCCTAATAATATGCTCCCCAAAATTTGTGTCTCTCTCTAGTACTCTAGTCTAAACGGAGAGGACGCCAGCCACGTCCTCTCCCTATCAATCTCAATGCACGTGTGAAAATGGCGGCGACGCGCGGCTCCTTATATAGAATCCGAGTCTCGCGATAGAATACGAGCCTCGCGAGAATCCGACAGCGGGATGATGACGTTCGGGCGCGCTCGGGTTAACCGAGCAAGGCGGGAAGATCCGAGTCGCTCGGCCCCGTGTAAAAAAACCTGAAGTTCGGGCGGGTTCGGATTCCGAGGAACCGAACCCGCTCATCTCTAGTTATAATATCCCTAAACCTTTTATTGGATGGCAATATATGAATCTATAATTTTATTTGCTTTTATGATGTCCTAATATGAATTACTCCCAACTGAGAAAGCAAATAACCGATTACTTGTTTGTCTGCTTTAAACTAGAGTTGAGCGGGTTCGGTTTTACTTGGATCTACTCGGATTTACCCAAATCTCCTTATTGGCTATTGGACGTCACGTGTTTTGGATAGCCAATAAGAAAAATTCAGAAAATAAGAAATGGTGATAATTCTGGCTTAAAGAACCGAATAAATCCGAATCCTCTCATCTCTACTTAAACACCCTGTTAAAAGATGTATTATCTACATTGGTACTTTTACCATACTACACTGTAATGTAAGAGTATGTAAGAATGCTCTCAACAGAGCATCAATAAAAAAATAAGAAGAAGTTTCTTGGCAAACTAACAGCCAGCAATCTTTTTAGGAAATAAAGACAATTCTGCACCAACTAAAGAAGAATTGTTTAAGGACTAAGATAGATCTGAAGAGATGTGCTGCTCACCATCTCTATCTCTATATTATTTAAACATAGGGGCAGTGGGTTTGACTTCCTTGATTTTGTAATATCAATAATAAGTCCTATAGAAAGAAGTGTACTAAGATGTGGAGTGATAAAGTGGAGAAAGATAAAGCACCAGCCAGTCAGCTCCTAACTGCCATGTTACAGGCTGTGTTTGAAAAATGACAGGAGCTGATTGGTTGGTAGTTATCTCTCTCCACTTTATCACTCTTCAAGGCTTAGGGGGACATGTAGTAAGCAGTGATAAAAGTGGAGAAGTAAGCCAGTGGAGAAGTTGCCCATTGCAACCAATCAGCATTGACGTAACATTTATAATTTTCATACTATAAAAGTATACAGAGCAGCTCATTGGTTGCCAGGGGCAATTTCTCCACTGGCTCACTTCTCCACTTTTATCACTGATTAGTACATGTCCCCTTTAGTACTGTACATCTGCCGTTAATAATCTTTTTACTGTTAAGGGATAAGTGGTTCACTTCCCCTAATTTCACAAGAAGCTTTGCATAATTTCAATATGCAACTTAATTTCCACTAGTAATCTAGCCCACTATTGTAGTATCATCTGTAAACTTTACTATTAGATTTGATTTTGATGTAGAAACCAATTCTGTGAAAAAGAAAAAACACCAAAAAACAATTGCGCATAAACCTTTAAAATTGCAGCCCGGGTTAACTCACAATGGTTCACCAACCATAGATATAGCAATAGAATACAGAAAGAAGAGAAACCCAGTGGCGCAAAAAAGGCAAAACGTGTGGCATATAATATAATATAATAAGTCTTTCCTCTTAATGAAGAATCCTTTTCATAGAAGAAATTCTTCTTTACGGCTTTTCCTCCAGAAGATGTACATTTAATACAAGCATAAAAGGCACATAGAACCTCCTGTGGGAATTGACGACTCTTACGAAGATAAAAGAGCGGAACCAGCCGATCCTAAATTCATACAAGCCAAAGTCCCTGTAGAGTTACCAGGAGGGGAAAATGTCCAGTCTCAGCATAAAAGAATCCACCAGCTTAATTCTATATAGAAGAAATTGAAAATGAACATAGGACACACACACCCATGAGGAGTGATCGGACTAAGCAGAAGCTTTAAAAAGGTCACATCTCCCAACATAACTGACTGAGTTTGTTCAGACAAAAAGTATAAAAGCTAGTTATACATCAACATAGTGTAACCATTGTCTTGTAACTTGGCAACAAGCATAGCAGGAACAATGGTATTGAAGGAAGAGCTATAATCCACCATACAAGTTCCAAGGAATATAATGGAACACTGCAAGAATGATATCCTCCGAGTACATATTTGTCCCATATACAAATTGATACCAATCAAAGTACACTGATAAGCCACCCTTGAGATGCCGTAAAACCATTCTTTCAGAACACTTCATAATTAATAAGAGCAAATGGACGGTATAAACCCAGTGCCAATGAACCTTTAGGAAATGGCACTATCATTGCAGTTTTAAAACACCTATGTATGATACACTAAGCTAATGTGAAAATAAAAATCCTAGTAAAATCCTTGCTAGCTGGTCTGCACAACCCCATAGACTTCTTCCCAGGATTTCACCTGGACATGGGGCCTTTCTAACATTAGTTCGACACAAACACAGCCTGAAATCTGACTTGTCCAAAACAAGTAACCTATTCCATGGTGGAATAAAATCTCCAACCATTGGGATATCATTAATTACGGCATAAAATAAATGAAAGTCATCCACATAAGGGACCCCATGCGGGCAAGAATTCTCAGATCAGTGATCTGGCATATGCCACTCCACATGCTTCTAGAATTGCAATTTTCACATTCAATTTTCTTGCAACAAGCCTCCGTGGCTAACGTAATCCCCTTCCTCAGATTACATTGAGCCATTTTATATGTCTGAACATCTTTGACTTTAAATGCCTTGTCCCTTAAACCTACTAAGGAGCAAGCCCTGCTATTAAACCATGGGTTTTCACTTGGAAACACCCAAACATGTTTCCTTAATGTTGCAGTTTTCACAGCCAATTAATGTACAATAGTGGAGTAGATACCAACATCAATGCAAGAGTCCACAGTATTTTCCTCCACGAACAACTACCAAGAAAACCATAGTAATCTCCCAAGCTAGATAAATTGGCCTTCACTTAAGTAATGATAACTAATAAAGTCAGTTGAACAATGATTTTCATTTGTGAACCAAGTATTATTTATATAAGTTCATAGTCCATCTCTTTCATATTATTTATCAGGCTCAAATGTCCTATAAGCTCTAAACAGAGTCAGAGTCAGAGATATTTCCACCAAGGCAAGATTCGGTGAAAATCAAAGCCAAGCAGTCCTTGAAGGACTGATGGCAAGCAATTTTAATGTTATGTCATCCAATTTATTTGTATGATACTTAACATTTTTTGTATGCTACCTTAAAATTAACAAGAAACAAACTTGGTAATTAGGGACTAAACCAGGGGCGGAACTCCCAGAGGCAATGGATACTCCTGCCTCCGGGCTCCAAGCTCTGAAGGGGCACCTACATGTATAGCAGCACCTGTGTGGTTCACAGCAGGATCCAAGTGTAACCGCTGGTCTACCAATGGAGCTTGCATCTGCTGCAGAGTTAATCGTCTCTGTCCCAGGAGCCCTGCTAACACCTGTAATAGGAGATAGGATGACTCCTGTCTGGTGCTATTCAGCCTGCATTGCAGCAAGAGATGGTGTACCCATCACCGCTGCTGGATTATGAGCTGGGACCCACCATTGAACGCTGATTCTGCATGCTGCAGAGAGCCTGACGGTGACTAATTAGCCATTATCACACACCTCAGCTGGTTTCAATTGTAAAGCGCAGCGGTATTTGCTGCGCTATATAAGAAACTGTTAATAAATAAATAAAAATAAACACTACCAATTCTCTGCAGTATCCATAAAGAGCGCTATCAATAAATTTCTGTAAGTAGTGTGTGTTTATATATACATACATACACACGCACACATCTTATTTGTTTTCCCTTTTTTTAAGGGGGATGGACCCAACCTCCAACTTGCCTTCAAGCGACTGGGATGAACTTATGCCCCTGGACTAAAGATCTGGTACCTCAACGCTGTAAAGGCTCTTTTCCTCTTTCGCTTCTATTATCTATAAGGGAATCGATGACTCCACATAAGACTCCGCTGTCCACCCTGGCCATGGCATGTTCAATGGCTCCAGTTCTCTCCTTCTTTTCCATTGCAGAACATGACATAACATAACATAACATTTACTATAGAAAAAAGATTTGAGGCTAAACGTAATGAAGTCTGAGTTGGCCGGGAACCAGCACCTCCAGCCAACTTGGACTTCATTACATCCGTCCCCTGGTTGTTTCAAATGAACAATGTGCTGCTTTTTTTATTTATTTATTTTTTGGTTAATAACAGAAAAAGACTTTATTTTAGAAGAATCAATCTTGTACCCTGAGGCTGACCCATATAAATCCAACATCTTATAAAAGTTTAGAAAGAACCCACTCCACTACCACACAGCTGAGCCTAAAGATGTCATATAAGCACATTTTACATAATTTTATCATTTTTGCAGAATTTCTCACTGAGAAACTTTGGAATTAGGGTTTCTATGAAAAAATGCTGATACTCTAGGGTGGCGTGATTCAAAAAGATTTGGGAACCACTGATTTTATGTGAGCACCTATAGGCTCAATAACCAAGTTCCCAATTGATAGCCTAATTTGAAGATGAGACAGTGTGTTGTAGTACTACCGGTTTATGGCACAGTCCCGATACACAGCATTGTCTCCGGTACGTGGCACAGATACTCTCTCTATGGCAGACAGACTAAGAAGACACTCGGATACACCACACACCACACAGTACACACACAGTGGCACACTAGGGATCTGAAAGCTAAAACTGGTGCAAACACGGTTATTTCATTCTGCAGCCACTCCACTGCACCTTCTCCATACTTTGCAACTTTAACTTCTCCAGTTTGTTGGTGAAAATTGCTGATCCTCTGAAAATGATACGATCTTGCTCTGTAAACCTATGCACTTTGGAAGAATGTGTATGGTACCTCAAGTGATGATTTTAGGTTGTGCCTTTGGGGCTTCAGAAATGAAAGTATTTAAAAGTTATGGATCATGGTCTTCATCCTACAGGCCCAACAATACCTCATGAAGTCTGGTTCTGCTCTCCACTATGCTTCAAATTGGCAGCGTCCTTGTCAGTGTCCTTCAATGTTAACATCATGCTATTTAAAAGTTTTGCAGATAATATAAACTGCTCAACAACTTCTTCCCAGCCTGCATGGAAATGAATTGAGGGGAGCAAGAATCTGCACTTCATGATATTCCATTACCCAGGGCTACTCAGAATATTGAGGATGCAGTCATACCAAGCGCAATGTTTTAAGTCACAGGAATCACAGCTGACATCAGATGCAGGGTTCACTATGGTATGCCGGCAGTCGGGCTCCCGGCGACCAGCATACCGGCGCCGGGAGCCCGACCGCCGGCTTACCGACAGTGTGGCGAGCGCAAATGAGCCCCCTGCAGGCTCGCTGCGCTCACCACGCCCATGCCGTCAGTCGGCATACTGAAGACCACCCCAGATGCACGCCCCGAAACCGGCCAATACATCCCTGCATTTTCCCAAGCACTCTCCACTAACGCCCACTTCCTGGTGATCTCACTATGATCGCATTTTGCTGGGCCTGCGATCGCATTGCGGCTTTCACACATGCGCAGTCGGACGATAATCGGACTATTTGCAATTTTGTGATCCATGCTGAATAAGGTATCCTGTAGGTATGCAAAACAAATACTATTGTTATTAATATTGTGGTTTCTCTTTTTTGCAAAATAAGGTTGTTTGATGATTATTATAGTAGGTCATCATCAGACAAAACTTACAATATATCAGTCTTTCCTGAATTTGTTAACAAACAATAATTGTTACTACAGTATATGACAATTGTGTTAGTAGTCTTTTGTTTGTGCTTGTCCACTAAGCGTAAACAGCATGTAAGCTGCAAACAATATAAATTGAGGGTCATTTATAAAGCAATGTAGTACATTTGATCACACGTAAATTCACTGTTTCTGTTTTTGACCATAACCAATACAACATCTTTATATGCAAAAAAGACCACTATGCATTTAGCTAGACAATATTTAAATGTGATAAATAGATACAACTATTTTAAATGTATATAACTTTTAAATCATAGTAACAAATAATATTGACATTAACAATGTGAAAGCTGACCGGATGCATTTTTCCCAGTACACCCCATCCCACCCTTACCATTCAACCAGTAACCACTGCTCCTCTCGTATCTTTCCCATACCCTTTCTTCTTCCTTGCCCTTTAGAATGTAAGTCCTCAAGGGCAGGACCCTCCCTCCACTTGTTTCACTCTTTACCCCTAGACTCTCATAACTAAGCGCCTAAATCAGACCTGATCGCACTTCTGCGAATTTGCAGAGATTTGCAATCAGATAGTCGCCGCCCCGCCAGAGTGAAAATCCGCCCCGTGCAAGTATGTGTACATCGTACGAAAAGCTTTGCAAATGCCAGTCAGCTGCAAATCCATTCGCAACTCACTTACCATATAATGATTTTTCCAGTCTGTGCAGTATTGTGCGTAGCCCAGGACTTACTCTTACAGGGCCAACAAAAAAAGGCGCATCTGGCCAGAGCTGATGTCACATACCCTCCCTGAAAATGCTTGGGAATGCCTGCGGTTTTTTCCTGACTCCCAGAAAACGTCCAGTTACCACCCCCCAAACGTTCGCTTCCTGTCAATCAATCTGCATACGACCAGCGATCAAAAAAGACGTAGTATTTTTTCGCAGATTGGCCTCGCACCTGCGCATTACAATCCATATGCACACGCAGTCGCTCGATAATTGGCTGCTTTGCGATTTTGCACATCAGCGATCAGGTCTGAATTAGGCCCTAAGTCAATAGGCGTATTTATTCCTACACATGTAATTATATACAATATTTGTATGCTAATCACAGTGTTCATTTGTTGCTTTGCTTACCTTGTTTTGTTGTTTTTGCATAAATAAATGCTAATAATAATAATAATAATAATTTCATATGCAAAATGGTGCCATAACATAGGCTTACATTTAATATCTACTTTGTTATGATATTAACATTTACATTTAGTGGGAACCCTTGTGCAAGGACAACAAAACAGTTCATGGCATATATGTGCACACATTTGTGCACATTGGAAAGCAGTACAGTATATTAAATAAAAGTTTACATTAAAAATGACAAACCGTAAACATTAATAAGATAATATGTCTCTGGCCCCTTATTTCTTCAAGTAGATCACTAATTGAAAAAAGCAGACAATCTTAGGGGGGTATTCAATTAGAGGCGATCCATTTTCGGACAATAATAACTGCCTGATATCGCAATTTTTGATATATGGTCGTTATGGCAGTATCCAAATATAGGCATTTTTTTATCGGCTGAAAATGGACTCGCGATCATGTGATAACACTTGGGATCTGGTATAAGCTCCCGATTCCATGTGTTATAGCGGCTCAGGCGACCAATTGTCTAAGATTATGCTTGAGGCACCCGAAGCATAAACCCTGATAAGTGCCAGCATCAGGGGGAAAAGCGCACCACATTGGGGCTAAATGGATAGCCCCTGGTGAACCTATTAGCGGCAATAGCTTAATGCTGCTAATAGCATATCCCCCTTAGTATTTAATGTTTGGTAAACAAAAAATATACTGCTCCTGCACAAACACAAGTCCTAATAGCATCTTAAGTATGTCACAATGCTAAGATATCATAGCTGTTATGGGGCAATTGGCCCAATAAAATTTCCATTGGCCCATGACATCATCTCCAAGAGCTGATGATCTGGCTTACCATATACTTTTAGTGAGGGTGCGGTTCAACATATCTACAGTAAAAAGATAGACAGTCAATAAGTCAACCCCAATTGGCTGACATGTAAAAGGTCAACATGGTCAAAAGGTTGACAGGGTTTAAAGGTCAACGTGGAAATAGTATACAGTAGAAAAGGTCGACAGGAACAAAAGGTCAACAGGGTCAAAAAGTCAACATGAAAATGGTCAATTCAAAAATGGTTGACAATTTTTTTTATGTCATTTTGTATGTTTCACCATATCTTATCCAAATTAGTGGAAATGTGTACCCTCCAGGGCTTTCTTCACTCGCCATGCTTTGGGCAAGCTGCCTCTATCTTACTATTCCTAGTCATAGTCCACGTGGATGGTAAATGAAAGGGTTAAAAAATTACCCGTGTCACACCATTCACAACACAGGCTACCCGGGAAGGTGCCAGGTTTGATCCTGGTAGCTACCAGGATTGAATTCCCCAGTAACACAACCTGGGTAGTCTCTTTCATACCATTTCTGGACCCAGGTGGCCCTGGCAATAACACAGGTTATAGTGCGAAAAGGAGTATAACTGATTTGATCCCTATGACTGGAGCAGAAACCATTGTAATACACCTTTTACACCAGATTCCCAGGTCGGACCCAGGACTTGAACATGGTTCCAAGCTGGGTCAGACCCGGGACTCTCCCCATTTATACCGCAGTGCCAATCCGGGATATTCACAGATCGACACAGTTTACACTGCACCCAGTGTCTTGTGGCCCTGGCGCTTAGAGATGATGTCATCACCAAGCGCCGGGAAATCCTGCAGACCGGTGCTCCGAGGCATCATGCTGGGGGCAAGCCTAGAAATCTGGAAGCTGCTGTGCTGCCCCAGCCTCCGGCGCTTCCAGGCACCAGACATGGTGCTGCTGTCTGCATAGAAGCATGTGCTATGTCCCCAGCCTCAGCCACTATATGTCAACCAGCACGGCGCTGCTGTCTGCATAGACAGCATGCACCGTGACCCCCAGCCCCCTGACCGCCCGCCGGTAACTGTGGAGCGGGAGGTTTGCCATGCTGTAAATGGGTGCTGGGTCGGCTGACCCGGCTTACCCATTTACACCGCCTTCTATCCCGAGTCTTAAACATGTACAACCCTGCTTGCAAGTCGGGTTGGATTCCCGGGAAAATTCTCCTGGGGTTTAGAAGAAGGACCCTTTTACACCGCCTGCAGTCCCGGGATTTTGCGCGCTCCTGTGCCAAATCACGGGATATTTCAGGCGGTGTAAAAGAGGTATAAATGTGGTGAGAAAACCTCTTCAGACAGCTAAGACTGACTAGTAATCAGAAATGCAACAATCAACAGCCTTAGGATAAACAGTCTTCTAATCATAAATTAAACTGGCAATGCCACAATGCCAAAAGTCTCTGGGTTTGCAGTAGTAATCAGAATTGCAGCATTCAGTAGTCTCAGGTTAAACAGATTCTTATACTATTGTGATAGACTGGAAATGCAAAAACTAAAAAGTCTCTGGATTTGTGGAAGTTATTAGCAGTGCAACAATCAATAGTTTTACTGCTAAGTTTTACTTTGAATACAACAATATTAAATAACAGGGCAAAGTCTCTGGATGTGCAGTAAGTAACAGGTGAATGAGCAGTTGCAGTTGTGAAGCAGGAAAAGGAACCTAGCTGGTCAGGTTCTCAGAGATTTTCAGTCTCTGGTACACTGAACACAGGGGAGCCCATTAGGTCTTATTATTTATTATTATTATTATTATTTATTACCAGTTATTTATATAGCGCACACATATTCTGCAGCGCTTTACAGAGAATATTTGGCCATTTACATCGGTCCCTGCCCCAGTGGAGCTTACAATCTATATTCCCTACCACACGTACATGTGCACACATTCATACTAGGGTTGATTTTAGTTGGGATCCAATTAAACTACCAGTATATTTTTGGATTGTGGGAGGAAACCGGAGTACCCGGAGAATATACAAACTCCGCACAGGTAGAGCCATGGTGGAAATCAATCCATGACCTCAGTGCTGTGAGGCAGTAATGCTAACCATTACACCATCCGTACTGGACAAAACCTCTCCGTGATTTAACCAATTTGTATAAACGACAGGTTTTGTCCATTTTCCAGTGTTTGGTAGCAAATGGTCGATTGTCAGTTGCTCTTATCCATTACCAGATTTTCATTCCAACCACAGATTATCTGCCATATAATTGTATAGTGTATGCCCAGTTTAAGATTTTCAAAGGCTCTAATAGTCTGAGCGTATTGCAGGTCCCACAATAACATAAGTATGTGCATTTTTACATATGTACACCTGATACAGCAATACTGTTGGGTTTTGTGTTGGATGTGATTTTATATTCTGTATGAGCAACTTATCATTCACATTGGCAGCAAAATTGTGCAATAGTTACTGTAGCTTTGCTGCCTCAAAGCACTACTTTTGTGAGTTTAATTCTGACCAAAGCCTTATCTGTGTTTAGTTTCTATATTCTATCTTTGTTTGCCCAGGGTTTTCCCCAGGTGCTCCAGACTCCTCTCAAAATCCATAAGCATACTGGTCAATTGGATCCGGTATGCTATACCGGCAGATGGGATGCCAGCTGTCAGTATACCGACAGCGGCATCCCATCTACCGGTATCCCAACAGTAAGGCAGAAAGGCCCCTCATGCTGCCTATCTGCGCTTGTTACGCTTCGGCACGGGTTCTTTTTCCACTCGGGTGGTGATGTGGACCCACTAACCAAATGGGCAAACGGGGTGTGTGCTGGAATTCCATCCGTCGGTAAAATGCCAGCGTCCTGGTTAATTGTCTTTTGGCAAATGTTAACCCTAGTGTACATGATCTAGGGAATATAGATGGTAAGCCCACTAGCGTCACAGAGAATGTGACTAGTATATGTAGTTTATCAGTTGAATGAGTTCTGCTTTTACGTGTTTTATTTTGCACACATTTGTTAACTGCATAAGTTGCATCTGGCAGAAAGGACAAAACATATCAAAACAAAAGCACATGACAGTACGGATGGTATTATGATTAGCATTACTGCCTCACAGCACTGAGGTTATGGGTTTGATTCCTACCATGGCCCTAACTGTGTGGAGTTTGTATATTCTCCCCGTACTTGCGTGGGTTTCCTCCGGGTTCTCCAGTTTCCTCCCACAATCCAAAAATATGCTGGTAGGTTAATTGGCTCCCAACAAAATTAACCCTAGTGAATATGTCTGTGTGTACATGTGATAGGGAATCTAGATTGTAAGCTCCACTGGGGCAGGGACTGTAAAGCGCTGTGGAATATGTGTGCGCTATATAAATAACTGGTAATAAATAATAATAATAATAAATAAATTTTAACAGGCACATGTATTAAGCATTAAAGAAGTCACACACTAGAGACTGAAGGAAAACATCTCACTCAAGATGGCAAATGGCAGGAGAAAAACAAAAGAAAAAACATGGTCTCTCTGGGTAGGTTCAGTGCTGAAACATCAAAATGAATAAGAAACAATTCATATGTGAAGAGAAGCAATTATGGTCATAAATTGTTGCATATACCTACCAGTATATATTTAAAGTGTGAGAGGAAACCAGAGTACCTGAAGGCAGGCGTGAATTTAGGGGTCAGGGTGCAACAGTAACGTCCACCACCCGCCTGCCTAATTTTATTATTTTTAATTGATTAGTTATAAGCCCTCATTTAATGATAGCCAATTTACTAGAATCTTATAGAAAAAGCCACTAACGATGACATTTTTTATATTTGTAATTATTGATACATATTTATTAAGTAGGACAGTTTACAGGGGCAGTATGTGCATGTCCTACACTCTATTCAAGATGGCATATATGGCATATATTACAGTACAGTGCCTCACGTGCCTAATGGGAAATTCTCCACTGCCTGAAGGAAACTCGTACAAGCATGGGGAGAATATACAGACTACACAATTAGGGCAAAGATGGGAATTGAACCCAAGACCTCACTGCTGTGAAAACTGTAAGGCTATGTATTACAGCTTTTGTACTGCCCAGATAATGTTATGCATGAGATATGAGTCCACATATGCATCATACAAGATTCATAGATATAAGTCCACATATGCATTATAGATGGTGTATATAGATGGTGTAATCCTTATCATAAATGTCTCACAGTACTGAGGTCATGAGCTTGATTACCACCATTGCCCTAACTGTGTGGAGTTTGTACATTCTCCATGTACTTGCATGGGCTTCCTCTAGGAACTCTGGTTTCCATCCACAATCCCAAAATATACTGGTAGTACAATTGGCTCCCAACAGAAATTTACCCTAGCGTGTTAGTGTGTACATTACATGGGCAGACTGGATGGGACAAGTGGTTCTTATCTGCCATCAAATTCTATGAGGGGTAAGTTTACTAAAATGGGACTTCTATTTAAGATGGGATGTTGCCTATAGCAACCAATCAGATTCCAGACACTATCTTCTAGAAGGTGCTAGGTAAATGAGAAGTAGTCTCTAATTGGTTGTTATGGGCAACATTGCATATTAAATAGAACTCCCATCTTAGTAAATTTACCCCTATGTTTCTATGTATAGATATAACTCCATATATACATCATACAAAGGTGGGGGGGGGGTGTTAGCTAGTGATGCAGATCAAAGGACTTTTTTCCTACTTTAAACTACTGTATTTTTATGTTGTGTGTGGTTTTTTGGGGGTTTTTTTTTTTATATATATATTAGCCCTAAGGCCTCATGCGAACTAGCGTTAGAATATTTTACTAGCATTTTCTAACTGTATTTAGCATATGTATGTATTTTACATGTTGTTTCTATTACAAATGATTTAGATTTAGGGAAACTTGCATACAGATTCTCCTTAATGTATGCCACTACACGGGGATTAATGGAGATTATTAGACCAACAACTACAACATGTTTAATTCCCAAGATATTTTTTATTCTGTTATCTTTTAAACAGAAACAGTTGCAATAGAATTCTAATAACATTTATTAGTAGTCAAAAACAGTCCACAAAACTGGATATATCCATTCAATGTCAGAAGAGACCAAGTTAAGCAGAAAATGAACCAGAAATTGTTCATCATATAAGTGGGTGTTATCATCACACATCATCAATTACTGTCTTAAAAGGCACTTTTTTCAAAACTTTAAGGCAACATTCATCCCAACCTAATAATTTTTTTAAAAGAATCCACCGCTACTACACGCCAAAACATTTTGTTATTCCACAATCACATAAACTCTATTATTAATCAAGTAAACTGTTCATAGTCTCTGTTGGTGCTGCCAGTTTTAATTCTCATTTGTCAAAAGAATTACATTTCAGGATGAGGAAGGGAAGCCTATAAGATTCACGCTGGCAGCACCAACTTCCTGAAATTGGCATTGTGCTTTTGGGAAAGTCATCTGATTTCATTTGGTTACATTAATGGCCAGAGCCGTTTCTTGGGGCAGGCGAGCAGTGCAACCGCACTGGGCGCCCGCCGCAGCACTAACTGTGGCTCCCTTCTTCCCTCTCCTATTTCTCCCCGAGTAACCCGCTCGGGGGGCGGAGTTTCACGGAATGACACGGTTGCGTCGTTACGTCACGACTCAACCCCATCACTCCGCGAACCCCCCCCCCCCCCCCCCGAGCGGAGTACAGAGGGGGATCCAAGTTAGGAAGAGGGAAAGGCCGGCGCAAGGAGCAACTAGTGACGCGGGCCAAAGAGCGGTAATCGCCTCTGTAAGTATTCTCTCTCTCTCTCAATATGTAAAATGGGGACACCTGCCGTAATGTGTGAAATGGGGACTCTTGCCTGCCGTAGTGTGGGGATTTAATGTATCAAGGGCATTGCGGTGTGTGGCATAATATGGTGCAGTGAGCAATACTGTGTGGGGCTTAATATGGTAGAATTTTTTTTTCCTGTGGTGGTCGTGATCTGTTGGAGCAGGGTCAAAAACTGGATTGTGAGGTAGTCTTTTCAGACGAGGCCATGCCCATTTAAATGAGGCCACACCCATTTAGATGAGGCCATGCCCTCTTGCCGGGGTGCACGCGCAAGTTGGTTTTTTTTTATCTAGGTGTGTGTATGTGTGGGGGGGCACATTTTTTTATGTCATAGCGGGGCGCATTTTTAAATCTTGCACTGTGAGCCAAATTGGCTAGAAACAGCCCTGTTAATGGCTGTCTGTGGCAACCAGATACAAATGTAATAAAAAGTTATACTGTTACAGGTACTTAGTGGCCCCTCTAGTGCAAACTAATGGTGGAAAAGTGGTATTTCTATATCACAACGCAGAGCCCATGGTGTTAGTTTCAACCCAGGTATGATATGTGTGTTTGTATGTTCTCTTTGTATTTGTGGGGCAGATGTATTAAGCATGGAGAAGCGATAAAGCAGTGATTAGTGGAAGGTGATAACGTACCAACCAATCAGCTCCTAATTGTCATTTTTCAAACCTGTAATGATTGGCTGGTGCGTTATCACCTTCCACTTCTCACTGCTTTAGCACTTCTCCGGGATTAATACATCTGCCCCTGTGTTTCCTGTGGATGCTCCAGTTTAATCCCACATTTCAAAAGCATACTAATAGCGTTATTTGCCATACGATATAATGGGGCCAATGTATTAAGCCTGGAGAAGTGATAAAGCAGTGATAAGTGCAAGGTGATAATGCACCAGCCAATCAGCTCCAATATGTAAATTGGCAGTTAAGAGCTGATTGGCTGGTGTGTTATCACCTTGTTTTATCACTTCTGCAGGCTTAATACATCTGCCCCAATGTACTTGTATGTGGAAGGGAAATAAATTGTTAGCTCCATTGATGGGAAACTAAGGTAAATGGTTTCCTATCTCTGGAAAGATCTGTGTAATATGCTGCTTCCATACATAATATCATAAATTAAGTATAGGAGCGAGTTGTCAGAAGAAATGTCGGTGATAGTAGCTGGCAAATTATACTCACCTTCTAGAAAAGGTAAAGTTAGTCAAGGATTAAACCGTTCTCTTGCATATTTATCTTACATAGCAATTTAAAAAAACAAATAGCAGAGAATGTACTTTTTGTACTATATTATATTTTTTGCAGCATGTAAGTAACAGTCTTGCTTACATTGAGATGAGAAATAGGAAGATTTATTCTAAGAGAGAGAGAGACTGTATATAGATAGATAGACTGTATATTATACAAAAGTTTTTAATAAGTACATTGATTGATTGATTGATTGATTGATTGATTGATTGCATCAGTTTCAAGTGGCAATTGAAATATGTAAAATTAGTATTTGACTGCTATGCTATATGTGTTGAAACTTTCCATCTGACTGTTACAACTTGTGTAACAAGTATAAATTATATAATACTATTGCCTAATAAACCATAATAGTATTCAGCATGTATTATAGGACAAAAAGGATCATCCGCTTTCCTTGATACTGCTACAGTATGTTTCTTACTGTGTTCTTGTGAAACCTGTAACATATAATAGGAGAATGTATGTAACCTGATCTGAAAGTTGGCCTTTGCCAGGTTCACAATGAGGATTAATTCGCACAGAATTGTGTACATAATGAACGAGGCTAGGGAAAGTGATCTTTACTAATTTATTTTACATTTAATTTATGATATTGTAACATGTAATCCTGCCATCGTAGGTAAACGTTAAACCTTTTAATAACAGCCCGGATGACAATTCCTTGTATTACCGCACCATGGAAAACATGCACCCGTTTAAGTTTTGCCCAATGTCAAACAATCAAGTTATAATGGGGCATATAAGAGAATTGATTACGTAATATAAGTGTGGGGCTACACATAGCGGCCAATCACTTGGCCGCTATGTGTGGCCCAGACCTAACACTATAGGAAAATATGGTGAAAGCTAAAATGTAAATGAACATCATTCGCAAGCAGTGAATAATAATCGATTGCAAAGAAGCCTACACTATGATCAAGCAAATAACGAAAAATGCATGTTATAAAAATATCTTAAATAAAAGGCTATCTATTAAAGAAATGTATGTCAATAGGTGGAATAACATGTATCTTATCTTAAAGGGTAATAATGCCCATTTAACTCATTTTGAAAATCAAAACGGTGCAACAAAGCCCAAAGGATTAATTAATATGTGCATTGATCAAGTGGATCTTTTAAATCATTCCTAATGAATGAAACTCTGCAAATCGTTAAGCACATCGCATAAGTACTACAACAGGTCACTGATGGCCGTTTACCTGTAAAATGTCAAGGTTTCCTTGCCACTAAAGTTGTGGCAGCCATAAAACTAAAGGTATAGTACAAAAGCAATTATATGAATACCTGGATCCCGGCAAAATGAGAATTTATCAATCAACAGCTTCATCGCTTGAAAAATACAGTATTCACTGTTTGTAATTGAGCCTGCAGCGCTTAAATAAATCATTGATGGGTAAAATTGCACATGCTCACTTAAAGTATAATGTGATTTAAGAGGACATGTTAATGAAAGTCGCCAAGCCCTTGCACCCCTGACATTAGAAATTCATCACACATCATTCTGTAATTCTTGCACATTATTATATATGCCTCTTATTTATAACAATATAACGTGCGTGTGTTTTGTTTTATATACATTTTAATATAATTTTGGTGTGTTTTTGGACATTCCTTTTTAAAGTACAGGGGAAAAAATAATATAAGAAATTGGATTTAAAAGCATAGAGATTGGCTTTAAACGTTTTAGATTAAAGAGGAGGAGGGGGTGATTGCAGGCTGTGGCTGCAACAATGATTAGTCTTGATCTAAAAGCTGTTCTGTTCTCTAGCACATTGGGTAAGTCCTTTATCATTGGGTGGCAATGCCACTGCCTGTGGCTATTGCTTGCCTCGAGCTAAACTCTGATGGCAAGCAGGAGTCTATCAACAGCCTTCATTAGAGAACAGAGCTTGCCACAGCTGCGGTATGACCCTTTCGCATTCATTCTATTGCTAGTCCACAAACTAATGTCCTGTCTAGTGAGGAATTACCATGCTTATAAATAACATCCACATTGTGTGTGTGTGTGTGTGTGTGTGTGTGTGTGTGTGTGTGTGTGTGTGTGTGTGTGTGTGTGTGATATAGATATAGGTATATATATATATATATATTACTGTGCGCAGGAAATGCAGTACAGGAAACTCGTGATTTAAAGATGATCTGGCAAAATGTCAGGTAGCGCCTTGCAGCCATATACTGTAGGTGCACTGCGATCTTATACCTTGATTCAGAAGTAAACGTTTTAACGTAGTTTATAATCAGCTCGTTTGAATACTTTCAAATTCCTGGCTTTAAAGTTAACACTTGGGAATTAAAGTGTGTTCTACCATATAAATAAATAACAATTTCTCCATAGAAAATAATATTTCCAGAGCAATTTATCCATTTAACGGAATATATATTTTTTTCACAGTCGTGTAGTGATATATTTATTGATTAATAAAGGACAATTATCACTGCCCTTTAACTCTCAAGTTACTCTCCATAATAGCAGTACTATAATCTGAAACGGTTATTCAGAGAAAACACTGCTACATTTAAAATAGCCATATTGGTGCTGAAACAGTTAAATAGGCCTGTGCACAAAATGCATGATGTACCAGAACACTGGTTTGAACATTAATTACATAATAGCATGTGTAGCCCTCCAAGTCACCACACAATATGCCTTACATATACATAGGTTGAGAGGAAAAAAAATATATATATATATATATATATATATATATATATTAAATTATATTTTTTTTCTTAGTCTATTCAATAAGTGCAGCATCCAGATCATTCAGTCATTTAGAAACATAGAAACCATACACAGAGTTGGACAGCAGCTAAGAAACGTTTGGTTTAACTAGTCTACCCTTTTTACCTTTTGGTAACCTCAACCCCATTTGATCTAAAAAAAAAAAAGTTGTAGTAGGTTTGTAGTGATAACGTTTTGTCAGAAAAAAGTGTATTTCTCTTTGATGGAATGTCAGCAGAGTGTATACACAGTGTGGACTGTCAGTAGAGTGTATCCAGAGTGTGGACCCTCTGCAGAGTGAATACAAGTGTGGACTCTCAGTAGAGTGTATAAAGAGTGTGGACTGTCAGCAGAGTATGTATATGTCAGTAGAGTGTATACAGAGTGTGAACTGTCAGTAGAGTGTATACAGAGAGTGGAGTCTCAGCAGAGTGTATACAAGTGTGGACCCTCAGTAGAGTGTATAAAGATTGTGGACTGTCAGCAGAGTGTATACAGAGTGTGGACTCTCAGCAGAGTGTATACAAGTGTGGACTCTCAGCAGAGTGTATATAGAGTGTGGACTCTCAGCAGAGTGTATACAGAGTGTGGACTGTCAGCAGACTGTATACAAGTGTGGACTCTCAGCAGAGTGAATACATGTAAGTAGAGCGTATAAAGAGTGTGGACTGTCAATAGAGTGTATACAGAGTGAGAACTGTTAGTAGAGTGTACCCAGAGTGTGGACTGTCCGTAGAGTGTATACAGAGTATGGACTGTCAGAGTGTAAACAGTGTGGACTGTCATTAGAGTGTAAACAGAGTGTGGACTCTCAGCAGAGTGTATACAGAGTGTGGATTCTCAACAGAGCGTATACATGTCAGTAGACAGTAGAGTGTATACAAAGTGTGGACTGTCAGTAGAGTGTATACAGAGTGTGGACTGTCAGTAGAGTGTATACAGAGTGTGGGCTCTCAGTAGAGTGTACGTCTACAGAGTGTGGATACCAGAAGAGTGTATGCAGAAAATACAGATGGTGATTTGTTTAAAAATTCAGTCACGCCTCTTTGTATGAGTGCAGAATAGGCTATGGCTCTTCATACATTTCTAAGTTTATTCTTCCAAATTGGGACACTTTAACAACATGTTCATGAAGAAACTGGATACAAGTCATCTCCACACAACCATAGAGACCATACCTGCACTTAATATTTCTTGTCAGCCTTAAATGGTTATTACTAACTCTATTCTGTAATAATATAATTAGTAAAGGTGTAATTTAACAACGTAGATCACAATTTGTCCTTAATGGTTGGCATATTAAGGAAAGTTAGTTACTACGTTAGATAAGGGCAGTATATAAGGTTACGTACAGACGTAGACATTTTTATGTTCAATACTTACATGACACAAAATATGCTATTAGAGGTTACATGGCGCCTGAGGTAATATGTGAGAATAATAGTAATAATAACAATAATAGCCCAGATATCTACCATTTGAAAATGCATATTAATTCCAAATGCTAATACAACGGATGAAATGCAATTACTTATTTTCTGCAGTAACAAAATGTACAGACAAATTAGTGTCCCAATCTATGTATAATAAGGTTTGTAACATAAATCCATATCCTATTTCAAAACATGACACATAAATGATGATCAGGAGAACATTGATTCCCCACACATTGCTCATATGTTGTTACACCTGACAATACTATTTGCATGCAATGTAAATATTTCATCAGTGCCCTGGGTATGAAGGTATGGGATCAAATAATCATTCATCAGCGCACACTACAAGTTATTGTTAAAAGAAAGAACATCGCTGTCAAGACATTTTCCCTCAGTTTCCTGATTGCGTAAGACGTATTTTGTGGATTCATTAGGTTCTTCTTCTATAAATGTCCAATGTTGCAAGAAACTACTCTAGTGCATAATACAAAATTATATGTTTTTCAATAATTCTATTATATTTATATACATTCAAGAATATAAATTGACAGATTGAATTGCATCCTCTGTGATGTGTTTGTAGAATTGGTCAATGTTAAACTTTAACACGATATTTCTTCTTGATAGGATATTAAGTGGATAGATAGATAGATAGATAGATAGATAGATAGATAGATAGATAGATAGATAGATAGATAGATAGATAGATAGATAGATAGATATAGAGTAATAAGCCATACGTGAGAAGGATTTGCACTAGATTGATCTGTATCAATGCCATAGTAAATGAGTTCAAAGGTTGACCAAATTGTGATTGGAAAATACTGTGCATTTCTCTAAGAAATAAATCATCGGTATTTACATTTATAAGCATACTGTATTTGTCTTATCCTGCACTAAGTGTACTAAAAAATCTTTCTGCTTAAACTTTGTAATATATTCATGATGACGCAACTGTCCTGTAACGGATTTAGTGGTTTCTGTTTCCAATTTCCCAAGCATCACTCACAGCAAATATTACCATGGAATACGCAATGCAGGAACTAAACAATGATCTGCCATTAGCAAGATATTATGAATGCATTTCCTTTCTATGGAACATTCTGCCCACTGCCCTCCTAAGCATATGTGTAACAGTACTCCACACAACATTTCTCCTATCAGTCGTGCTGTCATTTTAGAAGGTGCTTGGCTGTGCCAAGTAATGCTGGTACAACACGGTGCGGTTTGTTAAATGTTCACATTATTTGCAAGGTCTATGGTTTGATAAAAGGAGACAGTATCGTGAACAGAGTTGATTGAAATGGCGTGTGCCTTGCTGATGGGAGCCAGCTAGGGACAATGCGCTGTGCATCTATGGACACTCCAGCAATTATTCCTCTGCGTTGAAGGTGGATTAGTGCAATGGAAAGAAGCATATGTTTGGCCTGGGGCGACACTCCCCCTGGCTGAGCTTAGAGAATGGGAGCGGAGAAAGAGGCTGAACCTGGAATATCAAACTATACCAGAAGCAGCCTTCCCTAGCACCACTGAGAGAGGAGACAGCTTTTAGGCTGGGACTGGCTCTCTGGCTCAGAATACCAAGCAGCGGATATTCTCTTACACTGTTTATACCATGGTTGCTCTGAAGCAACTTAGACACTTTACACATACTCAAAGCATTTACTAACCGATTGATCCTAAATGAATAGTTAGGGATTTACCTGCATAGGCTCTTGTTACACATTTCATACAATGGCAATAGATACTTCCACTTGCAAGCTATAGTCACACCTACTATTTATTCTCTTTCCCAGATGACAAATGTCTGTACATGTTGAAACAAACCTCTTCTATTTATGAAAAAGTATGTCTCTGCCAGAATGAATTCGCAAGCGCATGCATCATCATATCACTTAGACAATGTGCATCTTGTAATATCGGAAGGGGGGAATCACCATTTACCATGTTATTTTACGACATTGTGGACTTATTGTTTAATCAGGACGGATGCATAGAACTCCATTGATTAATAAAGGACAACACTAAAGGTTCCCTGCGTTGCTTAAATGATAACATCATTTCTTATTCACATGTGAACCCACTTCCTATGTTAAATATCTATATGCTGCTAATAAATAAAATCACACCAGTCGTGAAATACACTTATTTCATAGTTCATTTGTGAGCAGTAGCTGTGTACACAATGGTTAGCATTACTGCCTCACAGCACTGAGGTCATGGGTACGATAGCCACCATGGCTCTAACTGTGTGGAGTTTGTATATTCTCCCCGTACTTGCGTGGGTTTCCTCCGGGTACTCCGGTTTCCTCCCACAATCCAAAAATATACTGGTAGGTTAATTGGCTCCCTACAAAATTAACCCTAGCATGAATGTGTTTGTGAGTACATGTGGTAGGGAATATAGATTGTAAGCTCCACTGGGGCAGGGACTGATGTGAATGGCCAAGTATTCTCTGTAAAGCGCTGCGGAATATGTGTGCGCTATATAAATAACTGGTAATAAATAAATAATACACAGTGAGATATTGATGGAGCAATACAACATACAACAAAGTAGTGTGTTCATTACAATTGGGGGTATTGGTTCAGTAGCTGCCTTTCTCTTTATTCAGTATTAACCCTACATTGTAAGTTTCACAAATGCTATGCAAAATATACAGATTTATACTATTATCAGACTGATTAATGCTCATATATTTATATCGGGCTGATTGGAGTTCACACATATTCACCTGTTTTCTATGGACTGCATGTAGACGTTTACACATAGATTGTACCTGTGTAAGTACTATAACGTACGAATCTTCTCTTCTATGAACCGTATATCTCGTCTAGCGCATGCGCTGTGGCTTTCACTATCTTGTCACATGCAATTGACAGCATGTAGCAATCACCAATATTTTCAGCTCGTTATGGTTTCAGCTGTTAATATATTCACATATAGTGTCAACTAGACTAGAGGGATTCAGTTTCAGCAACTTTGCCCACGTACTTATCAAAATACGTACACAGCATTTTTTTATTCATTATCTTATTATATTGAGCTGTGTCCATCCAACAAGTAGTAGTACAAAATCTAAACCATTTTATAAACCCAGTTTCCCTGCCTGATAATTTATACTTCTACAAAACATCATGCTGCTTTGTACTTAGCTTCTTAAATATTTACAACATTTGTTTTACCTTTGCAACATTTTTATTGTTAATGCCCTATTTCCTGGCTGCGCCATACGGGGCGCATTAAACCCACCCACTGATCTCTCCCAAAACACCAAAAAGCAGGTGCAGTGCTATGTCACCCTGTCAAGATATACAATGTGTTTGTTTGATTTTACGAGCCCTGCATAAGCCCTGGATCTACATAACACGTTTAGCACATAGCTCTGAATCTCGCGTGGTGCTGATTTTGGGGTAATTCATGTGTCAGTGTAAAGGTGGGGATGGGGGTTGGGGGGAGTGATGCTCAGACCAGAGCCACGTCTTCCTGGGTGCAAACTTAGGAACAATACCTACATGAGGCTTGCTTAAGATGCTGTTATATACATAACGTTATTCTATTTTCTATTTTTAATTAACATAGACATAACCCTGGCAATAACAGGACCCAAGAAACAATGAGAGCAATGAAAAATGACCTGTGCCTTCTATCATCTCCGACTTGCACCTGCAATTCCTATAGAAAAATCTGCATTTGTTATTTATGTTTCAAATCCCCCATGTAGCCAGGATCTATAACGATTGGAGTATGTTTTATATGCCAATAATACACACACAATTCAGCACAAGACGTGAGTGAACTGCCAATAGCTGAGGAGCCTAGGATGGGATCTCTAACCGGATACAGCAGATGCTGGCTTGGTGCAGGCCACTACAGCTCGATTATCCTCTGGACACGTTAGGAAAGCATTAGTGATTGATAATGACGCTCATTAACCCCTTTTCTCTCCAAAGACGAACCCACAATCAGCAGGTCACTTCAAACAGCTGAATTGAACATATCAACATATCCATATATATACTTACAGTAGATAAGTAAAAGTGGTATCGGATATGAATATGTTGCTGTATGTTTCATAACATTTGTCAACCTTACACTGAGATTTAGTAATACTGTACATAACTATAATATTTCCACTTTTACAAGCACAAACTGCCATCTCAGTGGCATGTTGTGCACATTTCATCATTATTCAACAACTGACTCGCATTAAAGTCTATGGATTTTTATTTTTTTTGAGTCAGTATGAAATTTACTTTATGTTGGAGGAAGCCGACAGTTTAAAATATGAATATTTATACCAAATGAATAAACTGTATTCAATTAACTAAAAATATCGTGCACTTCTGAACTGAAGTGGAATAGACTGTAATTGATTTATTTGAAACCAGAGGTTAAGGACTGAATTAGCTAAGTACAACTGGGTATTTCAAGCCACTGACTTCTCAAATGTCAAATCCTTTCTATATTTAATATTATTTCAGCTGCAGGGCATTGCTATCCTTATGGTTGTTCCACTAGTTAAATCTCAAATTATATTAATATTCGATTCTTTTTTAGGGGGATTGAAGAGGAAAGTGTATAAATTGGGGGGATTGAAGAGGAAAGAGTATAAATTGGGTTAAACCATTTTAACGATAGGCTTTAGTTCTACTATAAACAAATGTAAGTGTTTCAGTTTAGAATAATCTAAGTCAAACAATAAGAATTTAAGATTCATAAAGTATCCTACACAAACCATTGTGTCATTACCTTCAATAATCATATATGTAACAAACGTCGCTATATATACTGTATACACTCACTCCCTTCTGTCAGTTATACAACTACAAGAAGTAACCAAGAAGGTATATGTATATTTAATTATCACTCGTGTAATATATATATATATATATATATATATATATATATATAGTGGAGTGGTGTAATCCTTGTTTACTGCACACATTGATTGCATAGAAACTTAAAAGATCCTGAGCATTTCCTAAATCCACCTTAGAATGAATGGTGTTTAATAAGATTGCTTTGCTTTAGAAATGAGTATTTATGTGTAGCTGCAGAAAGAGCAGCCGTGTATTGCAGTCTGAACGCTATTGTGCCTGAGGTGAGGATCCCACACACAATCTGAGAAGCAGCCAAGAAAAACAGCCTTGACAGACAATGCTACACTTCACCTGCTTCAATACACTGCTTTTCATTTATGTCAAGAATATATACAGTTAGGGTTCATTCACCTCATTATTTCCATACATCTACTTTATAGAAAACCAGATTCTCCAGAATATATAACATTCTAGAGAAAGAAGAAAAAATAAAAGAGAAACAATTGCAGCTAAGCATTTTCTTGATCCACTTTCAATTTGTATTTAAATATCTAGCATTGTTATGAACTGGCTGGCTCATGCAAATAGAATTTAGAGTGCTAGTCCCTTCATCTTGGCAAGATTGATTTTACAGTGCCTTCCATAAGTAGATTACCCGAGCAAAATGAAACATCTTGTGCTTTATCTAACGTGTTGCTTCAACAGCTCAACGAAACGTCAAACAGCATGAAAAAATGTTAATTCTTATTGCACTGTTATTGTAAACAACTTACTATAAACCTACATGTCTGCCTAAGATACTCAAGCGCATCTCAAAATGAAAAGAACCCCAAATCACTGGTAATTTCAACGATTTCGTTTGCATTTCAATACACGTTGGGGGAATTGACCTTATCTATGAATACACTTGTTAATCTGGGAAGAAACCGCAGCATTTCAATGGCAATAATATTTTTACAGTGCTACATTTAACATCATGAAAAGCAGCAATATGGGAGTTTGCGGTTGCTGTTTACAGCCTTTTCCATAATTCCTTACACAAAACAAATAAAATAAGAGGTACTCTCAACAAGAACAGTGACATCAAACCAAACCATCCAAACGGATTATATATGATGATGTGAAAATCATATACGACAACAGTATAACGCTAACCATGTATTTTCAGGTGTATTAAAAGCACTCTTTATCTAATTTAAAGAAAGGGGAAATATATTAACGGTGTGCTACAGCTAACATTGTACATTCCCCAAGCAATTATCAAATATGCCCCCGAGCATCTTTGAAACACACCCATGCACAATGAGCTCCTTGCTTCCCAGTTATATATATTTTTTCCAATAGCCAGATTGCTGGAGGAACAGTATACATGAAAATAACATACTATATTTATTTAGTCTGTTCTATCATTAGGCCACTGCTGCAGCTGTTTGTCCTGTTGTTGTTTCTGCAGCTATGAAGTTGTTGCTTTTTTGCTGTCTGTTTTTATGCTTTTGTTGTTTTCTCCTCCCTTTACGATTCATGGTTTGCTTAAGAAAATGCAATTCTTCTAGCATACACACATATACATTTATGTTTAAAAGAAATACAGTGTCTATTAGCGTGTCATTGAGCTAGAACTATCAAAATGATTCCCTACGCTGAACTCGGAGTTGAAAGTAAGTTTTTATTATACTTAAGGGAAACAATGGGTTCAGCTGCTTATTGCAAGGAGCAATTGTCAAGGGAGAGTTAAACTCAATTACTGTAACCATACTGAATAAAAAATACTGCAAGGACAAAAACACGCCTGGGTAAAGACAGCCGCTGAATAAAAAAAAATGACATAAAGCGTATCAAATATTTATTCACCTGGTCAACAAAAGACTATAATACATTGGTAGGCTTGAAAAAGTACTGCCTGTACAAAACAGACACCTCTGCTCCCACCAAGGCCAGTGAGATACCTGTGGTTCCAATACTTATGTAATCATTTGAACAGAACCAAATATATTATCAATTTTATATTTCTATTCAAAAGATGGAGAAAAATAGACCCCCATTCATTTTGGCAACAAATAAGTAATTTTTTTAAAACCTCTAACATTACTCAGTATCCAACATGGAGAGACTGTATTCCACTTCCAGGAAATGAAAGACTTACTGTAATACTAATTATATATAAAATTCATTTTATTTTATTTTTTTTATTATTTGTTCTGCTGCTTCATTGTTGTCTTAACATGCTACAACAGGGCTAAAAATGATGAATCCCCTAGAAAGAAACCCAAAGTTCTGTTTTCTAAATAAGTACCAAGAGCCACATGAACTAAGAGGGGAATTTGAAGAAGAAAAAAAAAAACACTAAACAATAGGTAAACGAGATCACCAGATAAATAAAAAGTTTTTAACAGACGCACCATATATACAATCCCCATTAAATTACACATAAATAAATATATACATAAACACTGATTCCCTTATATAGTGACCGTGATCTCTGTCCAAACAGAAAGTTCAAGGTGTTTTCATTTACCTTTAGAGGGAAAAGGTACAACTTGAAGACATGACATGGAACTGCAAATGTTTTGTGTTCAAGTTTATTCACAATACTGATAAATGTCATCCTCACCCTCTTAATAGGGCTACAATCTCAACTGAAGCATCGTAAGGGAAGGTGGTAATTCAGTCCGATGACTCATTCATATACATATATATATATATATATATATATATATATATATTCTCGAGAACTTGTTTCTTAAAAAAAATGTTTTCTTACAAAAAGTTCAAACACTAAGGACAAAACTTTCTTTCCTGGTTCCATTGCTTGTTCTGTTAATAATCCATGTGTGGATTAAAAAACATAGAGGAAAGGACAACGTTACGAGGGCTGAGCAGCCTTCCATCCCCGGAGCAGGGATGGCAAAATATTCTCTTTGCCCCAGTGGGCAGGAGGCCAGCACGACAGGATGGTAAGAAGGTAGAAATGAATGGGAATGTGGGTCACTTCCTGTGTTTCTCATCTTTGTCGCCTCCTTTGCTGCTGTCTGTGTGGTTGTTGGGATTGTTGTTGTTGAGGTACATTTTGTCCATTGCCTTAAGTGCCTCGGTGAGATAATTCTGAAGGGCTGTGATGGCCGCACATACTGCTGGGCTGCCAAAACCATGAGAGATGAGGTTGAAGTGTGTCAGGCAGCTTTGGATACCAGGCTCCAAAATAGGAGATGGCCTAGAGTTACCCAAGGGTGATCTGTCCTGTGACAATAAATCTGTGAATTCTTTACAAATTTGCCTGCAAAACAAAGGACTGAGATCAGTTCACATTTTCATAACACGACTCTATGTTCATAGAGATATCAGCAATCTAATATTTGCTATTAGTATGACCTATACATGTTGACCTTAAGTTAAAAAAAAATTCCTTTTGGAAATATCATTTATTTAAATGGCAAGTGCAATAGCTGAGTGTGGAATGGGCATGTATAAAGCAATCTCCATTAATGATTAACATTGTATTTCATCCTCCAGATTCTGAGAAGCCAACAAGCACTAAAACAAATCTCCCATTATTTTCCTGGTATTACCCTAAGATGTGCCTAGGACAATTAGAAAATTATTATCATACATAGACTTGGGAATGTTACTAATTTTCCTTGGTCATATCTGAAGTCAAACATGGAAAACATATGTCAAAATTAATGCCCCACTGAGGTTCTAGATCACTGTATTATATAATGCATGCATATAATCAAATATTGCCTGTATAGAGAATAGAGGCAACCTGTGGCACTACAAACACCAGCTTGCTCTTTCAGTTGCAGTAACTACAGGGTGACCTGATCTCTAATAGTGACATTGAGTATTGCAGTGACCCCTTTTTTTCTTCTCTAATAGATATTCATGAGGTTTCACATCCTTTTACACCACATAGTTCCACCTAGTCAGTCAATAAGTTCCTCGGTTCAGAAACTTAACATCCTTTGTAACAATAGCAGCACCTGATAAATATCTACTTATTGACAGCTATACGTTGACGTAAACCTTGTTCAGCTTGTTAATTTGTAGCTATGTTTCAAATATGTGAACCTACTTTGATAATTCATCACATTTCCGGTTAATTTGATAAGGATTTCAATGAGGTCCTTAATTCTTTTTATGTTGGAAGCAATTTAGTTCTAGCAAATTATTAACTCGGGATACTGCAAAATGTTCATTATATTGTTTTCAGTTTAAGTCAAGGGTGTGCAAACTTTGGCACTCCAGCTGTTGCTGATGCTCACAGGCTAAATGCAGTGTTCAGACAAATATAGTTTAGCATCATATGTTATGCACAAAGTATAGTACTCTGGTAGGTTATCTTTGGCTTGCTACCTATACTTCCCAGGATGTCCTGTGTACACAGATGTACTCCTAATTATCTGCACATTGGGGTTTCCAGGTTCCCTACTTTTGTCCATGCGGTTACCATAGAAATGTTCTAATGCAAGACAGCAGCTATAGAAGAAAATGTGGCTTACTTTGTGGCTAGTAGCATGTTTTTCCTGGTCACTTGCTCATTTGGGTCAGAGTGTTGGCGATTGACATATTCAGCTACAGCTTTGGCAGGAAACTCTGTTTCACAAACATACCCAAAATCTCGGGCTAAATGAACAGCTTCTCCTTTAGGGAGACAAGAAATATGAAATCATCAGAGGATATTACAATCAAAGGATTAGTACATATAGGAGACATTAATAGTCACAGATCATAAATAAAATAAAAACCAAACACTTCCGAAATCTGTGGTATTAAAATATATATATATATAGCCATCAGACAGACATGTAATCAAGCTATCCTTTCTGAGATATGCTAAAAAAAAATTTAAATGCAAAGTATCTAAAAGGTTAGAGTGTGTGTGTGTGTGTGTGTGTGTGTGTGTGTGTGTGTGTGTGTGTGTGTGTGTGTGTGTGTGTGTGTGTGTGTGTGTGTGTGTGTGTGTGATTGGCACATATTTAGAGGCCATAAGTCAGGCTTTACCATGTGGACTGACTAGTTGTGATCTACTCTGTTGTAATTATTCAATAAAAACTCTGTACACATTAAAGACTGCATTCTGCAAACCCCACTATGAGGAACTTTGGCAGTGCTGACATTCTTTAACTCAAGCGTTTACAATGATCTTTTTTATATATCCTGAACGATTAGCTGGGAGAGATTTGGGGTCATTGCACGGAGTCTGTCTGTTTTGTTGATTTTCAAATCTTTGGTTTTAATTTCCTGAAGCAGTTGTGTTTTACTGCAGGGTTTCCTGCTATTAGCTGCGCTCCGGAAGACGCATGCGCCAATTAGCGCTTCAAAGGACAGAGCAGCCGAGCTTGTTCCCAGGAAGATGGAGCAGATCATACACAATAACTATCGAAATCACACTACTGCCTTCTAACTGCACAGCTCCAAACTCATATCTAACACACACACAGTATATGTTATGTATCACAGATATACATGTAAAATTAAATAAATATAAATAAAAACAACACAGTATAGAATGACATAGCTACATAAGCATAAGGTTTTTGTTGTTATTTTAAATATTAAAGATACAGGGTAAGATGGAAAGCAGACACCTCTCTCTGAGAAACTCTCGGAAAACACTGTCTCCTTTCCTTTCTCTTTCTGTATTCATCTATATTTTATCTATCCCTCACCTTATTTCTAGCTTCATTTTCTTCCTCCTCTTTTTATATTTTTCACTCCTGTCTCTTTCTGTGTCTCCTCTCTCCTCGCTTCCGCTCTCACCTACAATTCTCTACTCTTTCACCCTCTTTCTTCTCTCTAGCTCTCTCTCTCTTCTCTTTCTCTATACTGTGTCTCTCTCTCTCTCTCCCTCCCTCTCTCTCTTCTCTTTCTCTATACTGTGTCTCTCTCTCTCTTATCCTCTCTCTCTCTCTCTCTCTCTCTCTCTCTTCTCTTTCTCTATACTGTGTGTCTCTCTCTCTCTCTCTTATCCCCCCCTCTCTCTCTTACAATCCCCTCTTTCTCTCCTCATCTCCTCTCTGTCACTTCTTTCTCCTCTCTTCTCTTCTCTATAGCCCCCCCCCCCCCCTTCCCCCACTCCTGTTCATATCCCTCTCTCTCTCTCTCTCTCTCTCTCTCTCTCTCTCCTATGTTTCTGTCCCTCAGACAGTCGTATTATATACTTAGAAGTCCCATATAATCGGTAGGACTGTTTACAAAGCTGGGACAAATCATCACCAGATTAATGAAAGGAAGGCTAATGGGGTAATTTTCTCCCACACAATTTTAGTACTTTATTTTCTCATCAAGTGTGCGACAGTGATTCTCCTGGTGCATTTTCTGTGCAGTAAACAATGGCTGACACAGTTCTTTAGACTGGAAGTTAATGCATAAATGAGAAGCAGCAGTGAAGGTCCGTCAGATCCGTGCAGGATAATGTTCCCTCTGGCATAGGTCAGGCATCTCCAAAGTCATTCAGGAAGTGCTGCTCAGGCACTCCTCCAATGCAGATGGCAGCCCTGCTTAAATGATTTACTGCATTGTTTTCAGTGGAAACAAGTTTAGGTTTAGGTATTTAACTATTATCATATTGAAATGGCTTCCTCTTAATTCTTCTGAGAACTTAAAATGGAGGCAATCAAGAACGATTAGGGAGGCTGTGCTACTGCTGGAGGAGCACAAATCAGGTTACTTACCCTCTACTAGTGACGTGAGCAATGTGACATTAGCAGCTTTACGCCTCCCAGCTGGAAGATTTAAACCTATTTTATCCAACTTTTCTCTCAGTGACCTGCCTCCATTTTTAGATTTCGCCCTGTTGATAATTAAAAAATAATTATGTTTAAAAATATATATATCAGAAATACTATCTTACACAAATGACATATCCTGCTATATTTCACATTGCGCTCCTCTATATGTGTAAACCTAATATATATTGTATACATAGTATATTTGTCTTAGTGTACATAGAAATGTATTAAAATATATTTCTGTAATCAACGCTATGTCACTGAATAATTTATTTAACTGAATATATTAGGTAAAAAAATATGCCATTTAAATCAATGTAATTAAATACAGAAGCAGCAGCAACACATCAGTTTGCTACAAATAAAACCGCTCTACAGTCACTACATGTCCTAGTGGCATGGCATATATACTCTGTTACCAGTAGCAAATACTCAGCTACTAGTGGCACATATACAGCTACTGTGTGATCACACTGATGTCACGTGGGCTCCCCCCTTCTCTTCCCTACCAGTCCTTCATCATAGAAAACGTGCAAGGGTACAATCTAATTGGTGTATTGGGAAGAGGAATGTGTTGACATGGCTGCAGACCAGGGGCGGAACTCTGGGAGGCAGTGGAGTCGGCTGCCGCCGGGCTCCTGGCCTCAAGGGGGCGCATCTCCTCCACTGTCCCCAGTGCCGCTCACCGCGCTGCTGCTGCTGTCTGTGAGGGGAGGGGATCGCAGCGTGCGCCTCCCCTGCCCCTCACTCTCCGGCGGCGGCGCGCTTCAATTCAGCGCCGGTCCGTGAGCCAATCAGAGCTCGCGGACCGGCAGCTAAGGCTGCTGGTCCACGAGCTTTGATTGGCTCATGGACCGGTGCATAATTGAAGAGGGACACAGCCGCCGGAGAGTGAGGGGCAGGAGAGGCGCACGCTGCACTCTCCTCCCCTCACAGACAGCAGCAGCAGCGCGGTGAGCAGCACAAGGGATGGGGGGGAGGGTCATCTATATGTGGCACTGGGGGCATTGCTGGCACTGTGGGGACCTGTATACCTGGCACTGGGGGTCATATCTGGCACTGTGGGGACACTGGCATTGGGGGCATAGCTGGCACTGTGGGGACCTGTATACCTGGCACTGGGGGTCATATCTGGCACTGTGGGGACACTGGCATTGGGGGCATAGCTGGCACTGTGGGGACCTGTATACCTGGCACTGGGGGTCATATCTGGCACTGTGGGGACACTGGCATTGGGGGCATAGCTGGCACTGTGGGGACCTGTATACCTGGCACTGGGGGTCATATCTGGCACTGTGGGGACACTGGCATTGGGGGCATAGCTGACACTGTGGGGACCTGTATACCTGGCACTGGGGGTCATATCTGGCACTGTGGGGACACTGGCATTGGGGGCATAGCTGGCACTGTGGGGACCTGTATACCTGGCACTGGGGGTCATATCTGGCACTGTGGGGACACTGGCATTGGGGGCATAGCTGGCACTGTGGGGACCTGTATACCTGGCACTGGGGGTCATATCTGGCACTGTGGGGACACTGGCATTGGGGGCATAGCTGACACTGTGGGGACCTGTATACCTGGCACTGGGGGTCATATCTGGCACTGTGGGGACACTGGCATTGGGGGCATAGCTGGCACTGTGGGGACCTGTATACTTGGCACTGGGGATCATATCTGGCACTGTGGGGACACTGGCATTGGGGGCATAGCTGGCACTGTGGGGACATATATATCTGGCACTGGGGTCATATCTGGCACGGTGGGGACACTGGCAATAGGGGCATAGCTTGCACTGTGGGGACATATATATCTGGCACAGGGGGGCATATCTGACACTGGGAACACTGACATTGGGGGCATAGCTGGCACTCTGGGTACATATATATCTGGCACTGGGGGCATATCTGGCACTGGGGGCATGGCTGGCACTTTGGGGACATATATATCTGGCACAGGGGCATAGCTGGCACTGGGGGGACACGTATATCTGGCACTGGGGGCAAAGCTGGCACTGTGTGGGGACATGTATATCTGGCACTGGGGCATATCTGGCACTGTGGGGACACTGGCATTAGGGGCATAGCTTGCACTGTGGGGACATATATATCTGGCACTGGGGCAGAGCTGGCACTGTGTGGGGACATGTATATCTGGCACTGGGGGGCATATATGGCACTGTGGGGACACTGCATTGGGGGCATAGCTGGCACTTTGGGGACATATATATCTGGTACTAGGGGCATAGCTGGCACCGGAGGCATATCTGGCACAGGAGCATAGCTGGCACTGGGGGGACACGTATATCTGACACTGGGTGCAGAGCTGGCACTATGTGGGGACATGTGTATCTGGCACTGTGGGGACACTGCATTGGGGGCATAGCTGGCACTTTGGGGACATATATATCTGGCACTAGGGGCATAGCTGGCACTGTGGGGACACTGGCATTGGGGGCATATCTGGCACTGGGGGGACAAGTATATCTGGCACTGGGGGTCATGTGTATCTGGCACTGTGAGGCATATATGTATCTGGCACTGTGGGGACATATGTTTCTGGCAGTGTGGAGGCACCCATTTTTTGACATTTTTATATGTATGTGGCACTGTACAGGGGCATTATAGGTGGTCTTCAGGTTGCCAACTGTCGGGATCCCGGCGCACAGTATACCGTCGCCGGAATCCCGACAGCCGGCATACCGACAGTTTTTCTCCTTCGTGGGGGTCCACGACCCCCCCTGGAGGGAGAATAAATAGCGTGGCGCGCGTAGCGAGCCCGCAAGGGGCTCATTTGCGCTCACCATGCTGTCGTTATGCCGGCGATATGTAGGGGGGGCACCAACATTTATCATGCCTCCGGGCGACTGGGGCGAACTTACGCCACTGCTGCAGACCAATATCATCATTGCTCAAAAAAGTGACCTATTCTGACCCAGGGAAATGAAGCCTCCTCATACATTCTCATTCATGCAATTTACAGAAACACATGAATAGCCTCATAGTTATTGGGTGTAGACATAGAACATGGTACTAAGCTCACTGTCTAGGACATCTCTAAAGGGCATCAGAGGAATCAAATTACTTCTGTATTGCAATGAACAGAAAACGAAAGGCCTGTACACTGGCTGGAAGATATCAACGAAGTAAGGACATACGACGTTTTGCTGCGCAGAATTAAGTGGGAAGGGTCCTTATTCATTAAAGTTTGCATAGTTGACTTATACATAACAGTTAAGAGCAGTTGCCTTTTGGATAGTAATACAACCAGGTGCCAGTGTTTCGTAAGTGCGTCTTTAAGGTACCCCAATGGTCCAGGTTTCAAGGCTATCCATGCTTACGCACAGGTGAGTTAATTAGTACCTCAGTCAGTTGGATTATACAATCTGTGCTCAAACAAGGATATCCCTAAAACCTGGACTGTTGGGTTGCCTTGAGGACCGCGTTTGGGAACCACTGAGCTAGTCACAAATCGAATTACTTGCAAAATGAGTGCAGTTCATATCAGAAGTGGTTTAGTACACAGTAAGAGGCATAAGAGTGAAACTGGGAGCCTGATCACAAATCATGAAATGATTGTCTATCATTTTAATTTAAAGGTGTTCATTACTACTGACCAAGCAGAAAAGAGCAGAAGGGTAAAGAAAGAAGCCAAAACATTTCTATATACAATATGCAACAGATGAGACTGAATAAAACATTGTACAGCCCCCATAACACTCTAGATAGATAGATAGATAGATAGATAGATAGATAGATAGATAGATAGATAGATAGATAGATAGATAGATAGATAGATAACTAGTAAATATAAACTTTTTAAGGACTTGGCTAGGAAAATATGCAGACGACTAGTGTTCATTGTTCATAGGATTTTGTTCTTCCTTTAAATTACATATTTAGAACATGCATATGGATAAATATTAAAGTAACATAATAGTAAGCTTTAAATGGCTATGTATCCTTTGTGGGCTCTTGTTTACGGTCTTTCACACTGAAGTGCCAAGACCCCTAACATCACCTTCTCCATCTCAAGACAAAATTAGAAGAAAAAAAATTAAAGCTTTTCATCTCTGTAATCAGCCTGGTGCTATGCTAATATGCTCTATCGCCTCCCACGTGTCCTGCACCATGTCCTTACATGCACAGAGCTAGCTGCAATCTGACTCGGAGTCATCCTGCCTTCAGCTGCAATCCCTCGTGGTGAACACGTTGTCCCAAACAGCACTGACTGAGGGTATTATAAAGTCTCTGACTCCTACACATCTGACTCCTACACATCCGCGTAGACAGTATGCTGGTCACAACCTCCTAATGACATTTCTGTGTAAGCCTAAGAAGCATGACTTTGTCAAATCATAACAATGTCTGTGTCCTTAAAACGCTAATTTAGATGAAATGCATAACAGCTCAGATACAAGGATGTAGGTTGGTCAATATATTAGGATACTAGAACATAGAAAAGGTTTTCGAAAAAAAATCAACTGTCCAAACTTCAACCCCCATCTGCATTTATCTATGCTTGTCACTTAATATAACATGCTGATCATGTGCTAAAGAGCTGAATATAGGCAACCAATCCCTTACATGGAATGGCCAGCAGCGCATGCACACTGCACTCCAACCACAATTTATTATGTACAGCAATGTCAGACAGAATCTCACCTCCTGAGCACTCCACCCAATAGAGAAGCATTGAGGCACTCGGGCGGGGACAGCCGTCTCTGTACTTCTGCCACTGTCACCTTGTACTTTGATGTGGAGCTTAGGAGAGACAGACGTCCGGGGACTGAGCAGAAAACTTCATTGGGGTTCACTACTCCGCCGAAGAGATTGTCTTTGTTGAGAGAGAGGGACGACACTGCATTGTTATTGGATTTAGACAATGAGACAGGCCCTGCAAAGAGAAGGATGACAATGATGCCAGGAAACTAGAGGCCTGATTACAAAGACACACCTGTGTTCAGGGCAGAAAGGTTTTCTATTCCGAAATGATCTCTGAAATATAGCCTTTTACGCCCATACACAAGTGATTCACTCATGCTTACATGAGAAAGTCTTTCCCACTACATGTGCTGTCTTATGCACTGATCTATAGGGTGTTTTCTTTTCTCTCTAAAGGGATTGATTCGTTTTGAATGAAACCCCCCCCCCCCCCCCCCCAAAAAAAAATCAGAACGGGGTATGTAGCTTGCAAGCAGTCACATCACTCACTGAGATTGTTTTTAAAGCTGGGATAATAATACAAATGCATTTACATGAAATTTATTGATTCATTACAATGTTCACAGTAAATAAATAAAGGTAAAACATTTACTCAAAACAAATATTTGAAATGAAGTCCAGAAGCTTGTTCCCTATTCTGTTAGCAGGGGATATATAGAGGTAGGTATGCGCCATCCAGCAGCTAACAGGGTTAACACTCGGGCACAGATAGAGAAGGAAGCAGAGAGGTCCTTAAGCGCCACAGTGAGGCAGAAAGTGGCAGTAGGGCTACACAATGTCTAGTTGAGGGAAAATGCTGTCTGATTTAATTACCGATTAAAGTTAGATAGTTCAGTAGTATAATACACCCCCATACAACCTCCACCAATGCGCGAGGTTGTATATAGCACACGACACTGCTGGATTCTGAGGCCAGGTTGATTTTTAAAAGAAGGGTTCTGTCATGTGCTTTAAAGCCAATGCAGCCCAAAGAGAGTCAGGCCAATCATTTCAGCCATTTATATAAATAGTGCATGCATTCTGTCACAGTCCTTCCAATGATCGCTTTCTAATTATCAAGACCGAGACAACATGGCTCAAGTCACTTATCACCCTCTTCCAAATACATTTCTTAACCATAGCTAACATATTTCTAATGCATGACTAGACCCGCCGATAGATTCATATTTTAAAGAATAATATCCAATTTTCATAATATTAATGGTAATTGAGATGTGCCTGTAAATATATTACGTCTGCAAATATATTTTTTTATATATACAAGAGTACAGAAACATAAAACAATAATCTCTTTGTTCATACGATATAATCTTGCTGGGTTTCCTTTTAATGTAACCATTCAGAATAAATATATATATATATATATATATATATATATATATATGTGTGTGATCCCTTCAGAATTCCGGTGATAATGATAGTGCTCTAACTGGATTTAAATTTTAAAATTTACAGCGTTGTGGTCTTAATGGCATCAAATTAAATAAATATTTATGTTATCACAATATTCATCTGTATAGAAATTAAAGGAAGGACACGGCACTCTAGAACGACCCAAACGACAAACAGAGCACTCTTGCAGGAAAACATTTACCGAATCCTATATATACAATTTAATTGAAACCACCACACTACTCTGTGACCAGACACCGTCCACCATATTTATTTTCAATATTATGACTGGAGAGTGAATGCACAGTATTCTAATCATGTGGGTATAGATGGCCTGTGCATTTCATTTGTTGGGGATAGTCAGACGTATGGGGGCTCTCCGCTCTGGATAGATTACTTGTGACATTAATAGCTCTGGGGAGGCTAATAGAGACAATAGGAGCTAAACGAACTCTTGAGATTACTAATAGAGGAGCCAATTATCATGTTGACTTGGAAAGAGCAGCTTTCAGATTCATCTCGGCTACTTCTACATACACTGAAGGAAAACATTTATGAGTGGAAGAAAATAAATTTGAAGACATTTCGTTTTCTGGAAGAAAGATCCTCCACTTTCTATAAGATCTATCTATCTATCTATCTATCTATCTATCTATCTATCTATCTATCTATCTATCTATCTATCTATCTATCTATCTATCTATCTATCTATCTATCTATCCCGATAGATAGATAGATAGATAGATAGATAGATAGATAGATAGATAGATAGATAGATAGATAGATAGATAGATAGATAGATAGATAGATAGATAGATAATAGATATTAACTCGAGATGTTATTAAATAGGTATCACTCCCCAAACAAATAAAAGATACAGTACACGCTTGGTTTTTTTCAGCCTGCAAGTTTTAAATACTTCAGAATGAAGCTTGCCAGTTTTGTTTTCATGGTGGACTTAAAAGCCTGTGTGGACTTGTTAGGAATGCAGAGAAAATAGCCTACCTTTCTTAATTACAGTTTGATCTGGGATGTTGATACCTTGGTCTTCTACGTGCTGCAACAAAACAAAAAAAATACATAAATGTTTGAATGCACTGTCATAACAATAGGAGAGGAAATTGTTAGGTTTCTGTCAGAGCAATGTGAGACTGTTAGTTAATGCTGTCTTTTGCAACATAGGGATATAAATCTATATGATTTTTTACTGGCTGAATGGAGGGGTTTTTTTCCATCATCACTCACAAAAGCTTAAACAGTTCTGATATTGTAAGGAGAAGCGGAAATATGCTCCCAACCGATGCAAGATTAAGGGAGATCAGCAGAAATTGATGTGGAACCATAAAATGTAACGCATTCCTAATTGTGTGATGAGGGGGTAAATCAGACTTACTATAGGTTCACAGAGAGCTTCCCTTCAACTGGATACACAGCAGTACTGACATGCAAGAGAACCCCACAAACATGCCATTTTTCTATATTATATGTTTTCTGAATGCATGTTGTGTTATAAAATCTACAGCTTCATAGACAGAACTAAATAAATGACATTTCATCATGTGGTTGTTATTAATATTGGGACTTTTTTAGTTGTGGTTCTGACCCACTTGGTTCTAGAATGACTAAAGATTTTGTCACTCGCAAAACTCCTATTATTATGTCATTGTCCAAAAATAATACTGATTGTAACATTTTCTATTCGGTTCTGGATTTATGCTTCTGCTAATTGTGCCTGATCTCAATGATTCCGGGTGGATGGTACTAAGTTGGTTTATTACGGGTTTTATTATACTCAATGCTCTCATTTGTAACTTGCCTAAAGTGCTCCTGCATTTAAGTATAATTAAATTGAGAAATGTTCAGAAATGACTACGATAGTTCTCTGTTTTAAGTATATGGGGAAATATGATCCCTTTATGCTAGCTTACTCAACCCATAAACTAAACGTGCTGAGGGATAATATTTTGGGTTGAGTCAAGACCAGCACCAAGATTTACATTTAAATACCCCACAGTGCTATATTATCATTATCTCATTTCCGAGAGATTCTTCACCCGATTCTGAATTTAACTATTTATTTACAAACTATACAAGCACAGCTAGGGGTAAGTATCGTTTTAATCCAGTTATTTCAACAATTTTTCCCACAGCGATTTTATTTTATTCTCTGTATTGAGTTTATTAACATTTATAACAATATAAATGCTCAGTAACAGCACAGTACAAACAAATAGGGCAAATAATAGCTAATTCAGAAAGTTAATCCTAAATAACCGCCCATAGCTCAATATAGCCCCCGGTGATATGTGGCTATGCCTAAACGTATACTAACATAAGAGCCGGTTTTTCACTGCTAATCTATACGATTAAACGATTGACAGGTCATTATTATAATAATAAAAAAAAATAGCTTCAAGGATGTAATATTCTCTTAGATTTTGTAATGGGGTCACATATTACTCTGAACATTTATTTCACCAGTGCATAATAAATCAGACTAGCATTTAGTTACTATAATAACATGTAAATCACAATTTTTACACAATCATGCACAGATAAAAATAAGACGGCACTGCTACAACATTGCAAAATATTTCAAATGACGTTATCATTTTTGTTTTGTGATATCTGCGTTTAGCACAGATCTGCAATTTGAGACTGCAACCGTTGAACTGTCAACACTTATTTCAAAGCAGAATCTAATCCTAGATTTTTGGAAGTATTTGGTATGACGAGGAAACGTTTAGTGCGGACAGATTACCAATCTGTTTTTCTGCAACAACAAAACAAATAGTGTGTCTAAATGTAGGATGTGTCAAGGTTAAAATGTGGAATGTGGTGATATTGATTGTTATACAGCACGGCTGTCCTCGTCTTCGCCTGCTTTCTAAATGATCAATGTCATGTTTAATTGCAAAACATTTTAATTGCACCTATTGATAACCGAATTACACTCAAATAATTTATTGTTCAATTTTCTCCACATACTTAATCCAATAGAAGTTAGATAGGTGGCCCTGGTGAGGTCTGGGAAGCCTCTAACAATCTGCTGCATATAAAGTGTTAAACATTCAAAAGGGGATTTTAATATATCCCAGTTTCATCATTTGTTACATCTTTCAGACGTGCCAGCTGCAGGTAGAGGTTTGACTTGTATTAGATTGCTGCTGCATGCCATTTCCTTAATTATAAGGGACAGATTATTTATTGCACAACACATCCATCCTGTCTGAGGCTCAGGTCTTTCCACTGATAGAATTGTGCTGCCAGAGTCCCTTCATTCAAGCTATATCTTCCTCTCTTCAGGTACATGTAAAGTGCACAGCTGTAATTTACTATGTTTTAGTTTAGGATGGGCTTTAAATAATGACATATCTCCTGCGATTCGTCTAGACATGAAGACACTGAATGAGAATCTGGTAAGAAATAATGGTGATGGTAAGAGCATTATAAGTAGAGCAATAAGAAAGTGCCTTACCGAGACGTCTTCTATTGCATGAGATATGGAGTGGATGGGGATGTCCCCAAGTCCTGAGCCCAGCCCATGAGGCCCATGCAGTAGATCTTCGTGTCGCCTGTAATCCCGGCGTGGGTCCAAGCCAGAAAGCTGGTGTGGCAGCCCCCGATGTGTGTGTAAAAGGCTGGTCTCCTGGCTCTGCCTTTGCCCTGGCCATCCTGGGTGCTGAGGTTGCGGTTGGGCATGGAGGGAATTGAGATTATAGGGGTCATTAACATGAGAATAGGGATCTTGAGACTGAGGGTATAAGGGCTGGTATGGCGGAGGAAAATATGGGGGCTGAAAGTCAGTATTGGGGGTGTGGGAAAGAGGGGGGGCGCTGGCATAGGGAGATTGGCCCACTGACCCCAGTTGGGGTAACCGAGCTGTTCCGTTGCTGGTACCGTCGTGACGATCCTACAGGGAACAGAAAACACAGACAACAATTAAAAAGACAGCCCAGAAATCAGACATACATGCAATTACCATATTATAAGATATGATAATATCTGGAATAAATTATACACAGAGTTCCTCAGTGGATTGTTCTAATCACTACTGCACTACATGTGTATGCCACACAAAATAACAAATATGAATGCTACTATTTATTAAAAATTACAAATATAAAATATATGGGAACAAATTATTTTAGAAATCAGACACTGACCTCTGGTAAATCTCTCCATATAAACACACACATATACCTATATATAAAGTCATGTACACAGTAAAAATATAGATTGAGCCAAAAAGGTGAAAACATTGACAATAAGGGACGTACTAATATACCGGTGATTTCAATCCGTCCAAGATAATTTGCTTTTATAATGTATTTACAGGAAAATAAATGTAATTAATTATCGTATTAAACCATAAAATAGTGTAGAATGTATGAAATACCCATAAAGATTTTTCCAATCAAGAACACCGGATAGTTATGTTCGGAAAAGCATGCATTAAATTAAAGGGCATGCCTTTTAAAACATATGTTTAAGTTTATCTGGGAACCATCAGATTAAATATGTTTTTAAATAGTATGGATTCATTTGATCACGGAGAAAGGAGAGATCATCCCATGGCAGGTAATAGAGATAATAAAAACCAGGGTACCCACAGATTGCACATTAGAAGTGGAAGTCAAAGCGGGCAATTCATTTTGTGGATTAGATTTACCCCAATGGCATCAGCAAAAAATAAAATAAAATAAAAAAAAATACAAAGATTTATAAGCATAAATAAATGACTTTGGAAAATTACAAACATAAACTCACCATAGCGGAAAAACTGTGAACTAACATCTTTGCAGAATACTGTTACAAATCAAGGTAGAAAATGAAAAACAAAACAGCAATCAGAGAGGTGCTAGGAAAAAGTAGCCAGCACTAGAATATTAGTACTAGAAAATCATAACGCCGACGATTGTTAAGCACGGACCGAAGACCATAATCCATTAGAACCTGAACAAATTCTTCATTTGATGATAAAAACACTTTCTGTCAGAGATATTAATGCAAAGTTTCTTTTTTTTTATGTAGGTTCCGTAATCCTTGTTCCTGCTGTTCTCTTCTCCACTTGTGTAGCTGTGCTGAGTTTCCTGCTCAGAGATACAGCCTGTTTTCTCCAAGCCCTAATAGCAGATATTCATGACTATTAATATTACCCCAATACTTAATAAAGGAAGAAGGGTTGGAAATCGAACGTGAACCAAGGAAGCAACTGAAGGCAGAGCCCTTTTCTAAATGACGTCCATTGAATGAAGAATCAGTGTATCTAACCAGAGGTGGAGGGGGAGGAAAAGAGGGAGAGACAGAAGTGAGTGAAGGAGAGAGGGGGTTGGCTGACGAATCACAGGGAAGGGGGGGGGGGGGGGGGGGCATTTTAAAGGTTGCAGGGCATGAAAAGTGAAAGAGCTCCAGAGTGTGGGGATCAGCTAGTGACAGGAAAGAAGGGATGGGGAAAAATAAAAGGAATAGGCACCTGGGAATCCTGGGAATATCCTGGATATGCCATGGGCATGTCTGATGTCCTCCTCTTGCTGCTGGGAATGTTCTCTGTGCTATCCAGCCCTTTGTTTTTCATGTCTGTATCTGAGGGGCCCGGATCTCCTGTCCTCTGAACCTGATCCATAGCCCGATGGGCTCCAACCACGACAACCACAGCCCAGGAACCAGCTTCCTATTCCAGCAAATAGTCTCTAAACTGCCAATCAAGACAGGCAGATCCAAGAATCTCTGCTCCCCTCGGCTCTAATTAAGGCTCACAAGTCTTTGTTTTTCTCTGTATAAGGGAACCCTCCCTTTTGTGTGCTCCAAGGTTTATATGTAGGCATCCAGAGCAATCTTCACTTTCTTGTTGCTGTGTATAGGGGTCTCATACAAAGGGAGCAGCAGTGTGAGAGGCAGCAGCAGTAGCAGGGAGCTGGTGGGAACATGCAGGGCAAGGGAGGCAGCTGGGGGGAACTTGGCGTTTTGTGCTTAGCCCTGCAGATCCTGTGTCAGGATACCCCCGGAGTGTAGATCTCACGGTACAGAGGGGGCAGTGTACTCCGGACCGGGGTGTGTGTAGCATTCGGCCCTGCTCTGTAGCTGCCTCCCTTCCGCCTGATCCTGGCTCTTTCTCTCTGCTCTCTCTCCAAACCCGTCCGACTGGCTCTGCAACTCCGGCAAACAACTCCTCCAAAATAGTACATGCTCAACTTTACAGAGCTGGCTAGGGTTAGAATAACAAGAGTCATCTACCGCCTGCATGTCCCTACAGAACTATGCACACCTAACAAAATAAAGCTTTAATCTCACATTGAAAGCGAGATTACAGGCTGTGAACTGGAGCTGGGCGCAGCGAGCCTGCTCCCTGCTCTCTATCTGTCACATGAGAAGCCCGCAAACGGCGTTTTCCTAACATCTAATTGTTATTTTACAAATGTGAACTAATCCCCTTACAAAGTAAATCTGATTTTAAAATCTGTATCTATCCATCCGTATAGATCAGCACAAACATCGCTTCTACAACAGTAAGTAAGAGCCCTGGTAATGCCTTCTAATTTACACATATACCTATATATATATAACATGTATTAACCGTCTTATTATATGTACGTGGCAGAAAGCAACTCGGAATCGGAAGAAAATTAATTAATATTTACATTGCTAAACTGCAGCTGTAAGTCCCAGAACATGAAAGGCAAGCCTGAGCTGTCCATCCCCAAACTGACCCAACCACTCGGGGAAGACTCACAAAAGCTGCCCTGAGCCTGGCAAGTCATAACAAGACAATGATCCATGTGCAGCTCTCACAAACTGTGCCTTCCTTTGTGCTCAGCGATTGTGTGTTGTGCGCACCAAAACATATACCATATGGTAAACCTCAAATCTAACAAACAGACTTTCCAGACTTATACAATGTAAAACGTTCAGGTCAACGCGCAGCCATGCAATGCTGTCCACGTGTAACGCAGAAAGTCCAAATATAATAATAATAATAATAATAATAATAATAATAATAATAATAAAAAAGTAAACTAAAAATCTTGAAAAAAAAATGCAATTCTGCTTGTTAATGGAAAATAGTTATAACGAAACGCCTAGTATGCTTAGTTGCGATTTATGATAAATTATATATTACTATAGTTTATTATTAGTAATAATAGTAATATAGGTTTGAAAGGAGTTATTGGCAAATGTGTTTTGTATGCATCTCATGCACTGATGCTCACAGGTACTGGAAGGTCCCATCATGCGGAGAGGACAGGACACCCAAACCTCTTCATGTAAAATACTTGTCTGGTACGTAATAACCTTGTGGTAAATATGTTCCTCCCAGAGTAATACTTCCTAGACCTTACCTCACACTCTTCATATTTGATATTATCCGTCAGTTTCCAAAGCATTTTCATGGGGTTTTGGGAAGAGCTTTTCGCCTTTCTTCCTTGTCCCTACAAAAGTCTAGAGCCCCAGTGTGCTCTACTGAAAGAGTGAAGCTGGTGCAATGCTTTGGTGCACTGATATCTCCCTCTAATGGAGGAAAGTTTCCTTCTTCCTGCTTCTCACCAACAAGCCTACTACCTTATTAGCATACCAACAATAGCCCAATTGCTAGGTGACATGAGAACCTGCTCTGAGGGACTCAGGTACAGCATCGGAAAAAATCTCATTCTATTCAATCAACTCAATTATATTCTTATTTAGTAATTAGACTCTTTCATGATTAAAATATTTTAACACATTTATTTTCGTTTATTATTCTTTATTTTCTTATGCATTTTATGTGTGTTTTGAAGATATTTAATTGAACCGATATATGAAATGTAATTTGCTATTTATAGGAAGTGCTATAATGATTTAATATTATGCACAGGTAGATAATTTATGGAATACAACATATTTGCTATTTTGCTATAACAGGTTTGTATTCCAAGCACTTAAGTACTTCTCATGTATGTAGTACTTAACGATGTAGAAAGAAAGAAAGAAATATAGATAGATAGGTAGGTAGATAGATAGGTAGGTAGGTAGATAGATAGATAGATAGATAGATAGATAGATAGATATCCTAATCACACACACACACACACACACACACACACACACACACACACACACACACACACTTCTCTCTCTCTCTCTCTCTCTCTCTCTCTCTCTCTATCTATCATCTGTCTAAATACCTCAGCGTGGTACTCTTTTATATCATTTGCTCTATTTGAGATTCCACTTGGGTGTCTGAATACCTTGGAAAACGTGTGAAATGAGAAAATTATGCAGCATCTAATGAACATTTTCACTTTGACGTTAGTGGAATGGCTAATTCTAATAGCTAATTGCATCAGTCTGCAGAAGGCTGGGAAAAGCAGCTGACAAAAGAACAGGGGACTTCTCCAAAACTGATCACGTAATATCTCACTCCAGACCTGTTTTCCATCTAGTGCCTTAAAGTCACCGAGGTATGCGGCAATGTATCTGTATCCCATTTTAGTAACAGGCCAATATACACCATTGTTGTAGCAAACACATTCCACCAGTATACTGTATCAGTGGTCTTCATGATGAATACTTTTTTTATTTTGCATAAATGGTCTCTGGTGCCAGTGCAACTCAGTCCAAAGTCCTGAAGGTCTGGGAGGTCTTTGTTAAAATAAAGACGCTTGTCTCTTCTTTGTGTCTGCTCCTTAGACAAGTCCGAATAGTTGTTTTTTCTCTCATTCAGGTTTAAATGAAGTTCAAATGATCCTTTGGTGTATGTGCTAATAGGCTGGTACTAAGAAAATGGCACACATGAGCCAGCTCCAATCACTGCAGGTCAGACAGGCCTATAGTCACATCAACAGGATTACCATGACCGCTCAGCTAATTGAATGCGAATATAAGAGCCAGGATCAAACATTGCAGCGTGGAAGGTAGAAAGAGTGTGAAAGAACACTTTACACCACCAGCAGCTCAATAGTTGTCGCATTAAAGAGTCATTAACATTTCTTGGGTGGAGCAGTTACATTCAGGACCTGTTAATAGTGTGAAGCTTCTAAATATACATGTGCTTTGTAACCCTCATTGAGATGCAGATAGTAATTCGTGTACAGGCAGTGAACAGGTAATCTAGCTCCTTACCACCATTAAAATAATCTAGAATACCTGTGTGTTCTATATAAAACTCAATTACAGTATATAACAAATCAATAGTAAATAGTGTTATTTAAACATTGCAGACCTTGTTAACTAAATAATTCCCCGATCTTCTGCGCAATTTCACACTCTGACAAAAATGCGCAAACAATGCAAACACACATATACTGCACGCCAGCAGGTGCTAGAAGCATTTGTGTAGGCTATCACAAATAAAGTGTAGGCCTTGATAGACAATGATATGTTTACTTAAGTACTGTTTATGCACACATCAGCCTGGGTCTATCTAGAGTCACTTTATATTACACTAGGTTCGGTATATTAATAAATCAGAAATGTATATTCATATACGTTACCTCATGCAGCAGTGCGACCACTATAGTATGGAAAATCTTAAAGAATTATCAGTATCATGACCTGAAGCTATGACTCCAGATATGTACCTGTCATCCATGCATAAGCGGCTTGTGTACACATATATTGTCACAACACATCCACTGTATTATACACAAATTACTAAGCACACACACGTTCACAGTCCCTCTAACCATGTAAAAAGGCTCTGCAGTGAATCCATTCCAAGCAGTTCTTATTAACTTGCATCATTCACCTTTACTTGCAGTCTTAAACTTTGCAAAAGGAAAAAGAAAGTGTCTTAAGGCGATTTTCCTGCTCTATCCTTCACCTGCCTTATATATTTTAATGAGGAGGAACCGTGCGTTATAGAGTTACACAGCAATGAAAACTTTTCTCAGCACACCACTGCTGCACGGCTCTGCAATGTACTTTGGGTTAAATTCTGCTTAATAACTGCTAATAATCATTGCTAATAACTAATGATATAAAAATACTCTAAGAGCCATACAGTCTCTTTAGCTAAGTATCTAGGAAAATGGAGTGACATCTCACCTGCCAATCCCCCATTTTGATCAGCATGGACATCATATAATTCCTCGTTGATGATAGATGGAGGGATCCGCCTGCTTATACGACCAGCTTCAACAAATCCTTCTGTTACCTGTTCAGGAACATCTCACCTGCTCAGAAAGAACTGGTTGCTACCTGTGCGCGCATGCGCACTAGCTTGGAATGTGCTTAGGTAACCTACTATGCTCAGAGCTGTCTGAGATGTTGATGGATTTACAGCAACCGTAGTCTCCATATAAACACCAGACCCCCTCCCCCTTTTAGGTCCCCTTTACTACCAGCGATTTATGTCAGAGAGGTGGGTAGTCTCATGCACTGATGTAGGCAAGTGCTGTGGTGATAATAGAGTTGAGAGACCCCCTAAGTTTTCCCATAGCCATCTACATTAACATAGTAAGGTCCCAAATTTATTAAAAAGTTTCATATGCCTAAAAATAAATACGTTGCTTTTGTATTTTCTATTAACAGCAGTGCCACCTTTCTTTTATCATCAACCCCCACTGTATAATAAGGAGTGGTTTGTATAATGAAACACATCTACCACTGGGTACGTTATTCAGGCAATCTTAATGCAATAAAGCCCTTAGTTTGTGCTTGATAGGCGATCTAGAGACAGCAAATACAAACCAGGCGCTGTTTTCTTTGTGGTAAATACAGTGATTGTTTACTATAAAACAGTTATAGGCTTGTGATCTTGTTCTCTGCCTTCCAGTAAAAAAAGTAACTAAATGACACTGTGCTATATGGAAATTTCTATGGTAATAATACATATTCACATGTCTCTAAGGCATACATATTCTCATGAGCATGCACTAATATGTCTAACCTACTAACGTGTGACTTTGTAACCTTAATAATCGTATTCAACACTAGCTCAATTAGCAAACCTGTACTTCACGGCTCTTTTTGCTTGTTGTATTTCCCAGTTGTGAGGGTAGTCCGACTGCTAGGAAAATGATGCCTCTCCTACTCCTTTGGAACTATAAGTCCCAGCATGTCAGACTTCTGTTTCCGCATCTGGATACTATCCTCTGGTTTAAAGTTTTTGTTCTATTGTTGTTACTTTTTGTGTGTGTTTTCCTCTAGATGGTTACATACAGTATTATATTGTTCAAAAGACAAAGTGCATACAGTACCTACTTGAAAGTCTCCACACTTATAATAAGGAAGATTCCACTTAGTTACATCCTGCTAAGGGAAGATAACATACAAAATAAACACTCTCCACTCATTTAACCCTTCCATACCACAGTGGAATACCTAGCTCACTGTAAAATCACCATTTATGTATTGATTACCTTTATGTATACCTTGTTAAACGTATTTAATCAGTACAGATACAATAATATACACAATATCAGATGGGACTTGTTATAGACATCAAATAGGGGAACGTTAAGACAGGGTGAGTGAGTCTGATGAGGACATGATATTAGAGGGTTTGTGTTACCATGAAATAATAACAAACGTTTATTAGTCTGCTGCCTCTGTTTCTATACCTTTCAGTGCCTCAGTAGAATAATTACTACACGCCAGACATGATCTATTAATGGTTTACAACAATGTACCGGCCTCCAGGGAAGCCCCACAGATATTGTCTTATAACTACCAGAGCAAAGTTTTCCTGTCAAGCAAGTGGAGAGGAGTTTAGCATCACACCAGTTGTATACACAGTGTACATGTTCAGCAATAGGAGGCTTGGGAGAGCCTCGAAAGTAATGAGCCATGAAGAATACTATTCACACCATATCAACTAGCAATTCTAAAAGCTTATACATTTATCTTCAATTTACATCAACTACACGAGATAGGGAAACTGATTGAAGCTACTTAGAACTATTTGACGTATTCACTCACCTGTTCAGAACTACAACATGCCAATGAGTATATACTTATGGAAGTATATGCACTGCCATGTATCTGATATCTATAAAATACAGTGCTTTAAAATATACTTATTAAACGTATGTCTGAATCATAACTACATGTATAACCAACATCCAAAAGTTATAATAGCTCCAATCCATGTATGTATGCCCACGTTATAAATGCAGAAGACATTCATATTATTTCAAACATATTGATTAGGGCTTCTTCACTATGAGCAGTATGTGTCTGTGTGAGTATGTGTATGAGTGTGTACACACACACACACACACACACACACACACACACACACACACACACACACACACACACACACACACACACACACACACACACACGTGTTACTTTTGTGAGGTTATCTCCCCTAATTTACAGTGCGGCTTAAAACATCAATATAACTAAGCCAATGTATTATTTAAAATCAAACCCTATATTCTAACACCCTGTACTAGTTGTAAAAGTCGCTTAACACGTTCGATCGACTGATACTCTCTTAAAAATCATGAATGATGGCTCCCTTTTATTTCCCATTCACATACACATTTTTTTTCTATACAGATCATGGCCACAAAGCAATTTATTCCCTAGAAAAATGGAAAAAAATGTTTATATTTCATACAATATTTTGCAACAGGTGCTAAGGAGCAAACAAATGCTGTGCGTTGTTTCTACAATCTCTTTACAAAGAAATGCCATCATCAAACACATACAGTATATCAATTCCTACCCTCAAATCTGCCCCGGAGGGGGGTAATTTATTTACAGCTAAAGCATGTCATTGCTCCGAACGCACTAAATACTACTCTTTGGAGGTTGATCCAAATGTCTACGTGTGATATATATATATATATATATATATATATATATATATACATATAGGTTGATCCAAATGTCTACGTGTGATATATATATATATATATATATATATACATATATATATACACATGTATATATATATATATATATATATATATATATATATATAATTTTCAGCAAAAAGGTCAGCAGATTTAACTTCTGGTTCTCGAAAAGCCTCAGAAATTTTCAGAATGTTTTGGGAAAAGATGTGCATTGAATAAATTATGCAAATAGATGTTGTTTTTATCCCGAGGTTAAGAACCAGTTTAAAACAGGTTTTCGAAACTTCAAGGATTTATTTAAAGCTGAGTTTTTTTTCCAGATAAAGACAGGTAAAGGAAAAGTCAAAGGGCACAGGCATTATTAACGCTGTTGAGTAGCAAACCAATTTAGTCTTTTGTCTTAATTATAATTTCAACTTGTAAACCAAACACGATAATGCACCTTAGCCCGACACAAGAGACCGAATTATTACTCTTCGAACACTATGGCAGCTGAATTTATGAAAAAACGTAATATTATTTTTAAAACCTAACTCTAAAATAACAAGTTACCTAGGTTATGTCTTAGCAGTTTGCCTTCCACTGAAATGCAAACGTCTTGGAAAACCACGTGTTAATATTACTAGAGTTTTACTAAGCTTGCAATTTCCTGGGGAGTGGTTATTAGACCAAACCAACAGAGGTAAATAAATTCATAAGTAGTAGCCACAGGCTAATGCCAAATTCGTAACTACAGTTTACATTGCAGACTTTGCACAGAGTTTCCTTGTGTTCATTTTGGCACTATACATATTTTCACGTTATAAAAAAATACATTGCTAACGAAATATGCTGTAAAACCTACATTAAAATGTGCTCCTATATTGCTCTTGAAGTTATAAAGCCCAAGATTTTAATATGTTTATTATTAAATGTTTGTTCATGATAGCACATAGAAAATATGTAAATATCCAGCGAGTACTGATACTTATTAAGACTTTTATCTACATGGGTGATAGTATACATTGCATGCTTTGCGGATAAAAAGTATGTGTATATTTAATGTGTTTCCTATTCAGTAGAAACCTATTGTGTTTTGGCATACAAGTACTCAGATTTACAGCAAATAAAATGTATGAAGTAAATGGGGAAAAAAATATTGTTGCAATGGCTTTAGTACCATGTAGATTCGCAGACATCACGAATAGGCAAAGATGCAGACAGGTGTCTGATTGCAGATACAAAGTATCTACAAAATATGATAAGCAGTAATGCTTAAGAACACAGAAAAGTCCTTAAACTGAATTTAACAATTTCTTTATGACCATCCATATACCAGTGATGACCTCTGTCCGCATATAAATCCTTATAGGAACTTTTCAGGAACATATGCGTGTGATTTAGTAAAACATATGACTACTGACAACAGGGTGGATGCAAGTGTCTCCTCCCAGTCCATAATCCTCCACTTTAAACAGCAATTTGTCCTTTTTTGTCCCCTCATCTGATTGGCAATCCACCAAAACAGTAAAAATTTATGTTTATTAAATCTCACCTTTAGGCGAATATCCTTCCATGTACAGCTTTGCCCCTGAATGACAGATTTGTGGGGATGGTAGTTAGTTTTACAACAGCTTAATGAATCTATATTTCTTATTAATTTTAGTTAAAAAAAATCCTTTTTAAAATACCCCCTAACCTAACTGGGTGCTGCAAGTGAATGCAAACCCATCATTCTTGCATAAATCCTATGTTTTTACTAAACCATGCCCTTGTACTCATCTATTCTACCAATCAATCATGTTATGTAACATGTTATGTGTGGATGGGAGCATCAAACAGAAGGTAGCCTTAAAAATCATATACTGCAGTTGTGAACTCTTCAGTGGAGAGAAACATTTACTAAAGCCACGTGTGTTCCCCTATCTAGGTGCATCTGTTTTTGAATCAAATGGATAATAAATTTAGGAAGAAAAACAAATAAATATAACATTTTCACAATTCAAAATACTATAGTAATGATGAATAGTGATGGAAAGTATCTAATGGTGGTTACTACAGGCTGCTGAGAATTCACCTCACTAAAAGGATATAACTTTTACGTATTATTACAGGATGACTGTTTTTTTATTTTGTTACAGGTGCCTCTAGAATCTCAATTACATATTAGTATATATTCTTTTAAAAGTATACTTGCTTGAGTAGTCACATGTAATAAAGTAAAACCATCAATTTCATTTTCATATATCAGGAGTTAATTGTTATACAGGTTGAGTATCCCTTATCCCTGTAACATCAAACGTATAAGAGTAGTAGAAATCATACATACATGCAGCATCAGCAGGCCACAGAAGTGAGGTTTGCAGAAGAAGGGTGCAGAGAGAGCCAACAGACATGATACAGAGGGACACGATGACCCTTCCCAAATAAGATAACAGTCTAAAATGTGGAGTAACCACTATTAAGTGCAATCATTTTTTTGTTGCTGGTGTGAAAAGTGTACATGAGCCTCCAATAATAACTTCGGTTTTTCTATTTTGCTGCCTGTACTGCATCATGCCTGTTGACTACAGTGGAGAGAGATAAAGTACCAACCAATACGCTTCTAATTGCTATTTTTCAGACACTGCCAGTAAAATGATAGTTATGGCCCCCATACTGTACATCAGGTGGTTGATTTTCCTGTTTCTTTAAACCACCAGCACAACCACCTGGATCTGCCAATCTGCGGCCAGTGTTCAGTGATCTGTCTGGAAATCAGGGAAATTCTTAATTTTAAAAATGGCAAACAATTCCCCGACCGGCCTTCAGGGGATTAGGACATTGCCCCAATATATTTGTAATGTATGGGGGCCTTTAGAAGCTGATTGGTTGGTACTTTATCTCTCTCCACTTTATCTCACTCCAAACTTTGATACATCTGTTCCAGGGCATAAATCACTGTATAAATCTTAATACACTCCGCTGATGTCAGTGACAACATTCCATACTATTTATCCCATCTGCACCTCCATCCTCTTCTGTTTAAGAAAAATGTTTTGCTTTTGGGTGGCTTATGTATTATTGAAATTACCCACTAGATTGGACTAGCTTGTGTATGTTGCTTTTCTTTACTATTATCCTCGCTGCTGAATGCGGATCCAGGAAAGTTTTTATCCATGATGTTTTACAGCAGCTGGTATCACCAAGAAGGCAGTGAAGGTAACCAAAGGAAGAAAGAGAGTGTAGCAGCAATCATAGTTGAGCTCACTGTGCCCTGTTCTTGAACTATGTTGGTGTCTAGCAGATCTTCAGACATCTGTCAAGAATGTATTGTGTGTGTGCACGTATATACACTGCTCAAAAAAATAAAGGGAACACTAAAATTACACATCCTAGATCTGAATGAATTAAATATTCTTATTAAATACTTTGTTCTTTACATAGTTGAATGCGCTGACAACAAAATCACACAAAAATTATCAATGGAAATCAAATTTATTAATCCATGGAGGTCTGGATTTGGAGTCACACTCAAAATTAAAGTGGAAAAACACACTACAGGCTGATCCAACTTTGATGTAATGTCCTTAAAACAAGTCAAAATGAGGCTCAGTAGTGTGTGTGGCCTCCACGTGCCTGTATGACCTCCCTACAATGCCTGGGCATGCTCCTGATGAGGTGGCGGATGGTCTCCTGAGGGATCTCCTCCCAGACCTGGACTAAAGCATCCGCCAACTCCTGGACTGTTGGTGGATGGAGCGAGATATGATGTCCCAGATGTGCTCAATTGCATTCAGGTCTGGGGAACGGGCGGGCCAGTCCATAGCATCAATGCCTTCGTCTTGCAGGAACTGCTGACATACTCCAGCCACATGAGGTCTACCATTGTCTTGCATTAGGAGGAACCCAGGGCCAACCGCACCAGCATATGGTCTCACAAGGGGTCTGAGGATCTCATCTCGGTACCTAATGGCAGTCAGGCTACCTCTGGCGAGCACATGGAGGGCTGTGCGGCCCCCCAAAGAAATGCCACCCCACACCATTACTAACCCACTGCCAAACCGGTCATGCTGGAGGATGTTGCAGGCAGCAGAACGTTCTCTTTGGCGTCTCCAGACTCTGTCACGTCTGTCACATGTGCTCAGTGAGAACCTGCTTTCATCTGTGAAGAGCACATGGTGCCAGTGGCGAATTTGCCAATCTTGGTGTTCTCTGGCAAATGCCAAACGTCCTGCACGGTGTTGGGCTATAAGCACATCCCCCACCTGTGGACGTCGGGCCCTCATACCACCCTCATGGAGTCTGTTTCTGATCATTTGAGTAGACACATGCACATTTGTGGCTTGCTGGAGGTCATTTTGCAGGGCTCTGGCAGTGCTCCTCCTGTTCCTCCTTGCACAAAGGCGGAGGTAGCGGTCCTGCTGCTGGGTTGTTGCCCTCCTACGGCCTCCTCCACGTCTCCTGATGTACTGGCCTGTCTCCTGGTAGCGCCTCCATGCTCTGGACACTACGCTGACAGACACAGCAAATCTTCTTGCCACAGCTCGCATTGATGTGCCATCCTGGATGAGCTGCACTACCTGAGCCACTTGTGTGGGTTGTAGACTCCGTCTCATGCTACCACTAAAGTGAAAGCACCGCCAGCTTTAAAAAGTGACCAAAACATCTGCCAGAAAGCATAGGAGCTGAGAAGTGGTCTGTGGTCACCACCTGCAGAACAACTCCTTTATTGGGGGTGTCTTGCTAATTGCCTATAATTTCCACCTGTTGTCTATTCCATTTGCACAACAGAATGTGAAATTGATTGTCAGTCAGTGTTGCTTCCTAAGTGGACAGTTTGATTTCACAGAAGTGTGATTGACTTGGAGGTACATTGTGTTGTTTAAGTGTTCCCTGCACTCTGTGAAAGATTTAATCAACAAAACAAATGGTGGTACAAGGTCAAAAAGGGGCCCCTGATGAAAACCACTCTGTGCTGGTTTTTAACAGCTGTCGGTCTTTATGCATTGGAATCTTTATGAAGAATAAATAATAGTTTTTTCATCTCTAAAAGTGAGTGCTGGTATATTCTTTTTTCATTACCTGGGAAAAGTTTTTTATATATATATATATATATATATATATACACACACACACACACACACACTATTAAATTAGGGGAGATAACCTCACAAAAGTAACACGCCCGTGTGTGTGTGTGTGTGTGTGTGTGTGTGTGTGTGTGTACAATATACAGTATATAATTACAGAAAGAAATGAAAGATGGCTCATTGTTGTGATGAAGAAAATAGAGGAATCTTTGTCCTTTGAAGCCTTAATCTAGGCTAATAAGAAGAAGCTCTTAGATAAAGCCTCAATACAGGGGAAACTAGCTAGAGGTCTGTGGCAAAGTGTTTGGATTAATTTTATCTCTTTATAATTGTTACATTATTTCACCCTTCTATTACAGGGCACTTCTACTTTGAACACTGCTGGAAAGACTGTCAGCACCCATTGTGGCAATAGAAGGATCACCTACCATGCTCCTTGAGATCTCTACTGCTTGGAGAGCAGCAACGGGGACCAGACGGGTGGCCACCTGCACACCTGCTGGACTGGGAATCTACTTACATGCTGGAGCTTCATCTGTTAATTTACTTTGCTTCATTACCAGTCCGTAGTTTTCGTGAATACACTGTGCAGATTGTTACCATCAGCAGGGACTCACCATGTTGTTCAGAGAACCAGCTCACTGAAATATTTTGGTTCTCGTTGTTTACTTGAAATCATTGCTTCAAGCACTTACTCTGGGACTTGTAATTCCACACTATGGCCCTCATTCCGAGTCGTTCGCTCGGTATTTTTCATCGCATCGCAATGAAAATCCGCTTAGTACGCATGCGCAATATTCGCACTGCGACTGCGCCAAGTAATTTAACAATGAAGATAGTATTTTTACTCACGGCTTTTTCATCGCTCCGGCGATCGTAGTGTGATTGACAGGAAATGGGTGTTACTGGGCGGAAACACGGCGTTTTAGGGGCGTGTGGATAAAAACGCTACCGTTTCCGGAAAAAACGCAGGAGTGGCCGGAGAAACGGGGGAGTGTCTGAGCGAACGCTGGGTGTGTTTGTGACGTCAAACCTGGAACGACAAGCACTGAACTGATCGCACAGGCAGAGTAAGTGTGGAGCTACTCTAAAACTGCTAAGTAGTTTGTGATCGCAATATTGCGAATACTTCGGTCGCAATTTTAAGATGCTAAGATACACTCCCAGTAGGCGTAGGCTTAGCGTGTGTAACTCTGCTAAATTCGCCTTGCGACCGATCAACTCGGAATGAGGGCCTATTTTTAGAAGGGTGGACTTGGTATGTATTACATACAGCAATGGTTCCCAAACTTTTTTCAATCACGGTGCCCCAGAGAATCAGAATTGTTTTCACATCACCCCTAGGCCAACATTTCTTATCAATAAATTCAGAAAAAAATATTAAATTAACTAAATTATGTTTAAATTTTATCCTTTTAAATGGCACCATTGCAAAAAAAAGGATGTAAAAACTGCGGAGCATCAGGTGCCATTGATGTGAGTGGTGAACATTGGCTACAAAGGTGTGTGAGTGGAGCAGCTCACTGTCAAAACGTACCTGTGCCAACCTACCAACTCCTTATTGAGTCACTCCCAGCCCGTCTAGCTGCTGTCCGTGCTGCACACAGTGGTCACTGGCTATTAGCTGGTGGTCATAATAATGTGACTCTACCGTGTGTGTGTGTGTGTGTGTGTGTGTGTGTGTATATGTATGTATAGGATGAGTGGCAGGGTCTGTTCACATGAGTAAGGTACAGAGTATAAAGGTAATTGTAAAGAGTGCTATTCAATTACAGACCCGCAACCAATCCGCAAGCATTCTTGAGGTATCAGATAACGCTTGAGGTTGATTGCGGGTCTGTAACTGATTTTTTCAGAAATTTACCTGGGAGAACAGACCACACAACTCATCCAGTGGCTATGTGAATTTGTCTCTAGGGGCCTAATTCAGACCTGAACGCTAGCAAACGATTTTTGCACTGCTGCGATCAATTCTGAATTACCCCCTAAGTGCATATAGCTCCAAACTGCATTGCCTACTTCCCATATCTCCATTTTATTTCTGTAAAGTTCATGGCATTTCCCCTGTGCTATAATGTGTGAATGTGCTTGGTTTAGAAATTACTAGCCTTGCTATACTATCCCTTTAAACCGGGATGGACACTCATGAATTATTTGGTTCTATGGCTGTCTGACTTCAAGCCTGCATTTCACCTGGTTTTAATCAGCCGCAGAACCTGTGTAATCCATGAGTGTACCAGTTTAAAGGGATAAAATGGTAATGCTGCTTTCACATCGCAAAACCTGCTTTGTAACGGTTCTTTAAACGGTTCTTAAAACGGGTCTGAGCAGTTAAACCCCCTTCACATCGCATGTTGTAACTAGTGATGTGCACCGGACATTTTTCGGGTTTTGTGTTTTGGTTTTGGATTCGGTTCCGCGGCCGTGTTTTGGATTCGGACGCGTTTTGGCAAAACCTCACCGAAATTTTTTTGTTGGATTCGGGTGTGTTTTGGATTCGGGTGTTTTTTACAAATAACCCTAAAAAACAGCTTAAATCATAGAATTTGGAGGTCATTTTGATCCCATAGTTTTATTAACCTCAATAACCATAATTTCCACTCATTTCCAGTCTATTCTGAACACCTCACACCTCACAATATTATTTTTAGTCCTAAAATTTGCACCGAGGTCGCTGGATGGCTAAGCTAAGCGACACAAGTGGCCGACACAAACACCTGGCCCATCTAGGAGTGGCACTGCAGTGTCAGGCAGGATGGCACTTAAAAAAATAGTCCCCAAACAGCACATGATGCAAAGAAAAAAAGAGGCGCACCAAGGTCGCTGTGTGACTAAGCTAAGTGACACAAGTGGCCGACACAAACACCTGGCCCATCTAGGAGTGGCACTGCAGTGTCAGGCAGGATGGCACTTCAAAAAAATTGTCCCCAAACAGCACATGATGCAAAGAAAAATGAAAGAAAAAAGAGGTGCAAGATGGAATTGTCCTTGGGCCCTCCCACCCACCCTTATGTTGTATAAACAGGACATGCACACTTTAACAAACCCATCATTTCAGCGACAGGGTCTGCCACACGACTGTGACTGAAATGACTGGTTGGTTTGGGCCCCCACCAAAAAAAGAAGCAATCAATCTCTCCTTGCACAAACTGGCTCTACAGAGGCAAGATGTTCACCTCATCATCCTCCGATTCCTCACCCCTTTCACTGTGTACATCCCCCTCCTCACAGATTATTAATTCGTCCCCACTGGAATCCTCCATCTCAGGTGCCTGTGTACTTTGTGGAGGCAATTGCTGCTGGTGAATGTCTCCATGGAGGAATTGATTATAATTCAGAATAAAGCCAGTTTGTGCAAGGGCCTCCAAATTGCCTCTTTTTCATGCCAGTATACGTACGGACTGTCTGACGTGCCTACTTGGTGCGGTCACTCATATAATCCTCCACCATTCTTTCAATGGTGAGAGAATCATATGAAGTGACAGTAGACGACATGTCAGTAATCGTTGGCAGGTCCTTCAGTCCGGACCAGATGTCAGCACTCGCTCCAGACTGCCCTGCATCACCGCCAGCGGGTGGGCTGGGAATTCTTAGCCTTTTCCTCGCACCCCCAGTTGCGGGAGAATGTGAAGGAGGAGATGTTGACGGGTCACGTTCCGCTTGACTTGACAATTTTTTCACCAGCAGGTCTTTGAACCTCTGCAGACTTGTGTCTGCCGGAAAGAGAGATACAACGTAGGTTTTAAATCTAGGATCGAGCACGGTGGCCAAAATGTAGTGCTCTGATTTCAACAGATTGACCACCCGTGAATCCTGGTTAAGCGAATTAAGGGCTCCATCCACAAGTCCCACATGCCTAGCGGAATCGCTCTGTTTTAGCTCCTCCTTCAATGTCTCCAGCTTCTTCTGCAAAAGCCTGATGAGGGGAATGACCTGACTCAGGCTGGCAGTGTCTGAACTGACTTCATGTGTGGCAAGTTCAAAGGGTTGCAGAACCTTGCACAACGTTGAAATCATTCTCCACTGCGCTTGAGTCAGGTGCATTCCCCCTCCTTTGCCTATATCGTGGTCAGATGTATAGGCTTGAATGGCCTTTTGCTGCTCCTCCATCCTCTGAAGCATATAGAGGGCTGAATTCCACCTAATTACCACCTCTTGCTTCAGATGATGGCAGGGCAGGTTCAGGATTGTTTGGTGGTGCTCCAGTCTTCTGTACGCGGTGCCTGAATGCCGAAAGTGGCCCGCAATTCTTCGGGCCACCGACAGCATCTCTTGCACGCCCCTGTGTTTTTTAAATAATTCTGCACCACCAAATTCAATGTATGTGCAAAACATGGGACGTGCTGGAATTTGCCCAGATGTAATGCACGCACAATATTGCTGGCGTTGTCCGATGTCACAAATCCCCAGGAGAGTCCAATTGGGGTAAGCCATTCTGCGATGATCTTCCTCAGTTTCCGTAAGAGGTTGTCAGCTGTGTGCCTCTTCTTGAAAGCGGTGATACAAAGCGTAGCCTGCCTAGGAACGAGTTGGCGTTTGCGAGATGCTGCTACTCTTGCCGCCGCTGCTGTTCTTGCTGCGGGAGGCAATACATCTACCCAGTGGGCTGTCACAGTCATATAGTCCTGAGTCTGCCCTGCTCCACTTGTCCACATGTCCGTGGTTAAGTGGACATTGGGTACAACTGCATTTTTTAGGACACTGGTGAGTCTTTTTCTGAGGTCTGTGTACATTTTCGGTATCGCCTGCCTAGAGAAATGGAACCTAGATGGTATTTGGTACCGGGGACACAGTACCTCAATCAAGTCTCTAGTTGCCTCTGAATTAACGGTGGATACCGGAATCATGTTTCTCACCGCCCAGGCTGCCAAGGCCTGAGTTATCTGCTTTGCAGCAGGATGACTGCTGTGATATTTCATCTTCCTCGCAAAGGACTGTTGGACAGTCAATTGCTTACTGGAAGTAGTACAAGTGGTCTTCCGACTTCCCCTCTGGGATGACGATCGACTCCCAGCAGCAACAACAGCAGCGCCAGCAGCAGTAGGCGTTACACTCAAGGATGCATCGGAGGAATCCCAGGCAGGAGAGGACTCATCAGACTTGCCAGTGCCATGGCCTGCAGGACTATTGGCTTTCCTGGGTAAGGAGGAAATTGACACTGAGGGAGTTGGTGGTGTGGTTTGCAGGAGCTTGGTTACAAGAGGAAGGGATTTAGTGGTCAGTGGACTGCTTCCGCTGTCACCCAAAGTTTTTGAACTTGTCACTGACTTATTATGAATGCGCTGCAGGTGACGTATAAGGGAGGATGTTCTGAGGTGGTTAACGTCCTTACCCCTACTTATTACAGCTTGACAAAGGCAACACACGGCTTGACACCTGTTGTCCGCATTTCTGTTGAAATAATTCCACACCGAAGAGCTGATTTTTTTTGTATTTTGACCAGGCATGTCAATGACCATATTCCTCCCACGGACAACAGGTGTCTCCCCGGGTGCCTGACTTAAACAAACCACCTCACCATCAGAATCCTCCTTGTCAATTTCCTCCCCAGCGCCAGCAACACCCATATCCTCATCCTGGTGTACTTCAACAGTGACATATTCAATTTGACTATCAGGAACTCGACAGCGGGTGCTCCTTCCAGCACTTGCAGGGGGCGTGCAAATGGTGGAAGGCGCAAGCTCTTCCCGTCCAGTGTTGGGAAGGTCAGGCATCGCAACCGACACAATTGGACTCTCCTTGGGTATTTGTGATTTAGAAGAACGCACAGTTCTTTGCTGTGCTTTTGCCAGCTTAAGTCTTTTCATTTTTCTAGCGAGAGGATGAGTGCTTCCATCCTCATGTGAAGCTGAACCACTAGCCATGAACATAGGCCAGGGCCTCAGCCGTTCCTTGCCACTCCGTGTCGTAAATGGCATATTGGCAAGATTACGCTTCTCCTCAGACGCTTTTAATTTTGATTTTTGGGTCATTTTGCTGAACTTTTGTTTTTTGGATTTTACATGCTCTCTACTATGACATTGGGCATCGGCCTTGGCAGACGACGTTGATGGCATTTCATCATCTCGGCCATGACTAGTGGCAGCAGCTTCAGCACGAGGTGGAAGTGGATCTTGATCTTTCCCTATTTTAACCTCCACATTTTTGTTCTCCATTTTTTAATGTGTGGAATTATATGCCAGTAACTATCAATAGCAATGGCCTACTACTATATATACTGTGCACAACTGAAATGCACTACAGGTATGGATGGATAGTATACTTGACGACACAGAGGTAGGTAGAGCAGTGGCCTTCCGTACCGTACTGCTATATATACTGGTGGTCACTGTCAGCAATCTGCAAAACTAAAATGCACCACAGGTATAGAATGTAGATGGATAGTATACTTAATGACGACACAGAGGTAGGTACAGCAGTGGCCTTCCGTACCGTACTGCTATATATAGTATACTGGTGGTCACTGTGTCAGCAAACTGCAAAACTAAAATGCACCACAGGTATAGAATGTAGTGATGAGCGGGTTCGGTTTCCGAGAAACCGAACCCACCCGAGCTTTACATTTTTTTACACGGGTCCGAGCAGACTCGGATCCTCCCGCCTTGCTTGGCTAACCCGAGCGCGCCCGAACGTCATCATCCCGCTGTCGGATTCTCGCGAGATTCGGATTCTATATAAGCAGCCGCGCGTCGCCTCCACACACGTGCATTGAGATTGATAGGGAGAGGACGTGGCTGGCGTCCTCTCCGTTTATATAGTTAATTATTAATAGTATACTACACAGTTGATCTGATTGCTTAGCTTATTGTGGGGAGGATTGGGGACTGGGGAGCAGCTGTTAGGAGGAGTACAGTGCAGAGTTTTGCTAGTTTTTTATCCGTTCTCTGCCTGAAAAAAACGCTCCATACCATATCTGTGCTCAGTGTGCTGCATGATATATATCTGTGCTGAGTGCTCACACTGCCTAATTGTGGGGACTGGGGAGCAGTTATAGCAGGAGTACAGTGCACAGTTTTGCTGACAGTGACCACCAGTATACGTTTGTCTGCCTGAAAAACACTCCTGTGGTGGCTTTTTTTTATATTAGTTTAGCAGTCTGCTGACAGTGTCCACCAGGTCCATTATACTGTATATAGCAGTACGGTAGGCCACTGCTGTACCTACCTCTATGTCGTCACTCGTCGTCCATAAGTATACTATAGTATCCATCCATCTACATTGTATACCTGTGGTGTCTTTTTTTATATACTATAAACGCAGTCTGCTGACAGTGTCCACCAGGTCCATTATACTGTATATAGCAGTACGGTAGGCCACTGCTGTACCTACCTCTGTGTCGTCACTCGTCGTCCATAAGTATACTATAGTATCCATCCATCTACATTGTATACCTGTGGTGTCTTTTTTTTTATACTATAAACGCAGTCTGCTGACAGTGTCCACCAGGTCCATTATACTGTATATAGCAGTACGGTAGGCCACTGCTGTACCTACCTCTGTGTCGTCACTTGTCGTCCATAAGTATACTATAGTATCCATCCATCTACATTGTATACCTGTGGTGTCTTTTTTTTTTATACTATAAACGCAGTCTGCTGACAGTGTCCACCAGGTCCATTATACTGTATATAGCAGTACGGTAGGCCACTGCTGTACCTACCTCTGTGTCGTCACTCGTCGTCCATAAGTATACTATAGTATCCATCCATCTACATTGTATACCTGTGGTGTCTTTTTTTTTATACTATAAACGCAGTCTGCTGACAGTGTCCACCAGGTCCATTATACTGTATATAGCAGTATGGTAGGCCACTGCTGTACCTACCTCTGTGTCGTCACTCGTCGTCCATAAGTATACTATAGTATCCATCCATCTACATTGTATACCTGTGGTGTCTTTTTTTTTTATACTATAAATGCAGTCTGCTGACAGTGTCCACCAGGTCCATTATACTGTATATAGCAGTACGGTAGGCCACTGCTGTACCTACCTCTGTGTCGTCACTCGTCGTCCATAAGTATACTATAGTATCCATCCATCTACATTGTATACCTGTGGTGTCTTTTTTTTTATACTATAAACGCAGTCTGCTGACAGTGTCCACCAGGTCCATTATACTGTATATAGCAGTACGGTAGGCCACTGCTGTACCTACCTCTGTGTCGTCACTCGTCATCCATAAGTATACTATAGTATCCATCCATCTACATTGTATACCTGTGGTGTCTTTTTTTTTATTATACTATAAACGCATTCTGCTGACAGTGTCCACCAGGTCAATTATACTGTATATAGCAGTACGGTAGGCCACTGCTGTACCTACCTCTGTGTCGTCACTCGTCGTCCATAAGTATACTATAGTATCCATCCATCTACATTGTATACCTGTGGTGTCTTTTTTTTATACTATAAACGCAGTCTGATGACAGTGTCCACCAGGTCCATTATACTGTATATAGCAGTACGGTAGGCCACTGCTGTACCTACCTCTGTGTCGTCACTCGTCGTCCATAAGTATACTATAGTATCCATCCATCTACATTGTATACCTGTTGTGCCTTTTAGTTGTGCGCATTAAAATATGAAGAACAAAAATGTTGAGGTTAAAAAAATAGGGAAAGATCAAGATCCACTTCCACCTCGTGCTGAAGCTGCTGCCACTAGTCATGGCCGAGACGATGAAATGCCATCAACGTCGTCTGCCAAGGCCGATGCCCAATGTCATAGTACAGAGCATTTAAAATCCAAAACACAAAAGATCAGTAAAATGACCCAAAAATCAAAATTAAAAGCGTCTGAGGAGAAGCGTAAACTTGCCAATATGCCATTTACGACACGGAGTGGCAAGGAACGGCTGAGGCCCTGGCCTATGTTCATGGCTAGTGGTTCAGCTTCACATGAGGATGAAAGCACTCATCCTCTCGCTAGAAAAAAGAAAAGACTTAAGCTGGCAAAAGCACAGCAAAGAACTGTGCGTTCTTCGAAATCACAAATCCCCAAGGAGAGTCCAATTGTGTCGGTTGCGATGCCTGACCTTCCCAACACTGGACGGGAAGAGCTTGCGCCTTCCACCATTTGCACGCCCCCTGCAAGGGCTGGAAGGAGCACCCGCAGTCCAGTTACTGATAGTCAAATTGAAGATGTCAGTGTTGAAGTAACCAGGATGAGGATATGGGTGTTGCTGGCGCTGGGGAGGAAATTGACAAGGAGGATTCTGATGGTGAGGTGGTTTGTTTAAGTCAGGCACCCGGGGAGACACCTGTTGTCCGTGGGAGGAATATGGCCATTGACATGCCTGGTCAAAATACAAAAAAAATCAGCTCTTCGGTGTGGAATTATTTCAACAGAAATGCGGACAACAGGTTTCAAGCCGTGTGTTGCCTTTGTCAAGCTGTAATAAGTAGGGGTAAGGACGTTAACCACCTCGGAACATCCTCCCTTATACGTCACCTGCAGCACATTCATCATAAGTCAGTGACAAGTTCAAAAACTTTGGGCGACAGCGGAAGCAGTCCACTGACCACTAAATCCCTTCCTCTTGTAACCAAGCTCCCGCAAACCACACCACCAACTCCCTCAGTGTCAATTTCCTAATTACCCAGGAATGCCAATAGTCCTGCAGGCCATGTCACTGGCAAGTCTGACGAGTCCTCAACTGCCTGGGATTCCTCCGATGCTTCCTTGAGTGTAACGCCTACTGCTGCTGGCGCTGCTGTTGTTGCTGCTGGGAGTCGATCGTCATCCCAGAGGGGAAGTCGGAAGACCACTTGTACTACTTCCAGTAAGCAATTGACTGTCCAACAGTCCTTTGCGAGGAAGATGAAATATCACAGCAGTCATCCTGCTGCAAAGCGGATAACTCAGGCCTTGGCAGCCTGGGCGGTGAGAAACGTGGTTCCGGTATCCATTGTTACTTCAGAGCCAACTATAGACTTGATTGAGGTACTGTGTCCCCGGTACCAAATACCATCTAGGTTCCATTTCTCTAGGAAGGCGATACCAAAAATGTACACAGACCTCAGAAAAAGAGTCACCAGTGTCCTATAAAATGCAGTTGTACCCAATGTCCACTTAACCACGGACATGTGGACAAGTGGAGCAGGGAAGACTCAGGACTACATGACTGTGACAGCCCACTGGGTAGATGTATTGCCTCCCGCTGCAAGAACAGCAGCGGCGGCACCAGTAGCAGCATCTCGCAAACGCCAACTCGTTCCTAGGCAGGCTACGCTTTGTATCACCGCTTTCCAGAATATGCACACAGCTGAAAACCTCTTACGGCAACTGAGGAAGATCATCGCAGAATGGCTTACCCCAATTGGACTCTCCTGGGGATTTGTGGCATCGGACAACGCCAGCAATATTGTGCGTGCATTACATCTGGGCAAATTCCAGCACGTCCCATGTTTTGCACATACCTTGAATTTGGTGGTGCAGAATTATTTAAAAAACGACAGGGGCGTGCAAGAGATGCTGTCAGTGGCCAGAAGAATTGAGGGCCACTTTCGGCGTACAGGCACCGCGTACAGAAGACTGGAGCACCACCAAAAACACCTGAACCTGCCCTGCCATCATCTGAAGCAAGAGGTGGTAACGAGGTGGAATTCAACCCTCTATATGCTTCAGAGGATGGAGGAGCAGCAAAAGGCCATTCAAGCCTATACATCTGGCCACGATATAGGCAAAGGAGGTGGAATGCACCTGACTCAAGCGCAGTGGAGAATGATTTCAACGTTGTGCAAGGTTCTGCAACCTTTTGAACTTGCCACACGTGAAGTCATTTCAGACACTGCCAGCCTGAGTCAGGTCATTCCCTTCATCAGGCTTTTGCTGAAGAAGCTGGAGACATTGAAGGAGGAGCTAAAACAGAGCGATTCCGCTAGGCATGTGGGACTTGTGGATGGAGCCCTTCATTCGCTTAACCAGGATTCACGGGTGGTCAATCTGTTGAAATCAGAGCACTACATTTTGCCCACCGTGCTCGATCCTAGATTTAAAACCTACGTTGTATCTCTCTTTCCGGCAGACACAAGTCTGCAGAGGTTCAAAGACCTGCTGGTGAGAAAATTGTCAAGTCAAGCGGAACGTGACCCGTCAACATCTCCTCCTTCACATTCTCCCGCAACTGGGGGTGCGAGGAAAAGGCTACGAATTCCCAGCCCACCCGCTGGCGGTGATGCAGGGCAGTCTGGAGCGAGTGCTGACATCTGGTCCGGACTGAAGGACCTGCCAACGATTACTGACATGTCGTCTACTGTCACTGCATATGATTCTCTCACCATTGAAAGAATGGTGGAGGATTATATGAGTGACCGCATCCAAGTAGGCACGTCAGACAGTCCGTATGTATACTGGCAGGAAAAAGAGGCAATTTGGAGGCCCTTGCAGAAACTGGCTATATTCTACATAAGTTGCCCTCCCTCCAGTGTGTACTCCGAAAGAGTGTTTAGTGCCGCCGCTCATCTTGTCAGCAATCGGCGTACGAGGTTACTTCCAGAAAATGTGGAGAAGATGATGTTCATTAAAATGAATTATAATCAATTCCTCCGTGGAGACATTCACCAGCAGGAATTGCCTCCAGAAAGTACACGGGGACCTGAGATGGTGGATTCCAGTGGGGACGAATTAATAATCTGTGAGGAGGGGGATGTACACAGTGAAAGGGGTGATGAATCGGATGATGATGATGAGGTGGACATCTTGCCTCTGTAGAGCCAGTTTGTGCAAGGAGAGATTGATTGCTTCTTTCTGGTGGGGGCCCAAACCAACCAGCCATTTCAGTCACAGTCGTGTGGCAGACCCTGTTGCTGAAATGATGGGTTCGTTAAAGTGTGCATGTCCTGTTTATACAACATAAGGGTGGGTGGGAAGGCCCAAGGACAATTCCATCTTGCACCTCTTTTTTCTTTCATATTTCTTTGCGTCATGTGCTGTTTGGGGAGTATTTTTTTGAAGGGCCATCCTGCGTGACACTGCAGTGCCACTCCTAGATGGGCCAGGTGTTTGTGTCGGCCACTTGGGTCGCTTATCTTAGTCACACAGCTACCTCATTTCGCCTCTTTTTTTCTTTGCGTCATGTGCTGTTTGGGGAGTATTTTTTTGAAGGGCCATCCTGCGTGACACTGCAGTGCCACTCCTAGATGGGCCAGGTGTTTGTGTCGGCCACTTGGGTCGCTTATCTTAGTCACACAGCTACCTCATTGCGCCTCTTTTTTTCTTTGCGTCATGTGCTGTTTGGGGAGTATTTTTTTGAAGTGCCATCCTGTCTGACACTGCAGTGCCACTCCTAAATGGGCCAGGTGTTTGTGTCGGCCACTTGGGTCGCTTAGCTTAGTCACACAGCTTCCTCGGTGCAAATTTTAGGACTAAAAATAATATTGTGAGGTGTGAGGTGTTCAGAATAGACTGAAAATGAGTGGAAATTATGGTTATTGAGGTTAATAATACTTTGGGATCAAAATGACCCCCAAATTCTATGATTTAAGCTGTTTTTTAGGGTTTTTTGAAAAAAACACCCGAATCCAAAACACACCCGAATCCGACAAAAATTTTTCGGTGAGGTTTTGCCGAAACGCGTCCGAATCCAAAACACGGCCGCGGAACCGAACCCAAAACCAAAACACAAAACCCGAAAAATGTCCGGTGCACATCACTAAAGAATGTAGATGGATAGTATACTTAATGACGACACAGAGGTAGGTACAGCAGTGGCCTTCCGTACCGTACTGCTATATATAGTATACTGGTGGTCACTGTGTCAGCAAACTGCAAAACTAAAATGCACCACAGGTATAGAATGTAGATGGATAGTATACTTAATGACGACACAGAGGTAGGTACAGCAGTGGCCTTCCGTACCGTACTGCTATATATAGTATACTGGTGGTCACTGTGTCAGCAAACTGCAAAACTAAAATGCACCACAGGTATAGAATGTAGATGGATAGTATACTTAATGACGACACAGAGGTAGGTACAGCAGTGGCCTTCCGTACTGCTATATATAGTATACTGGTGGTCACTGTGTCAGCAAACAGCACATCTGAAATGCACCACAGGTATAGAATGTAGATGGATAGTATACTTAATGACGACACAGAGGTAGGTACAGCAGTGGCCTTCCGTACCGTACTGCTATATATAGTATACTGGTGGTCACTGTGTCAGCAAACTGCAAAACTAAAATGCACCACAGGAATAGAATGTAGATGGATAGTATACTTAATGACGACACAGAGGTAGGTACAGCAGTGGCCTTCCGTACCGTACTGCTATATATACTGGTGGTCATTGTGTCAGCAAACTGCACAACTGAAATGCACCACAGGTATAGAATCTAGATGGATAGTATACTTAATGACGACACAGAGGTAGGTACAGCAGTGGCCTACTGTACCGTAATGCTATATATTATATACTGGTGGTCACTGTGTCAGCAAAACTCTGCACTGTACTCCTCCTATATTATACAGCTGCTCCCCAGCCCTCCCCACAATTAAGCAATAGTGCACAATCAAGTTCAACAATAACGGAGAGGACGCCAGCCACGTCCTCTCCCTAACATTTCCAATGCACGAGTGAAAATGGCGGCGACGCGCGGCTGCTTATATAGAATCCGAATCTCGCGAGAATCCGACAGCGGGATGATGACGTTCGGGCGCGCTCGGGTTACCCGAGCCATACGGGAGAATCCGAGTATGGCTCGGACCCGTGTAAAAAGGGTGAAGTTCGGGGGGGTTCGGTTTCCGAGAAACCGAACCCGCTCATCACTAGTTGTAACCAGTATATTACCATTTCATTACCGTTTTGGTACCTTTCACACTGAACCCGTTTCACCCATACAAAACAGTGGTTGTCATTTTAAATGTTTATTTCCTGCTTCTGCCTGGTGAGATCACATATGGAGACAGCCTATCACCTTCTGGGGCTTGCAAATACCGTTTCAGATCCTTTCACACTGCACAATTAAATGGGTCTGAAACGGGTAGGACCCTGCTTTTTTACCGTTTCAAAATACCGGTATTTTGTAAAAGGTAAATTGAAGTTTGCCCTTTCACATCGCAGCTCGAACCATTTAGGAAGCCAGTAAAAACGGCAAATTACCGGGTACAAGCTGCGGTGTGAAAGGGGTATTAGACTAGGCATTATGGAAAATAGCTATTTCTAAAGATGCTCTTCATCCACATGGTAATGTAATTTGCATCAGTACCGGTACAGGACCTAGTTACCAGGCCACATAGAAGCTGCATGGGTTACTGTGGCAGTAAGAACACCTCTGGCTGTCACTAATGTAATAGAGAATGGTGAGAACTAGAGATGAGCGGGTTCGGTTTCTCTGAATCCGAACCCGCCAGAACTTCATGTTTTTTTTCACGGGTCCGAGCGACTCGGATCTTCCCGCCTTGCTCGGTTAACCCGAGCGCGCCCGAACGTCATCATGACGCTGTCGGATTCTCGCGAGGCTCGGATTCTATCGCGAGACTCGGATTCTATATAAGGAGCCGCGCGTCGCCGCCATTTTCACACGTGCATTGAGATTGATAGGGAGAGGACGTGGCTGGCGTCCTCTCCATTTAGATTATAAGAGACTGAGAGAGATTTACTGGAGCTGACTAGGAGGAGTACTGTTACTGTAGAAGTGTAGAGACTGAGTGGAGAGAGTTTACTAGTGAGGACAGTGCAGTTTACTTTATAATCCGTTCTCTGCCTGAAAAAAGCGATACACAGCACACAGTGACTCAGTCACATACCATATCTGTGTGCACTGCTCAGGCTCAGGCCAGTGTGCTGCATCATCTATTATCTATATATAATATTATATATATCTGTCTGACTGCTCAGCTCACACAGCTTATAATTGTGGGGGAGACTGGGGAGCACTACTGCAGTGCCAGTTATAGGTTATAGCAGGAGCCAGGAGTACATAATATATTATATAGTGAGTGACCACCAGACACACAGTGCAGTTTATTTAATATATCCGTTCTCTGCCTGAAAAAAGCGATACACACAGTGACTCAGTCAGTCACATACCATATCTGTGTGCACTGCTCAGGCTCAGGCCAGTGTGCTGCATCATCTATTATCTATATATAATATTATATATATCTGTCTGACTGCTCAGCTCACACAGCTTATAATTGTGGGGGAGACTGGGGAGCACTACTGCAGTGCCAGTTATAGGTTATAGCAGGAGCCAGGAGTACATAATATATTATATAGTGAGTGACCACCAGACACACAGTGCAGTTTATTTAATATATCCGTTCTCTGCCTGAAAAAAGCGATACACACAGTGACTCAGTCAGTCACATACCATATCTGTGTGCACTGCTCAGGCTCAGGCCAGTGTGCTGCATCATCTATTATCTATATATAATATTATATATATCTGTCTGACTGCTCAGCTCACACAGCTTATAATTGTGGGGGAGACTGGGGAGCACTACTGCAGTGCCAGTTATAGGTTATAGCAGGAGCCAGGAGTACATAATATATTATATAGTGAGTGACCACCAGACACACAGTGCAGTTTATTTAATATATCCGTTCTCTGCCTGAAAAAAGCGATACACACAGTGACTCAGTCAGTCACATACCATATCTGTGTGCACTGCTCAGGCTCAGGCCAGTGTGCTGCATCATCTAAATATATATAATATATCTGTCTGACTGCTCAGCTCACACAGCTTATAATTGTGGGGGAGACTGGGGAGCACTACTGCAGTGCCAGTTATAGGTTATAGCAGGAGCCAGGAGTACATATTATATTAAAATTAAACAGTGCACACTTTTGCTGCAGGAGTGCCACTGCCAGTGTGACTGACCAGTGACCTGACCACACTGACCACCAGTATAGTTAGTAGTATACTTATATTGTGATTGCCTGAAAAAGTTAAACACTCGTCGTGTGACTTCACTTGTGTGTTTTTTTTTTTTTTTATTCTGTAAAAATAAAACTCATTCTGCTGACAGACAGTGTCCAGCAGGTCCGTCATTATATAATATATAATATATACCTGTCCGGCTGCAGTAGTGATATATATATATTTTTTATATCATTTATCATCCAGTCGCAGCAGACACAGTACGGTAGTTCACGGCTGTGGCTACCTCTGTGTCTCTGCACTCGGCAGGCAGTCCGTCCATAATTGTAATACCACCTAACCGTGGATTTTTTTCATTCTTCTTTATACATACATAGTTACATAGACATCTTCTCTTTATCAACCAGTCTATATTAGCTGCAGACACAGTACAGTACGGTAGTTCACGGCTGTGGCTACCTCTGTGTCTGCACTCGGCAGGCAGTCCGTCCATAATTGTATACCACCTAACCGTGGTTTTTTTTCATTCTTCTTTATACATACATAGTTACATAGACATCTTCTCTTTATCAACCAGTCTATATTAGCTGCAGACACAGTACAGTACGGTAGTTCACGGCTGTGGCTACCTCTGTGTCTGCACTCGGCAGGCAGTCCGTCCATAATTGTATACCACCTAACCGTGGTTTTTTTTCATTCTTCTTTATACATACATAGTTACATAGACATCTTCTCTTTATCAACCAGTCTATATTAGCTGCAGACACAGTACAGTACGGTAGTTCACGGCTGTGGCTACCTCTGTGTCTGCACTCGGCAGGCAGTCCGTCCATAATTGTATACCACCTAACCGTGGATTTTTTTCAGTCTTCTTTATACATACATAGTTACATAGACATCTTCTCTTTATCAACCAGTCTATATTAGCTGCAGACACAGTACAGTACGGTAGTTCACGGCTGTGGCTACCTCTGTGTCTGCACTCGGCAGGCAGTCCGTCCATAATTGTATACCACCTAACCGTGGATTTTTTTCAGTCTTCTTTATACATACATAGTTACATAGACATCTTCTCTTTATCAACCAGTCTATATTAGCTGCAGACACAGTACAGTACGGTAGTTCACGGCTGTGGCTACCTCTGTGTCTGCAGTCGGCAGGCAGTCCATAATTGTATACTAGTATCCATCTCCATTGTTTACCTGAGGTGCCTTTTAGTTGTGCCTATTAAAATATGGAGAACAAAAATGTTGAGGTTCCAAAATTAGGGAAAGATCAAGATCCACTTCCACCTCGTGCTGAAGCTGCTGCCACTAGTCATGGCCGAGACGATGAAATGCCAGCAACGTCGTCTGCCAAGGCCGATGCCCAATGTCATAGTACAGAGCATGTCAAATCCAAAACACCAAATATCAGGAAAAAAAGGACTCCAAAACCTAAAATAAAATTGTCGGAGAAGCGTAAACTTGCCAATATGCCATTTACCACACGGAGTGGCAAGGAACGGCTGAGGCCCTGGCCTATGTTCATGGCTAGTGGTTCAGCTTCACATGAGGATGGAAGCACTCAGCCTCTCGCTAGAAAAATGAAAAGACTCAAGCTGGCAAAAGCAGCACAGCAAAGAACTGTGCATTCTTCGAAATCCCAAATCCACAAGGAGAGTCCAATTGTGTCGGTTGCGATGCCTGACCTTCCCAACACTGGACGTGAAGAGCATGCGCCTTCCACCATTTGCACGCCCCCTGCAAGTGCTGGAAGGAGCACCCGCAGTCCAGTTCCTGATAGTCAGATTGAAGATGTCAGTGTTGAAGTACACCAGGATGAGGAGGATATGGGTGTTGCTGGCGCTGGGGAGGAAATTGACCAGGAGGATTCTGATGGTGAGGTGGTTTGTTTAAGTCAGGCACCCGGGGAGACACCTGTTGTCCGTGGGAGGAATATGGCCGTTGACATGCCAGGTGAAAATACCAAAAAAATCAGCTCTTCGGTGTGGAGGTATTTCACCAGAAATGCGGACAACAGGTGTCAAGCCGTGTGTTCCCTTTGTCAAGCTGTAATAAGTAGGGGTAAGGACGTTAACCACCTCGGAACATCCTCCCTTATACGTCACCTGCAGCGCATTCATAATAAGTCAGTGACAAGTTCAAAAACTTTGGGTGACAGCGGAAGCAGTCCACTGCCAGTAAATCCCTTCCTCTTGTAACCAAGCTCACGCAAACCACCCCACCAACTCCCTCAGTGTCAATTTCCTCCTTCCCCAGGAATGCCAATAGTCCTGCAGGCCATGTCACTGGCAATTCTGACGAGTCCTCTCCTGCCTGGGATTCCTCCGATGCATCCTTGCGTGTAACGCCTACTGCTGCTGGCGCTGCTGTTGTTGCCGCTGGGAGTCGATGGTCATCCCAGAGGGGAAGTCGTAAGCCCACTTGTACTACTTCCAGTAAGCAATTGACTGTTCAACAGTCCTTTGCGAGGAAGATGAAATATCACAGCAGTCATCCTACTGCAAAGCGGATAACTGAGGCCTTGACAACTATGTTGGTGTTAGACGTGCGTCCGGTATCCGCCGTTAGTTCACAGGGAACTAGACAATTTATTGAGGCAGTGTGCCCCCGTTACCAAATACCATCTAGGTTCCACTTCTCTAGGCAGGCGATACCGAGAATGTACACGGACGTCAGAAAAAGACTCACCAGTGTCCTAAAAAATGCAGTTGTACCCAATGTCCACTTAACCACGGACATGTGGACAAGTGGAGCAGGGCAGGGTCAGGACTATATGACTGTGACAGCCCACTGGGTAGATGTATGGACTCCCGCCGCAAGAACAGCAGCGGCGGCACCAGTAGCAGCATCTCGCAAACGCCAACTCTTTCCTAGGCAGGCTACGCTTTGTATCACCGCTTTCCAGAATACGCACACAGCTGAAAACCTCTTACGGCAACTGAGGAAGATCATCGCGGAATGGCTTACCCCAATTGGACTCTCCTGTGGATTTGTGGCATCGGACAACGCCAGCAATATTGTGTGTGCATTAAATATGGGCAAATTCCAGCACGTCCCATGTTTTGCACATACCTTGAATTTGGTGGTGCAGAATTTTTTTAAAAACGACAGGGGCGTGCAAGAGATGCTGTCGGTGGCCAGAAGAATTGCGGGACACTTTCGGCGTACAGGCACCACGTACAGAAGACTGGAGCACCACCAAAAACTACTGAACCTGCCCTGCCATCATCTGAAGCAAGAAGTGGTAACGAGGTGGAATTCAACCCTCTATATGCTTCAGAGGTTGGAGGAGCAGCAAAAGGCCATTCAAGCCTATACAATTGAGCACGATATAGGAGGTGGAATGCACCTGTCTCAAGTGCAGTGGAGAATGATTTCAACGTTGTGCAAGGTTCTGATGCCCTTTGAACTTGCCACACGTGAAGTCAGTTCAGACACTGCCAGCCTGAGTCAGGTCATTCCCCTCATCAGGCTTTTGCAGAAGAAGCTGGAGGCATTGAAGAAGGAGCTAAAAGGGAGCGATTCCGCTAGGCATGTGGGACTTGTGGATGCAGCCCTTAATTCGCTTAACAAGGATTCACGGGTGGTCAATCTGTTGAAATCAGAGCACTACATTTTGGCCACCGTGCTCGATCCTAGATTTAAAGCCTACCTTGGATCTCTCTTTCCGGCAGACACAAGTCTGCTGGGGTGCAAAGACCTGCTGGTGACAAAATTGTCAAGTCAAGCGGAACGCGACCTGTCAACATCTCCTCCTTCACATTCTCCCGCAACTGGGGGTGCGAGGAAAAGGCTCAGAATTCCGAGCCCACCCGCTGGCGGTGATGCAGGGCAGTCTGGAGCGACTGCTGATGCTGACATCTGGTCCGGACTGAAGGACCTGACAACGATTACGGACATGTCGTCTACTGTCACTGCATATGATTCTCTCAACATTGATAGAATGGTGGAGGATTATATGAGTGACCGCATCCAAGTAGGCACGTCACACAGTCCGTACTTATACTGGCAGGAAAAAGAGGCAATTTGGAGGCCCTTGCACAAACTGGCTTTATTCTACCTAAGTTGCCCTCCCACAAGTGTGTACTCCGAAAGAGTGTTTAGTGCCGCCGCTCACCTTGTCAGCAATCGGCATACGAGGTTACATCCAGAAAATGTGGAGAAGATGATGTTCATTAAAATGAATTATAATCAATTCCTCCGCGGAGACATTGACCAGCAGCAATTGCCTCCACAAAGTACACAGGGAGCTGAGATGGTGGATTCCAGTGGGGACGAATTGATAATCTGTGAGGAGGGGGATGTACACGGTGATATATCGGAGGGTGAAGATGAGGTGGACATCTTGCCTCTGTAGAGCCAGTTTGTGCAAGGAGAGATTAATTGCTTCTTTTTTGGGGGGGGTCCAAACCAACCCGTCATATCAGTCACAGTCGTGTGGCAGACCCTGTCACTGAAATGATGGGTTGGTTAAAGTATGCATGTCCTGTTTTGTTTATACAACATAAGGGTGGGTGGGAGGGCCCAAGGACAATTCCATCTTGCACCTCTTTTTTCTTTTCTTTTTCTTTGCATCATGTGCTGATTGGGGAGGGTTTTTTGGAAGGGACATCCTGCGTGACACTGCAGTGCCACTCCTAGATGGGCCCGGTGTTTGTGTCGGCCACTAGGGTCGCTAATCTTACTCACACAGTCAGCTACCTCATTGCGCCTCTTTTTTTCTTTGCGTCATGTGCTGTTTGGGGAGGGTTTTTTGGAAGGGACATCCTGCGTGACACTGCAGTGCCACTCCTAGATGGGCCCGGTGTTTGTGTCGGCCACTAGGGTCGCTAATCTTACTCACACAGCTACCTCATTGCGCCTCTTTTTTTCTTTGCGTCATGTGCTGTTTGGGGAGGGTTTTTTGGAAGGGCCATCCTGCGTGACACTGCAGTGCCACTCCTAGATGGGCCCGGTGTTTGTGTCGGCCACTAGGGTCGCTAATCTTACTCACACAGCTACCTCATTGCGCCTCTTTTTTTCTTTGCGTCATGTGCTGTTTGGGGAGGGTTTTTTGGAAGGGACATCCTGCGTGACACTGCAGTGCCACTCCTAGATGGGCCCGGTGTTTGTGTCGGCCACTAGGGTCGCTTATCTTACTCACACAGCGACCTCGGTGCAAATTTTAGGACTAAAAATAATATTGTGAGGTGTGAGGTATTCAGAATAGACTGAAAATGAGTGTAAATTATGGTTTTTGAGGTTAATAATACTTTGGGATCAAAATGACCCCCAAATTCTATGATTTAAGCTGTTTTTTAGTGTTTTTTGAAAAAAACACCCGAATCCAAAACACACCCGAATCCGACAAAAAAAATTCGGTGAGGTTTTGCCAAAACGCGTTCGAACCCAAAACACGGCCGCGGAACCGAACCCAAAACCAAAACACAAAACCCGAAAAATTTCAGGCGCTCATCTCTAGTGAGAACAAAAGATTTGTACTTCTCTCAATAAATGTGATTCATGTGTTTTATATGAATGAAACATATTGGCTCTCATTCCGAGTTGTTCGCTCGCTAGCTGCTTTTAGCAGCATTGCACATGCTAAGCCGCCGCCCTCTGGGAGTGTATCGTAGCATAGCAGAATTGCGAACGAAAGATTAGCAGATTTGCGAATAGAAAATTCTGAGCAGTTTCTGAGTAGCTCCAGACTAACTCAGCCATTGCGATCAGTTCAGTCAGTTTCGTTCCTGGTTTGACGTCACAAACACACCCAGCGTTCGCCCAGACACTCCCCCGTTTCTTCAGACACTCCCGCGTTTTTTCCAGAAACGCCAGCGTTTTTTCGCACTCTCCCATAAAACGGTCAGTTTCCGCCCAGAAACACCCACTTCCTGTCAATCACACTCCGATCACCAGAACGATGAAAAATCCTTGTTATGCCATGAGTAAAATACCTAACTTTTGAGTAAAATAACTAAGCGCATGCGCTCTGCGAACCTTGCGCATGCGCAGTAAGCGACTAATCGCAATATAGCGAAACTCGGCAACCAGCGAACAACTCGGAATGAGGGCCATAGGGAGGTATTCAGTTGTCAGCTACAATCTCTTTGGTGAGGGGAAAGGCTATTCAATTAATAGCCTTTTCCTCATGCCTAAAAATTGGGAATTAGGCACTGAAACCTACTGATTTTACATAAACTGCGGAATCAATGTTTCTTTCCCCGCAAGCAAATCAGATTTAGCTGCTTTTGGGGGTAATTCAGACTTGATCATAGATGTGCTAAATTTAGCACATCTACGATCACTTTCACAGACATACGGGGGGACGCCCAGCACAGGGCTAGTCCGCCCCGTATGTCTGGCTCTGCTCCCCCCTCCCTTCCCCCGCACAGGTACAAAAGCATCACACGGCGGTTATGCTTTTGTACCTGAAGAGTAGCTCCTGCGCGCTGGCAGGGAGCTACCCATCGCTCTCCGGGTCGCAGCAGCTGCGTGTGACATCATGCAGTCACCACGGCCCGCCCCCCACACAGTCCAGGCACACCTGCGTTGCCCGGACTGTGCCTCCAAAACTGCGGCCCAACGCCGCCGGCCTGCTCCTCATGCCCAGTGAACGACAGGCAGAGGCGATCGCTGGGTTGAGATGATGATCGCATCTCTGGCATGCCCCGGTGCACTGCGGCGCCTGCGCATGTGCAGTTCAGACCAGATCGCCCGCCGTGCGAAAACGCACAGCAGCGGTCAGGTCTGAATTAGCCTTTTTATGCGGGCTTTATCTTGCAGCTCATGGCGCTGCGAGGTGACTGCGGGGATTCACATGTGGACTTATCCCAGCTAACTGGATTCCCTCGGTGTGGCACATACATTTATAGACTGAAAAGCCCATGCTGAGAGATCTGATGATAATTGAGCTTCTGAATCTTTATTACCTCTTTTATAAATCATAGCATAAAGCTGTCATTAGTTAGGGGGAACCTTCTAAAGACCAAAGTGTAGAAGTTGCTCATTGCAACTAGATTCTGTCACTTCATGTATTATATAAATCATAGCTACAAGCTGATTGGTTGCTACAGTATGTGCAACTTCTCCAATTGTCCTATTTAGAAGGTTTGCTACATCTCCACCTTTATCCCAAATAAAAATAATTGCAAATTACCTTTCGGAAAATCTGTGGTTAGGATATCTCTTTTTTTACAGTGACATGGATAACACAGCAATCTCAGTGTGTAGAATGTGCACAAAGGGTCAGTCTAGGTTGTCAGGGACTATAGCTCAGGGTGTTGGCCCTCATACAACATATGGAAAGACATTATATGTTTGGTAGAAACATGCAAGACCAGACAAACCAGATGGCAGTCTCCAAAATACGAAAACATTACATCGTACATCTATTATTGTTTTATCTGCTCTTAGTGATTAGGGAGATAATTATGTACAAGAAGAACATTGTGGGACTAACGTGATGTGCACACAGTATGTACTCTGGATCAGTTGCAGTTTTGCTATTTTAGTAAAACTGCAACTGCTTGCAATCGCATGCTGAGGGCCGCTGAGCACAGGCCCCAAGGCTGCCCCACATGCAAATGCCTGGTAGCGATGCGATTGGAAATCATCTCTGAATTGTGGATACCCCTACTGCTGGCATCCCCACATTGCTGACACCACCGGCACCCCTGCACAGAGGACACTGCCGGCATGCCTGCACTGATGACACTGTTGGCACCACTGCACAGAGTACACCGCCGGCAACCCCGTGCTGCCTACACCTCCAGCACCTCACACAGAGGATATGTATATCCCTGCAATGCTACTCAGCTGATACCCCCGCACAAAGTACACCACCGGCACTCTCACATTGTTGAGACTGCTGACACACCCGCACATTGGACAATGCCGGGACTCCTGCACTGCCGACATCATTCTCCTCACAGGGACAACCCTGGGATTTTATCACTGGGGGCAACCTTCCCGCCTGCTGCCACAGTTAGTGCACTATTGGTGTATTCAATCCACACTTTATTCGATCTCCACTGTAATCTGCACTGTATCCAGCATGTTCTGTATCCAACCCACACTGTATCCGATCTGCACTGTCTGTAACCTACACTGTATCCGACCCGCACTGTATCTGACCCACACTGTTTCTGGCCTGCACTGTAACCTGCACTGTATCCGACTTGCACTGTATTAAACCCACACTGTATCCAACTCACACTGTATCTGACCCGCACTGTATCAGACCCATACTGTCTGTAAACTGCACTGTATCCAACCTGCACTGTATTCAGCATGTACTGTATCCAACACACATTGCATCTGACCCACACTGTCTATTACCTGCATGGTATCCGACATACACTGTATCCAACCCATACTGTAACCAACCCACACTGTATCTGACCCACACTGTATACTTTCCACATTGTATACAACCTGTATACGACCTGCACTATGACCTGCACTGTATCTGACCCACACTGTTTCTGACCTGCACTGTAACCTGCACTGTATCCGACTTGCACTGTATTGAACCCACACTGTATCCAACTCACACTGTATCTGACCCGCACTGTATCCGACCCATACTGTCTGTAAACTGCACTGTATTCAACCTGCACTGTATTCAGCATGTACTGTATCCAACCCACACTGTATCAGACCCACATTGTATCCAACCCACACTGTATCCATCCCATACTGTATCCAACACACATTGCATCTGACCCACACTGTCTTTTACCTGCATGATATCCGACATGCACTGTATCCAACCCACACTGTAACCAACCCACACAGTATCTGACCCACACTGTATACTTCCCACATTGTATACGACCTGTATACGACCTGCACTATGACCTGCACTGTATCGGACCCATATGTATGGAACACTGTTTTTATGGTTGTGGAGATTTTGGGGAACTGCTCAACAAAAAAGTTGATTGATCAGGGATTTACATGCTTTACAGTGCCAGTCATTAGTGGCCCAGGGCCCCCAGGAGGGAGGTACAGACTGGGCCCTGAGAATAGGCATATGCTGGGGGCCTGCAGTGGCAAACGCAGGATTTGCATGAGGGGGTTTCCAGAACTGGGCGGAGCCAATCACGGGGGTGGGGACTGAGGTGACCCAGTATATGCTGGGTCCGTAAAACTAGTGTGTTTGTGTGTGTGTGTATATATATATATATATATATTAGAGATGAGCGCCTGAAATTTTTCGGGTTTTGTGTTTTGGTTTTGGGTTCGGTTCCGCGGCCGTGTTTTGGGTTCGAACGCGTTTTGGCAAAACCTCACCGAATTTTTTTTGTCGGATTCGGGTGTGTTTTGGATTCGGGTGTTTTTTTCAAAAAACACTAAAAAACAGCTTAAATCATAGAATTTGGGGGTCATTTTGATCCCAAAGTATTATTAACCTCAAAAACCATAATTTACACTCATTTTCAGTCTATTCTGAATACCTCACACCTCACAATATTATTTTTAGTCCTAAAATTTGCACCGAGGTCGCTGTGCGAGTAAGATAAGCGACCCTAGTGGCCGACACAAACACCGGGCCCATCTAGGAGTGGCACTGCAGTGTCACGCAGGATGTCCCTTCCAAAAAACCCTCCCCAAACAGCACATGACGCAAAGAAAAAAAGAGGCGCAATGAGGTAGCTGTGTGAGTAAGATTAGCGACCCTAGTGGCCGACACAAACACCGGGCCCATCTAGGAGTGGCACTGCAGTGTCACGCAGGATGGCCCTTCCAAAAAACCCTCCCCAAACAGCACATGACGCAAAGAAAAAAAGAGGCGCAATGAGGTAGCTGTGTGAGTAAGATTAGCGACCCTAGTGGCCGACACAAACACCGGGCCCATCTAGGAGTGGCACTGCAGTGTCACGCAGGATGTCCCTTCCAAAAAACCCTCCCCAAACAGCACATGACGCAAAGAAAAAAAGAGGCGCAATGAGGTAGCTGACTGTGTGAGTAAGATTAGCGACCCTAGTGGCCGACACAAACACCGGGCCCATCTAGGAGTGGCACTGCAGTGTCACGCAGGATGTCCCTTCCAAAAAACCCTCCCCAATCAGCACATGATGCAAAGAAAAAGAAAAGAAAAAAGAGGTGCAAGATGGAATTGTCCTTGGGCCCTCCCACCCACCCTTATGTTGTATAAACAAAACAGGACATGCACACTTTAACCAACCCATCATTTCAGTGACAGGGTCTGCCACACGACTGTGACTGATATGACGGGTTGGTTTGGACCCCCCCCCAAAAAAGAAGCAATTAATCTCTCCTTGCACAAACTGGCTCTACAGAGGCAAGATGTCCACCTCATCTTCACCCTCCGATATATCACCGTGTACATCCCCCTCCTCACAGATTATCAATTCGTCCCCACTGGAATCCACCATCTCAGCTCCCTGTGTACTTTGTGGAGGCAATTGCTGCTGGTCAATGTCTCCGCGGAGGAATTGATTATAATTCATTTTAATGAACATCATCTTCTCCACATTTTCTGGATGTAACCTCGTACGCCGATTGCTGACAAGGTGAGCGGCGGCACTAAACACTCTTTCGGAGTACACACTTGTGGGAGGGCAACTTAGGTAGAATAAAGCCAGTTTGTGCAAGGGCCTCCAAATTGCCTCTTTTTCCTGCCAGTATAAGTACGGACTGTGTGACGTGCCTACTTGGATGCGGTCACTCATATAATCCTCCACCATTCTATCAATGTTGAGAGAATCATATGCAGTGACAGTAGACGACATGTCCGTAATCGTTGTCAGGTCCTTCAGTCCGGACCAGATGTCAGCATCAGCAGTCGCTCCAGACTGCCCTGCATCACCGCCAGCGGGTGGGCTCGGAATTCTGAGCCTTTTCCTCGCACCCCCAGTTGCGGGAGAATGTGAAGGAGGAGATGTTGACAGGTCGCGTTCCGCTTGACTTGACAATTTTGTCACCAGCAGGTCTTTGCACCCCAGCAGACTTGTGTCTGCCGGAAAGAGAGATCCAAGGTAGGCTTTAAATCTAGGATCGAGCACGGTGGCCAAAATGTAGTGCTCTGATTTCAACAGATTGACCACCCGTGAATCCTTGTTAAGCGAATTAAGGGCTGCATCCACAAGTCCCACATGCCTAGCGGAATCGCTCCCTTTTAGCTCCTTCTTCAATGCCTCCAGCTTCTTCTGCAAAAGCCTGATGAGGGGAATGACCTGACTCAGGCTGGCAGTGTCTGAACTGACTTCACGTGTGGCAAGTTCAAAGGGCATCAGAACCTTGCACAACGTTGAAATCATTCTCCACTGCACTTGAGACAGGTGCATTCCACCTCCTATATCGTGCTCAATTGTATAGGCTTGAATGGCCTTTTGCTGCTCCTCCAACCTCTGAAGCATATAGAGGGTTGAATTCCACCTCGTTACCACTTCTTGCTTCAGATGATGGCAGGGCAGGTTCAGTAGTTTTTGGTGGTGCTCCAGTCTTCTGTACGTGGTGCCTGTACGCCGAAAGTGTCCCGCAATTTTTCTGGCCACCGACAGCATCTCTTGCACGCCCCTGTCGTTTTTTTAAAAATTCTGCACCACCAAATTCAAGGTATGTGCAAAACATGGGACGTGCTGGAATTTGCCCATATTTAATGCACACACAATATTGCTGGCGTTGTCCGATGCCACAAATCCACAGGAGAGTCCAATTGGGGTAAGCCATTCCGCGATGATCTTCCTCAGTTGCCGTAAGAGGTTTTCAGCTGTGTGCGTATTCTGGAAAGCGGTGATACAAAGCGTAGCCTGCCTAGGAACGAGTTGGCGTTTGCGAGATGCTGCTACTGGTGCCGCCGCTGCTGTTCTTGCGGCGGGAGTCCATACATCTACCCAGTGGGCTGTCACAGTCATATAGTCCTGACCCTGCCCTGCTCCACTTGTCCACATGTCCGTGGTTAAGTGGACATTGGGTACAACTGCATTTTTTAGGACACTGGTGAGTCTTTTTCTGACGTCCGTGTACATTCTCGGTATCGCCTGCCTAGAGAAGTGGAACCTAGATGGTATTTGGTAACGGGGGCACACTGCCTCAATAAATTGTCTAGTTCCCTGTGAACTAACGGCGGATACCGGACGCACGTCTAACACCAACATAGTTGTCAAGGCCTCATTTATCCGCTTTGCAGTAGGATGACTGCTGTGATATTTCATCTTCCTCGCAAAGGACTGTTGAACAGTCAATTGCTTACTGGAAGTAGTACAAGTGGGCTTACGACTTCCCCTCTGGGATGACCATCGACTCCCAGCGGCAACAACAGCAGCGCCAGCAGCAGTAGGCGTTACACGCAAGGATGCATCGGAGGAATCCCAGGCAGGAGAGGACTCGTCAGAATTGCCAGTGACATGGCCTGCAGGACTATTGGCATTCCTGGGGAAGGAGGAAATTGACACTGAGGGAGTTGGTGGGGTGGTTTGCGTGAGCTTGGTTACAAGAGGAAGGGATTTACTGGTCAGTGGACTGCTTCCGCTGTCACCCAAAGTTTTTGAACTTGTCACTGACTTATTATGAATGCGCTGCAGGTGACGTATAAGGGAGGATGTTCCGAGGTGGTTAACGTCCTTACCCCTACTTATTACAGCTTGACAAAGGGAACACACGGCTTGACACCTGTTGTCCGCATTTCTGGTGAAATACCTCCACACCGAAGAGCTGATTTTTTTGGTATTTTCACCTGGCATGTCAACGGCCATATTCCTCCCACGGACAACAGGTGTCTCCCCGGGTGCCTGACTTAAACAAACCACCTCACCATCAGAATCCTCCTGGTCAATTTCCTCCCCAGCGCCAGCAACACCCATATCCTCCTCATCCTGGTGTACTTCAACACTGACATCTTCAATCTGACTATCAGGAACTGGACTGCGGGTGCTCCTTCCAGCACTTGCAGGGGGCGTGCAAATGGTGGAAGGCGCATGCTCTTCACGTCCAGTGTTGGGAAGGTCAGGCATCGCAACCGACACAATTGGACTCTCCTTGTGGATTTGGGATTTCGAAGAATGCACAGTTCTTTGCTGTGCTGCTTTTGCCAGCTTGAGTCTTTTCATTTTTCTAGCGAGAGGCTGAGTGCTTCCATCCTCATGTGAAGCTGAACCACTAGCCATGAACATAGGCCAGGGCCTCAGCCGTTCCTTGCCACTCCGTGTGGTAAATGGCATATTGGCAAGTTTACGCTTCTCCTCCGACAATTTTATTTTAGGTTTTGGAGTCCTTTTTTTCTGATATTTGGTGTTTTGGATTTGACATGCTCTGTACTATGACATTGGGCATCGGCCTTGGCAGACGACGTTGCTGGCATTTCATCGTCTCGGCCATGACTAGTGGCAGCAGCTTCAGCACGAGGTGGAAGTGGATCTTGATCTTTCCCTAATTTTGGAACCTCAACATTTTTGTTCTCCATATTTTAATAGGCACAACTAAAAGGCACCTCAGGTAAACAATGGAGATGGATACTAGTATACAATTATGGACTGCCTGCCGACTGCAGACACAGAGGTAGCCACAGCCGTGAACTACCGTACTGTACTGTGTCTGCAGCTAATATAGACTGGTTGATAAAGAGAAGATGTCTATGTAACTATGTATGTATAAAGAAGACTGAAAAAAATCCACGGTTAGGTGGTATACAATTATGGACGGACTGCCTGCCGAGTGCAGACACAGAGGTAGCCACAGCCGTGAACTACCGTACTGTACTGTGTCTGCAGCTAATATAGACTGGTTGATAAAGAGAAGATGTCTATGTAACTATGTATGTATAAAGAAGAATGAAAAAAAACCACGGTTAGGTGGTATACAATTATGGACGGACTGCCTGCCGAGTGCAGACACAGAGGTAGCCACAGCCGTGAACTACCGTACTGTACTGTGTCTGCAGCTAATATAGACTGGTTGATAAAGAGAAGATGTCTATGTAACTATGTATGTATAAAGAAGAATGAAAAAAATCCACGGTTAGGTGGTATTACAATTATGGACGGACTGCCTGCCGAGTGCAGAGACACAGAGGTAGCCACAGCCGTGAACTACCGTACTGTGTCTGCTGCGACTGGATGATAAATGATATAAAAAATATATATATATCACTACTGCAGCCGGACAGGTATATATTTTATATTATATAATGACGGACCTGCTGGACACTGTCTGTCAGCAGAATGAGTTTTATTTTTATAGAATAAAAAAAAAAAAAACACACAAGTGAAGTCACACGACGAGTGTTTAACTTTTTCAGGCAATCACAATATAAGTATACTACTAACTATACTGGTGGTCAGTGTGGTCAGGTCACTGGTCAGTCACACTGGCAGTGGCACTCCTGCAGCAAAAGTGTGCACTGTTTAATTTTAATATAATATGTACTCCTGGCTCCTGCTATAACCTATAACTGGCACTGCAGTAGTGCTCCCCAGTCTCCCCCACAATTATAAGCTGTGTGAGCTGAGCAGTCAGACAGATATATATAATATTATATATAGATAATAGATGATGCAGCACACTGGCCTGAGCCTGAGCAGTGCACACAGATATGGTATGTGACTGACTGAGTCACTGTGTGTATCGCTTTTTTCAGGCAGAGAACGGATATATTAAATAAACTGCACTGTGTGTCTGGTGGTCACTCACTATATAATATATTATGTACTCCTGGCTCCTGCTATAACCTATAACTGGCACTGCAGTAGTGCTCCCCAGTCTCCCCCACAATTATAAGCTGTGTGAGCTGAGCAGTCAGACAGATATATATAATATTATATATAGATAATAGATGATGCAGCACACTGGCCTGAGCCTGAGCAGTGCACACAGATATGGTATGTGACTGACTGAGTCACTGTGTGTATCGCTTTTTTCAGGCAGAGAACGGATATATTAAATAAACTGCACTGTGTGTCTGGTGGTCACTCACTATATAATATATTATGTACTCCTGGCTCCTGCTATAACCTATAACTGGCACTGCAGTAGTGCTCCCCAGTCTCCCCCACAATTATAAGCTGTGTGAGCTGAGCAGTCAGACAGATATATATAATATTATATATAGATAATAGATGATGCAGCACACTGGCCTGAGCCTGAGCAGTGCACACAGATTTGGTATGTGACTGACTGAGTCACTGTGTGTATCGCTTTTTTCAGGCAGAGAACGGATATATTAAATAAACTGCACTGTGTGTCTGGTGGTCACTCACTATATAATATATTATGTACTCCTGGCTCCTGCTATAACCTATAACTGGCACTGCAGTAGTGCTCCCCAGTCTCCCCCACAATTATAAGCTGTGTGAGCTGAGCAGTCAGACAGATATATATAATATTATATATAGATAATAGATGATGCAGCACACTGGCCTGAGCCTGAGCAGTGCACACAGATATGGTATGTGACTGACTGAGTCACTGTGTGTATCGCTTTTTTCAGGCAGAGAACGGATATATTAAATAAACTGCACTGTGTGTCTGGTGGTCACTCACTATATAATATATTATGTACTCCTGGCTCCTGCTATAACCTATAACTGGCACTGCAGTAGTGCTCCCCAGTCTCCCACACAATTATAAGCTGTGTGAGCTGAGCAGTCAGACAGATATATATAATATTATATATAGATAATAGATGATGCAGCACACTGGCCTGAGCCTGAGCAGTGCACTGCACACAGATATGGTATGTGACTGACTGAGTCACTGTGTGTATCGCTTTTTTCAGGCAGAGAACGGATATATTAAATAAACTGCACTGTGTGTCTGGTGGTCACTCACTATATAATATATTATGTACTCCTGGCTCCTGCTATAACCTATAACTGGCACTGCAGTAGTGCTCCCCAGTCTCCCCCACAATTATAAGCTGTGTGAGCTGAGCAGTCAGACAGATATATAATATTATATATAGATAATAGATGATGCAGCACACTGGCCTGAGCCTGAGCAGTGCACACAGATATGGTATGTGACTGAGTCACTGTGTGCTGTGTATCGCTTTTTTCAGGCAGAGAACGGATTATAAAGTAAACTGCACTGTCCTCACTAGTAAACTCTCTCCACTCAGTCTCTACACTTCTACAGTAACAGTACTCCTCCTAGTCAGCTCCAGTAACTCTCTCTCAGTCTCTTATAATCTAAATGGAGAGGACGCCAGCCACGTCCTCTCCCTATCAATCTCAATGCACGTGTGAAAATGGCGGCGACGCGCGGCTCCTTATATAGAATCCGAGTCTCGCGATAGAATCCGAGCCTCGCGAGAATCCGACAGCGTCATGATGACGTTCGGGCGCGCTCGGGTTAACCGAGCAAGGCGGGAAGATCCGAGTCGCTCGGACCCGTGAAAAAAAACATGAAGTTCTGGCGGGTTCGGATTCAGAGAAACCGAACCCGCTCATCTCTAATATATATATATATCTACACATATATATATATATATATATATATATCTACACACACATATATATATATATATATATATATACATACACACACACATACATATACACGGGTGGTCTTCAGTATGCCGGCGGTCGGGCTCCCGGCGACCAGCATACCGGCGCCGGGAGCCTGACCGCCGGCATACCGACACTTATTCTCCCTCGTGGGGGTCCACGACCCCCCTGGAGGGAGAATAGAATAGTGTGGCGCGCGTAGCGTGGCGAGCGCAGCGAGCCTGCAAGGGGCTCATTTGCGCTCGCCACACTGTTGGTAAGCCGGCGGCCGGCCTCCCGGCGCTGGTATGCTGGTCGCCGGGAGGCCAGCCGCCGGGAGATCGTAGTGAACCCATATACACTTATACATAGCATATTAAACATGCATACATATATATATATATATATATACACACACACACATACAGTACACATATATATACACATGTATATAAATATCCCAAATGGGACTGGCACTCTCCTGACTGGCGTGAAGGTACCCCGGTGCCTTCTGTGGTGTAGATGTAGCTATCCAGAAAGAACAGCGGCACTCGAGGATTTAGTGAGAGATACAAACTGTATTCAAAAAAAGGCTTCTTGTAACTTTTTTTGAATACAGTTTGTATCTCTCACTAAATCCTTGAGTGCCGCTGTTCTTTCTGGATAGCTACACATGTATATATATATATATATATATATATATATATATATCATATGTGTGTGTGTGTGTTTATATGTATGTATGTATGTATATACATGTGTATATATGTAGGCACATGGATATATATGTACTATAATTAAAATAAAGTAAACTTTTATTGCACTTGCAAGTGCCACCAGGAAGACAGCAGGCTGCAGAGGATGCTAGACAGTCATTAATAATACTCATGCATTTTTTTTTTTAGTGGAGGGGGGTTTCTGGGTACTCGGAAACCCCCCCTGGGTGCGCCACTGGCCTGTTCACTTGTGCAGGAGGCATCCACGTCTGCTGTTACTATTTTACACGTGGTTTAGTTTTTTTCTTTTTGTGAACTACTACTACTTTAGAGCAATGATATTCCACACACGATTCTTAGTAAATATCTGCTTTGTATTGTTTTCTATTGAAAGTAGACAAGTAGAAAACATACACACAGGACACATCCAAGTCATTTTTTCCTATGTGTGTAGTATTAGTTTTACAAATTAAGTTTATCAAGGGTGCTACATCTGTATCTTTCTGAAACTGATGGGTTGTGCTTCTTTGCTATTATTAATCTAAAGCTGCTGCCCTCCTCTTTATATACCAAGGTATAGTAATCACTCAATAAATCTGTTTGTGCTCTGGTTCATGCTACAGTACATATGTGGGTAAATGTCCATACCTCCCAACATGACCCTCTCCAGGAGGGACAGAATGCTCTGCACCTGGACTTCCCTCTTAATGTATGATTGCCATCACCTGTGTTGAACAGGTTAATGGATAAGAAAGGTGTTTCCGCACAGGTGATGGCAATTATAAATTAGGCGGGAAGTCCAGGAGCAGAGCATTCTGTCCCTGCTGGAGAGGGTCATGCTGGGAGGTATGAAATGACTATGGCCAGTGGATAAATATGTATTTCACTGTTCATGGGTTTATTCTGGAGTTTACAAATACAGGCTGGCCACAACCGATGTAGTCATCCATCTTGAGGGGCCAATGTTTCAATCAGTCAATGGATTTGGGGAGGCCAGTCCCGGGATGGGGATTGGCAGGATCCTGGGATTAGGTTGCACATGCACAGTTTTGCTGGGCAGCACTGAGCACTATAGCACAGCACTGCCTGGCTGTGCTGCCCGGATGGCAGCGTGGTAGTTAAATCTTAGGCAGGCAGCTATGGACACAATGACCGTGCTGGGGGCACTTCAAACATAGCGCCGTCTGCCAGCCAATCGGAGCTAGCGGACTGGAGGCCAATCAGGAAAGCGACTGCAGCAGCGGCTCCTGATTGGGGGCCAGGATTTCTGTCGGAAGATGGAGATTTCCTGGCATGGCCTCTTGGTTGAAGCTGCGGCAGCCGGTTTGTGCAACGCGGTGAATCATGCAACCACCCGATGGTGTAGCAGGTGATTAGATGCTGGGGCATTCCATTGTCATGGTTACACTGAGGTTTTCTTATCAAAAGAGGCTCTCTCATATTATAAAGTCTAGTATATTTACATTATTATGGTAGCATACATACAGCGTGCATGGTATTGTAAGATGTGTATGGTAACTCTTTATTTGCATTGGGGGTAATTCCAAGTTGATCGCAGCAGGAATTATGTTAGCAGTTGGGCAAAACCATGTGCCCTGCAGGGGAGGCAGATATAACATGTGCAGAAAGAGTTAGATTTGGGTGGGTTATTTTGTTTCTGTGCAGGGTAAATACTGGCTGCTTTATTTTTACACTGCAAATTAGATTGCAGATTAAACACACCACACCCAAATCTAACTCTCTCTGCACATGTTAAATCTGCCTCCCCTACAGTGCACATGGGGGGTCATTCCGAGTTGTTGGCAAGCTAGCAGATTTTAGCAGCATTGCACACGCTAGGCCGCCGCCCTCTGGGAGTGTATCTTAGCTTAGCAGAATTGCGAACGAAAGATTAGCAGAATTGCGAATAGAAAATTCTTGGCAGTTTCTGAGTAGCTCGAGACTTACTCCTACACTGCGATCAGCTCAGCCCGTTTCGTTCCTGGTTTGACGTCACAAACATGCCCTGCATTCGGCCAGCCACTCCCCCGTTTCTCCAGACACTACCGCGTTTTATCCTGGCACACCTGCGTTTTTCCGCACACTCCCAGAAAACGTCCAGTTTCCGCCCAGAAACACCCACTTCCTGTCAATCACACTCCGATCACTTCAACAATGGAAATTCTTCGTTCGGACGTGAGTAAATCTACTAAGTTTTGAGCTAAAATACTTAGTGCATGCGCACTGCGTACCATGCGCATGCGCATTTTTGCCTTAATCGATCCGTTGCGAAAATCGGCAACGAGCGAACAACTCGGAATGACCCCCATGGTTTTGCCCAACTGCTAACAAAAATCCTGCTGCGATCAACTTGGAATTACCCCCATGGTTTTGCCCAACTGCTAACAAAATTCCTGCTGCGATCAACTTGGAATTACCCCCATAGAATGGTATGGGGATATTGATTTTCAAAATTGTTTCACAGGTGGGACAGAAAGTAGACATGCCTTCTCACATAGCAAGCAATTTTATACAATCTCTGTAAATGTACATGTGGGATCAAATTTATAATTTACCTATTGTGAAGTAATAACTTGGTGTAGAATATGTTATAAAAAAGAAGAAAGTATTAGTTTAATGCAAAATAATGATTTTTTTTTATTTTGACACAGATGGCCTAACTATGGGGGTAATTCAGACCTGATCGCTACTAGGGTGCGTTTTTTGCAGCCCTTCGATCAGATAGTCGCCACCTACAGGGGGAGGGGTAAAGTCTGTGCAAGTGTGCGTTGGCTTCTTTAGCAGAGCTGCACAAACATCAGGACTTACTCAGCCGCTGCAATGTATTTCTGGTGATCGGGGCCGGAGCTGACGTCAGACACCCTCCCTCCAAACGCCTGAGCCTGCCTGCATTTTTTCCGGACACTCATGCAAAACGGTCAGTTGACACCCACAAATGGCCACTTCCTGTCAATCATCTTGCGTACGCCCGTGCGATCGGTTCTTTCGCACCATCCCATAGCTAGGCACCGATGCCTGGTGCTCTTGTGCGATGCGCCAGCGCATTGCGGTGCATACACATGCGCAGTTCAGATCTAATCGCCAGCTGTGCGAAAACACATAGCAGCTATAAGGTCTGAATTATCCCCAATGTGTCACGGGTGGGACACAGTGCAAAATAATTCCAAGTAACACCCATTTTATGTTTGTAAAATAAACACAGTGCACTTACAGTATATTGATTTATAATATATTTTTTTGTCATTGAACATTTTAATCTTATTAAAAAAGTTTATTGTTTTAAGTACAGATTTTTTTTAGTTTTTATATTCCACATTTAGGTGGACGGACTTCCGGTGGGCAGTGCACATATGGTGGCTGCGTGAAGGAGAACTCCGTGCTGGGTCGGAAAACATCACCGGGTAGCAAGCGTGAGCTGACCCAGGCACGACCTAGCAGCGGGGCCGAGGTGGAGAGACGCACCGGAGTCTGTTCCAGGAAGGGAGCATCGACCAACAATCAAGGTCCGGAGCAAGCAGCGCCGCAGGGATGCACCACGTGGCCGGGTGTGTGCTACAAGCAGTCCCCCAGCCAAAGCCGGTAAACACTGACTAGGAGAGAGTGTGGGGTGCCGGTGCGTGTAGCCAGGCAGATCAGCTCCCACACTAAAGAGCGCCTCCGGAATAGGAGTGCTCGTGATGGCTGGGGTAGACCCCCTGCTCAAAAGAACCAGGCAGCTGAGGAGAAAGCCCGCAGGAGAGGAAGGGGTCAAGCGCCCTCCAAGCTGCAAGGTCCCCATAGCTATCAGCTGAGCTCCGGCGACGCCTCTGGATCCCCGGTGAGAGGGGGGACAAGCAACGGAGGAAGGCTGCTGCAAAGACCTGGTGAGTGAGCGGAGGAGATTTGGAAGCGGAACCGAGGGAAGCGCAAATTCCACGCAGATGGGACTACAGGCGGTAACTCTGGGCAACCCTCCAAAGAAACACCCTGGTGGTAATGTAATGTACATGGAAAGCATTATTAGTTTTGCATTAATTGAGACTGGGATTGTGTATAATGATTGCTACTGCTGAAACCGGGCCTGACGTGAGAGAAGGTGACCAAGTATTTTTGTATTAATTTCATAAGCTTAAACAGCAAGGAATATCAATTAATTGAGGAGTAATAAGTATTGGAATAATTGCTCTGGTTATTTCTCAGCATGAGCAAACTGCTGAACATAAACTAAACTCATACTGTGCTAGATCTGGAAAATTGGGGCGGGACTCTGCCACAGGGGTAACAAAAGTTGTAATTGTAAAGACACGCTTGGAATACAACTTAAATGACTGAACCAGACCTAGAGAGGATTAGTCTATGATTTCATCGTCCAGTTAATACCTTTCCTACAAGAAAACGAAAGGGGAGTTGAAATATGGGCCATCTGGTCTGTGGAGTGAGAATTCTAAATGTAATACCCTATTGATATATAAAGGGTTTGGGGACATATGAAGACTGCCTACCTATTATCTAAATAGACAATCAAAGGACATATCAATATTGTAACAACAAGGCAGACTTTTTTGGTGGTCTGAAGGGGATTGAAGTAGAGATGATCATTACCCTGGTATAGTGGTGCTTCGGATTTTATTCTTTGAAGGCCACTGGAGACAGTATGAGAAAAGTTGGTTAAACTGAATGATTATACTGTGTAATGATATAGAACAGGGGTGGCCAACCAGTCAGAAACAAAGAGCCAAAAAATCTTGTTAGGCACATCAAAGAGCCGACATCAAGCCACAGGTGCACATGCAAAAATGGGGTGTGGCCTTGTGCCTGCTAGTCCACGCCTCTGGTATAAAATACATTTAAAAAGCCAAATCCACATAAAATACATTTTTAAAGCCCGATCCAACATAAAATACATTTAAAAAGCCACTTCCACATACCCTACTGTGTCACTTCAGCCAGCTACCTCATGTGTCACTCCTGCCAGCACTCTCCTGTGTCACTCCTGCAAGGACCCCATGTGTCACTACAGCCCCCCCGAAAATACACCTCGTGCCGTTGCAGCAGCCCCTTATGTGTCCTTTGTTTGCCAGTGGGTGTCTCACCTCTAGTATCTGGCTCTCTCAGTTCTCAGTCTCCGTAGTGCTGCTGCTGCCTGTCTGGAGTGCAGCAGTTTCTGGATCTGTTGTGGTCATGTGACTTCGAGTGTTGGGAGCCACATTTGAATAAAGAAAGAGCCGCATGAGGCTCAAGAGCCACAGGTTGGCCACCACTGATATAGAACATCAAAATATTGTAAACCTCAGAGATTATTTTGAGGGAAAATTGGGGGGCTGACCCGGGAGTGCCTTACTGGCACCTATCACCACTTTTGGATGATTTGTACTTTCTCTTGTCTTGCATAGTTTATGGTAATGTTTCATCACTGAGGGGCCAGGGGGAAAAAATAGTTTAGGGCCCATTGGCAGTTATTTAAATCTGACCCTTTGGGGATGGACATATATATTGCAAAAGCAAGTAGTTTAAAAGCATCACCAAAGATACAACCAGCAGAAATGGTAAAACAAAGACAATGGGGGGGGGGGGGGGGATAATCAACACAGGCCTTTCCGGTACGAACCAACACGCATAATCCCACTTCAAATATTACACCAATAAGACCATCCGAAGGAAGTCCCTCGGTTGGAGGTAAGGTTCAGATCTGTGATGATTATTCAGTATTATTACCTACTATTGACAAAAAATTTGATCTGATACAGGCATCTTTGGATGCAGCTTTGGCAAAAATTGCAGAAAATACACAACAAATAGAATGTTTGGAACAAAGCGTGAGCGATTTGGAGGATAAGGCTATAGCAGCACAAAATACGATCAAGGATCACTCTAAGCAGATTAACTGGTAGACAAAATGAAAAATAGGGATCTCAGAAAGAATCTGCGTTTTATAGTGTCGAAGTCGAAAAATATTGCAATACACACATCACGTACAAACTACACACAGATGGCATCCGTGCATGTACTTGTTCTGCTGTGCGTACGCATATTCGCAATTTGCGTATGGTCGCTCCTGCGGTCCTGCGCATTAGCGCGTGGTATGTGTATTTACGGTAGAGTTTGTGAACGCAGAGCCGGCCATAGGCAAAGGCAAACTAGGCAATTGCCTAGGGCATTTGATATGCCTAGGGGCATCAGCAGCTTCTGCTGATTAAAATGATATGCGGCATGCCTATATTCTGTATGTAGCATTTCATATGCAGATACAGCCACAGTCTCACACAGTATATAGGCATGCTGCATATCAGTTTAATCAGCAGAATCTGCTTGTGTATCCTAGCCACGTAGCAATGCAAATAAGATGCATTTTCATAAAAAAAGGTGCCCGACGTTAGCATTGAAGCAAGATTTATGAGGACACAACTCTATCCAAGCAGAGGCAGAGGTCACAGTGTTAGGGGCGTGTGAGTGCTGTGTGCATGTGAGTGGGTTGGTTGTGCAGTAGTGTTCGGAATATGTGTAAGGAACATTATGTGTGTCATGTAAAAATGCATTAATAATGTGCAACATATGTGTAAAGGGGCACTATGTGTGTCATTATGTGTATAAGGGCATTAATAATGTGCGGCATATGTGTAACAGGGTACTTCTGTATGTGTGTCATTATGTGTATAGGGGCACTAATAATGTATAGCAAATGTGTAGGAGGCACTATGTGTGTCATTATGTGTATAAGGGCATTAATAATGTGCGGCATGTGTAAGGGACATTATGTGTAAAAGGGCATTAATAAAGGTTGTCATAATGTGTAAGGCGCATTATGTTTATAAGGACATTAATGTGTCTCATATGTGTAAGGGGCATTACTGCGTGGAATTGTGTATAAATGCATTACTAATGTGTGGCATTATGTGTATAAGGTGCTCTACTATGTGGCGTTGCATATAGAAAGGGCACTACTGTGTCGTCTAATGTGAATAAAGAGCAATAGGGTGTGTTGTAATGTGAATAAGGATCAATTCAGTGTGATGTAATGCGAATAAGGGGCTCTACTGTGAGGAATAACGTTTATAAGGTAAAGTGATACTACTGTGGGATGTAATATGAATTATGGACACTATTGCATGATAAAATGTGAATAAAGTTGCAGTACTGTGTGGCATAATTGGAATTGGGGTTACTATTGTGTGGCCATGCCCCTTGCCAGCAAAAACACACCCCTTTTTGGGCTGTGCGCCAAATGTGCAAACTGTTTCTATTTAAAATATAGGGGGTACAAACACCAAAATAAGGACTGCTATGGGTGAGGGGTGATGGTGGTGGGAAAGAGGTGCAAGGTCAGAGGTGGAACCAGCGGTGGTGCTTGGGGCACCAGCCAAAATCTTGCCTAGGGCATCATAGTGGTTAGGGCTGGTTCTGTGTGAACGCATGAAAAAGCCATCAAAACACATTACATATTTAATCCAAATAGTGCACAATGTACACATAGTCTCCCTGCATCACACCAGCAAGTTACAACAGTTTAAATGGTATCAGAACAAAGGGATTCACCTTTACAGGATAGGAGGGGACAGAACAAGGTTATAAGGTGGTGTTTGGTATCCAGCTATAGGGTATTTTAAGGGCAATATTCCGGTGTTGGTTTGCAGAAGATCGCACACTCCTGCGAATAGTTATGCGCAGGAGCAGAATATAAATATAAACTGTATTTACTGTACATTTGTTATGCGGCGGGAACCCAGAGGAGACCACCTACAAGTGCTTCTGGAACAGACATCGCCCACCTATTCAAACCAACCTATGACCTCTCCTGTACTGTAAATGACCATCCCTGTGTCCAATGGACAAAGAGATTACAGTATCCATTGTGCTAGGTTTTGGAAGATTGTATAAAAGAGCCAGCTGCATGCCTGGTCACACACAGACTCTAAAGGTCATCTACCCTGATGACTGAGGACCAGACTGGGAAGCGCAGGCGAAATCGAACAAGTATGTACCATTGACTGTAGCCATTATTCTATTGTGTTGTATTGTTTTGTTATTGTAACCCCCTTTCAGTAATTATATGTTGGTGTGTCGGAACCCGGCATTTTAAATACAAACTTGTGTCATGTTTCCTTTCCCTGCTAAGGTTATAAGTGTATTACAATCACATGTGTAGCTGTTAAGGGTTCATGAAGTATCTTTGAGTGTGTACGCACTGAGTGTACTTTGTACAGCCAGCGCGGCATTTGTACACAAAGTACGTACACGGTACAGGGCTCTGTACGCTAATGGTGTAACAAGTACTTAGGTTGAGGATTAAGTATAGCGGCCGCAGCGGCTCCATTTAAAGTGTATTGAATGTCTTGTTAAAGTGTAGCTTTTAGTCCTGAAAGTAAACCAGCGATTACAATTGGGGGCATCGTCCGGTTTTCACATGCTCACAGCCTAACAGGTCATAGCAGACTTAATCTATCAGCAAAGGGCAGGAAGTTATCCTACGTAACCTTTTCCTGGTCGATGGATATGCTGAAAACCCTATTTGTGTGCTGTTAGATTGCGTCTGCTCTGTCTGGTCTGCAGAGGTGCTGGTTGAACCCGTAAAACAGAAAAAAAGCTATTTAAAAATCTGTGAATTTTTTCTGGCACCAAAAGTGTACACAAAGGGCACCCATACTTTGCATACCCTCTCACATTGTTGCCGCAAGACTCAGATTGCTAGATTAATTTAGATCTGTGTGAAATCAGATACATTTGTTGCTATATAGTTAAAACTGAAATAATAGTATTTTAAGGAAGTAAGTGTAAAGACACAAACGCAGGTCTGCATAGAAGTTTATACAGAACAAGTTGTGTCTAGTGGGCAACAGTAATTAGTATTGTTCACATTTATAGAGTTGTGTGATTTGTTTTATTGCGGCCGCAGGGTTTTGTACACGTGTCTCGGACAAAGTACAGGACTGTGCACGCAGCGTAAAAGACACGCACGGTCACGTGTTTATGCAAAGTGCATAAGAGTACGGGTGCTAAGTACAAATTACACAATAGTGTCATTTAGTTAAAAGGTGGGACAGTAGCCATGCTACAATAGCACATAACTATCCGGTTTCTAAAACAGATTAGTATAAAACTTTTGTTTAAACTCTATTGCCTCTGGGGGCTAAAGCTGCCAATCAGTACGAGTGAAAATTTTCTGTACAGAAAAACAAAGAGTATTTGAGTCAGTGAAAGCGGGAGTGAGTGGGTTGAACCCCGGAATTCGGGATCCCATCGTTCGGTACACCAAGTGAGTGGAGGCTTGGTGGCGTGAGGCGGCTGACTCACGTTAGTATAGGATTTGGAATACATAAGTCGTGAGGAGACTTACACAGGAGCATGGTAGGGAATTGTGAATTGTGAACTTTGTGACCCATATAGTTTTTTGATATGCTCCGGCTGAGGTTTCGCAGCTTGTGATTCGATTCCAGTGGTCGTAGGGTGGATAGGTAACAAGTACCTATACGCTGTGCGATTGGATCGCGCGTTTGTGGGTGGGATATATAGCGCAACTTGATACCCCTTTTACGAGCTTTTGCGTAAAATCGCAGTATCATTAGCGCCGTATAGAGCATACGCAAGCGTGATTTGTGTATAAAAAGTGCGTAGGCAGTTTTCGCTGGTCTCTCTCAGGAAAATCTCCAACGACAGATATTTACTGGAAAGGGTAAGTTACTCCTAAAAAACTTCCAGTAAATATAGGTCAATTAGGGGCCCTAGAGGGGCGTGGCTTGGCGAGCTGAGGAGAGGACGTGCTCGGGTAGTGCTCCTCTGTAAAATGGCGGCCTTTCCCTCTGATTTGTGGTAATAACAGCTCCCTCTCCATCCCAGTGTGCTTTATTGATGGTTCCCCTGCCCTGGACGTGTACCTTATATGGCCGCTGAGCCGGCGGAAGCGGCCGCCTCACCCCGCAGTCTGCGGCCTAGATGGCCTCCGGAAGCCGGGACCTGGAGTTTCGGACGCGGCCGGACGACGGGCTCCGTGGCGTGCACATCACGGTGGACGCTACTAACTGCGCCCCATCCCGCAGGCAAACACCACAGACCCCACAGATGACAGTGAGGCCGGAGAGCACCTCGAGGAACTCCTGCAAACACAGTGAAATACAGGTACCCACCCTCCTGGTGCCCCAGCTCCTCAACGTGGCGGCCATCTTGCCTAGCTCCCTTTAAACTGTGGACTGCCTTCTGGCTGTAGCACTAAGGGGTGACTCTGTGGAGTGGTGCTGCCACAGCCTGCACCCTGCACTGACACCTTTGTCTGATATAGTGGGTCACATTCCTGCTGTCTCACAACACCCATTACGCAGGATAGACCCAATTACAAACCCTGTGCTGCAGCTTTCACAGAATACTCCCTCTGGTGGCCATCCTGGGAAAATCCATCTGAGATGTGCATTCCTGTTCAAATATAAGAAACCGATTTTCAACCACGTCAGACGACCGGTGTTAAACCATTGTCTCCTGGTGAATGCTTTTCTAACCCGCTAAGACGTCCCAGCGGTTTTGTGCTATGGATGTGTGCTACGCTAGACTGCCGCTGCCATTGAGTCCCATAATGAACTGTTGACGCCACCCCACAGGGAGCTGCCCCGCTGAAGGCATCCTTCTGTGAGTTATTCAAACTTAGTTCACCTCGTTATCCTGACCTTAGTGAATCTAAGCTCCTCGATGCTGATTGAGTGATGCCCAGGAATAAGAAATCTTCTCAAAAGACCGGTACACCACCTCCACGGAGGACCATGTCGCAGTCCGCTATGAGATCATTCTTACAACCCACCTCGCCCGCATTTACAGAAAACCCTTCTGCTTCAAACCCTCCCCTCTCCCCGCCTGCCTCTCATCCATCCCCTTCAGGTGTGGATGTACCACATATCTGCCCTCCAGGAGGTAGGGATTTACAAGATATCTTGGCCTATATGAAAAATCTCCCCACTAAACAAGATCTACAAGATACTGTGAGACGTGAACTAGCTACCATGAGACAGAACATTTCCCATCTCTCCGACCGGATGTCGAATCTGGAGGATCACCATGCCTCTTCTGACACGTTCCTGAAGTCATTGACGAATGTCATTGAAGCTCAGTCGACAGAGATCCGCTCTCTCCAAACACGGTTAACAGATTTGGATAACAGAGGGAGGAGAAATAACATCCATGTATGGGGTTTGCCGGAAGACGTCCCTCAAACAGGCTTGATTGATGCTCTTACAAAAATCTTTAACGAGATATTGGGTAATGATCCTAACGACACTATCACCTTCGACAGGGCCCACCGTGCTCTGAAACCAAGAGGTCTCTCCGCTGACAGACCACGTGATGTCATCTGCAGATTGCATTATTTTTCTCAAAAAGACGACATTATGCGCAAGGTACGCCAACTCGATGGAGTCGATTTTAACGGTTCAATGATCCATATCTACCAAGACTTGTCCTGGCATACCCTCCATCAGCAGAAATCCCTCAAGCCCCTAACGGATGAGCTCCGTAAACGCCAATTGAAATACCGTTGGGGCTTTCCCTTCAATCTCCAAGTCTCCTCTTCGGGGAAAACCCATATTCTCAACTCCCACTCTGATCTCCCTATGTTCTGTAATGGTCTTGGACTAACGAAACTTGACTTACGCGACTGGGACTTCCCTACTCCAGCATTGCCATCTCTCCGATCCCCGAGTATTGGAATCCCCTGGCTGGAGGCACGGAATGCCGGGAGGAAAAGAACCGATGACTCCCCCTCTGACAATGACTCAAATGCTACCTGATTGATAACCTGTGATCATTTGTTTGTTCATGTTCTTCTTAAATTATCTCTCTAGGTTACAGTGTGATACTATTTCTAACCGCTGATGAGTCTTAATCCAATATCTTGTTGTCGTTGGGGCTAAGTCCCTCCCATTATATATTAGGCCATTGATTGTCAGCTCCTGTTTCTTGACTATGGGATTTCTTTCATCCTACCATTTGAAGAATTCTTCATGTTAACGAGGTTTACAGTTAGTTAAAACTATGTATGTGTAATGATTATTGCATTATTTTTTCCCATTTCTCAATATGCCTTTGGCGGTGGCTCCCTCACTCGCCCCTTACCCGCTCCTGGCTGTTTTGCCTCTTGGGTTTCTGATCCTTAGATGGATCAGCTACCCCATTGCGGGTTTTTTGACTGTTATTGTTGTTTTTTCTACTTGCTCTGTTTCTTTCTCCTTCCTCCCTGTTCCTTTTTCTTTCCTCTTTTTCACCATTCCGGGCTCATCGCTTTCTACTATGACTTATGCCTCCCATGACATCACCTGGTAGACTCAAAATATAATCGATCAACGCGAAGGGCCTTAATGTACCGGAGAAAAGAGCCTCCCTTTTACGGTCTCTCTGGGCCGATAGAGTAGATGTTGCATTGGTCCAAGAAACGCATTTTAGAATCTCAGCTCGCAGCACCTCCCTGATTAACTATCGTTTCCCCCAGGCCTTTTATAATAACAACCCAGACTCTAAATCAAAAGGTGTAGCGATATTATTCTATAGGACCCTTCAGCTCTCTGATATATCAGTTCATAAGCCGATCCCGGGTCGGCTCCTGGTAGTGCGTTGTAAAATATGTATGTGCCCTTACACATTTGTTGCACTTTATGCCCCAAATAGGGACCAGGTTCCATTTTTTTTGTTCCGCCCTTTCCCAAATAGAACCTCTTCTTTCGGGTGTTGTTGTTTTGGGGGGTGATTTGAATTGGATAATGGATCCATCCTTAGACTCTTCTTCTAATGCTCCCCGGACCTCCAAACGTCAGTACCAACAAGTTAGAAGACTGTTCCACGATCTCCAGCTGGCCGACTCCTGGAGGGTCCTTTACCCCTCCGATAGAGACTACTCCTTCTATTCACCCCCACACAAAGCTTACTCTCGTCTTGATTACCTATTCCTTAGTCACAGACATCTCCCCTTACTGATAGATTCTTCCATTGGCTTGATAACCTGGTCTGACCATGCTCCGGTGTCTTTGACTCTTTCAACCCCCCAAACTACCCCAGGTCAATGGACCTGGCATCTTAATGAATCCTTATTACAGGACAAATACTGCAGGGGAGAAATTGAGAAGGCCCTGAGTGAATTTTTCTCCATAAATGATACCGACGATATCTCTAAGATTATCCTGTGGGAAGCGCACAAATGCACCATACGGGGTAAACTTATACAGTTGGGTACATTTATGAAAAAACAGAGGTCAGCACTAATCAACAAACTATTGCAACGACTCCACTTTCTAGAGTCCTCGCATAAAACGTCTCTGTCGGAGACCGATTACTTAGAATTACTTGACACGCGGGCTCAACTAAAGAAGACACTCACTGATAGTATCCAGCTTTCAGTCCGTAAATGCAACTCCAAGTACTACCAGTGGGGTAATAAACCTGGACGCCTCCTAGCCCAGGCACTTAAGGCCCAACGCTCTTCATTGTTTATTAATAGTGTGAAGGATCCCGGGGGTACTCTCCGTTTCAAAACCCCTGAAATAGCTGCATACTTCAAACAGTATTATTCTCTTTTATATAACCTAGAGAACCGACCCGATGGCGCCACCCCTCTTTTTGACATTCTAAAGGCGAAGGCGTATTTAGAATAGGTGTCTTATCCCGTCCTACCTTCTTCAGACAGGGAAGCTTTGGAATGACCTTTTCTCCTGCAAGAGCTGGAAAGCACTATGACCTCGACACCCTCTGGTAAGAGTCCAGGGCCGGATGGCTTCACGCTTACTTACTATAAACAATTTAAAGGTTTCCTTTCCCCTTATCTCCTCCAGGCCTTTAATTCCATCTCCGCAGATACCCATTTTTCAGGCCAGTCCTTAGAAGCCCACATTTCTGTTCTTCCTAAGCTCAGTAAAGACCCCTCGGTGTGCCCCAGTTATAGGCCCATATCTCTTCTAAATGTTGATGTCAAACTTTTCGCAAAACTGATGGCGAACAGACTGAATGTATTCCTGCCTTCTCTAATTCACAACGACCAGGTGGGCTTTGTCCCAAACCGTGAGGCTAAGGATAATACCACCAAGGTTTTGAGCCTAATCCACATAGCGTCCCAGGGTAGCTCCCCCACTGTGTTGCTATCCACTGATGCCGAAAAAGGTTTTGATAGAGTCAGTTGGGGTTTTATGAGGTCTGTACTGGGGCACATCGGACTGGGCCCCCTAGCACTTGGTAGGATTATGGGACTTTATAGATCGCCTACAGCTCGGGTTCGAGTTAATGGTTCCTTATCCGATCCCTTCTCCATAGGTAATGGGACACGACAGGGCTGCCCACTGTCCCCCTTACTCTTTGTCCTTTGTATCGAAGCTCTTGCTAGGGCCATCAGGGCCAATGATTGTATTACTGGTCTGAGAGTTGGTGATACAGAGCACAAACTTTCCCTGTTTGCAGATGATTTATTAGCTACCATAACGCACCCGGTTTCCTCCCTCCCCCATCTTATGAAGGAGCTGTCCAATTTTTGTTCACTTTCCAATTTTAAGATCAACATGTCCAAATCATGTGCCTTGAACATTTCCACCCCTCCCGATACAGTGGCTAAACTTAAACAATCTTTCCCCTTTACTTGGAATACCTCCCATTTGTCCTACTTGGGAATACAACTACCGAGTGACCTCTCCCGTCTGGTTTCATTGAATTTTATGCCCTTCTTCGAACTCTCAGGGCCGATTACAGTAGATGGTACCTCAAACCACTTTCCTGGCTGGGGAGGGTGAATGTTGTGAAGATGAATACTCTCCCTAAACTACTCTATAAACTTCAGGCTCTTCCTATACGGATCCCAGACTCCTGGTTCAAGTCCATTCAACTCTTGATACAACAATTTGTCTGGTCCCGGAAACGGCCTAGAATTACCCGGTCCACTATGATTCGCTCCACCCGATGCGGTGGTTTCCAGCTACCTGATATCAGAGGCTATTATTGTGCAATTATGCTTAATAGGGTCTTGGATTGGACGAGGAGTCGGGACACAAAGCAATGGGGGTCATTCCGAGTTGTTCCCTCGGTAAAAATCTTCGCATCGCAGCGATTTTCCGCTTAATGCGCATGCGCAATGTCCGCACTGCGACTGCGCCAAGTAAATTTGCTATGCAGTTAGGAATTTTACTCACGGCATTTTCATCGTTCTGGCGATCGTAATGTGATTGACAGGAAATGGGTGTTACTGGGCGGAAACAGGCCGTTTTATGGGCGTGTGGGAAAAAACGCTACCGTTTCCGGAAAAAACGCAGGAGTGGCCGGAGAAACGGGGGAGTGTCTGGGCGAACGCTGGGTGTGTTTGTGACGTCAAACCAGGAACGACAAGCACTGAAATGATCGCAGATGCCGAGTAAGTCTGGAGCTACTCAGGAACTGCTACGAGGTGTGTAATCGCAATATTGCAAATACATCGTTCGCAATTTTAAGATGCTAAGATTCACTCCCAGTAGGCGGCGGCTTAGCATGAGCAAATCTGCTAAAATCCGCTTGCGAGCGAACAACTCGGAATGACCCCCAATGGGTAGTTCTGGAGGGGCTTTATATGCAACAATACCCCGAGATCTTCCCTTGGCTTCCTTCCCTCCCCAAGCCTCCCTCCCCTCACCCAACTGTCACCACGACCCTTTCCTTTTGGAAAAAAGCGCGCCGCTGGCTCTTCCTCTCTTCTGATTTCGGCCCATTGACCTCTTTTCTAGCCAACCCTGACTTTCTACCCGGATTAACACTCTCTCACTTTCGTGACTGGGCTCTTGAAGGGCTCTTCAGGGTAGGCCAGCTGGCGATCTCCTCAGGAGTCAGACAGTTTTCGGAAGTGCGATCTAAATGGGAAATTCCACAACACAACTTTTGGAAATATTTACAGCTTAGACATTTCTTGTATTCCAAACACAGATATCTTCTAGCCTCTAGGGAACTAACACCATTTGAGAGACTGTGTGTCTCTATGTGTAACCCCCAGCACACAGTTTCCACACTTTACAAATTATTACAGAGTCCCGGCGCTCAGGTGCCTCCACCTTACCAGTCAGCTTGGGAGAGAGACCTCGGGTTTCAACTATCAGACAAAGATTGGCAGATGATATTTCTCAAATCCCACAATAGTTCAGTCTGTATACAAGTAAGGGAAACCAATATAAACTTTTAATGAGATGGTACAGACACCCCTCCCTCCTCCACTTCATGTACCCTGGAGTGACAGATAGGTGCTGGAGATGTCTTAATACCACTGGTTCCCTACTGCACATCTGGTGGAATTGCTCCTTACTTTGGCCATACTGGGTTGATGTAATCTCTGTTTCCCAAGACATACTTCATACCCCCGTCCCTTCTGACCCGGCCTTCTGGCTGCTTTCCCACTCTTCTATGTCACTGGCTCAGTATAAAACATCACTACTCCACCATCTGTCTAATGCAGCACGGACAGTTATTCCGACTCTATGGAGGTCATCATCCCCACCCACAAGGAAAACATGGTTCACTAGAATCAATTATTATATGAATATGGAGAACATCCTCCTGGTCTCCAGAGATAAACTTCCAGAATTCATGGCCACTTGGTTACCTTGGATAGAATATACGTCCTCAAAAGAGTACAAAGACTACATTTGTGCTACTAAATGATTTGAGTTTCGCAGTTGATTGATTAAAGAGATTGCAATTCCTTTCCCCTCTGTCTGATGGCCCCCCAAGTTTGGTCACACTATGTTTTTCTCCTACTCTTTCCTTCTTTTCATATCTTGCTCTTTCCTATAGTTCTTCTATTTTGTTACTTATGTTACTATGATTACACTCACTGTTTAGACAAATAACGAGTAGGTATTGCAATGATTCCATAGAACACCCTATCAAGGTCTACGTTTGCACTGACTACTAGTGTTCAGGGTGGCAAGTTATCCTGCTCCTTATGGCTAAAATGCAATTGACGTTAATTATGTGTCTTGAAGCTCTTTTGTCTATTGGGATGTAATCTTTATATTTTCCTAAATAAAAACAGATTATACAAAAAAAATTAGGGACCCTAAGTTGGGTACATCGCCTTTGCTATCGACAGTGTATGGTAGTACCGGCCAACGTGGGCGGGAGTGGGTGAAAGCGCTCTAAGAACTTTCACCGTCACCTTATATTGAGTATTTTGGTGTTTGTGGGAAAAGGCCCACAATTATGGGAGCCAGTTGCTCAACTAAGGGACGTTTGGTAGCCAGGGTTCAGGTTGAAGAGCCGCGGCCCAAGGGGTCAGCGAGGTTTATTATGTGTGGAAAATATGGTCCACACGCTGAAGTTTAATGTGACAAATGGGTATGTATGACTGACAACGATAGGGTACCATTCCCTAGGGTGGGCAGCTTTGAGCCAGAAGTATTACAGAACTTAAGGATAAGGATATGTCTGATAAAATCCAGAAAACAAAGGATTAGACATACAGATTGCTTAAATCTATAGCAACAAGAGGGGGAAATGCAAACGGAACAAACTCGCAAAGCAGGTTCCAAACCTAGCAGGAATGAGGACACAAATACACCATTATCAACACAGGTCGAGAAGGAAGAGATGGCTACAGTCAATGGTATATCTATGAATGATAGTATAATGCAAGAGAAATGTATTAACCCTAATTTTTGCAAGATGTATCCTGTTTAGAAGTCTTTTCAAGGTTATAGGTTACAGGAAGATGAAGGATCCAGCCAAATCGTAGCTCTCATTCAGGCAGTCGCCTTGCAGGAAACTCAGGTGGGGCCTGTCCATCCAGCTAGAGCAGTAACGGTATTCCCCATAGAAATAACTGGTGAGGTCACAGCTACCGGTAAGTGTGGGACGGGTCATTGCACAGAGACAACAACACCTTACAACAAACAGATTAGGAACGGAATTGTAGGATTACATCCTGTCTTGGAAATAGTAACTCCCAATGGAGGAACCAATAGTCAGGGAGAAATCCTCACCAGGAATAATGCAATGTATTGCCCGTGGTCCAGAGCTGAGCTGCGGTCAATCATTTCAGAATTCCCCGATCCCTGGAAGCATTTAGCCAGATGTCAGAAGTTTATCAGAGATCTGGGTAATGCTCATGAGCCAGCTAACAAAGATTGGCAGATAGTTTTGAAAGTGTGCCTACCCCCTAATATTGACACCCAAAAATGTATCACTAATTGTAGATTAGAGTCGAATAGTCCTATGTCTGATGTACACAATCAGGAGAACGTGGAGCGAATTAACAGGCAACTAGAGTTGTATTTCCCCACTACTGTTAAGTGGAGAAGAATTTTCTCCATAAAACAGAGGGAAAATGAAATGGCATCTGAATATTTTCATCGGGCCCTGCAAATAATGGATAGATACATTGGGGTATCAGATACAGGGAACGATGCTAATTACAGGGAGGTGGCTGTCTCTGTGCTAATGGACGGACTCAATAAGACAGTAAGGTACAGGGTACAAACATCTTTGCCTAAATGGAGAGGGGCCACAGTAGCTTGTCTTAGAGAGTGCGCAATTGAACACCACAAGAATATTGCTAGGTGCAGAAAACAACAGGAGGAGAAGCTGATGACAATAAGTCTACAGGCTCTTGCAGCAAAGCCTCATCAGCCTAAACCCCAAAACCCTGGTGATAAGAAAAGACCGATAATATGTTACATTTGTAGAATTAAAGGGCATTTTGCCAGAGACTGTAAGAGTAGAAGAACACATAGTCAATATAGACCCCTAGACAGAGAAAACAAGCCACATTATTAAACACATAGGCGGGATCAAGGGACATATAGTAAGGAATCACGAGCCATATAAAAAACACAGATTCGGTTAATGGGAAGAACGGAATAAATGCAACTTCACCCTTTTGACAAAACTTGCTGGGGTTAAGATGAGGCCTCTAAACTTGTGCTTCTCTCTCTAGCAGAAATGGCCCCTGATTGACTTAACAGGAGTTTTGCTAGAGATGCTATACATATAGAGTGCTCCCGCCCAGGAAGCACAAAGTATGTTGGATACCCAGGAAGACTAATGTTGCATTTCACGGTTCTAGATTCATGTCCATGACAGGTAGAGGAAATTATCTCACAGATACCAGGTTCCCTACGAGCTTAGGATGGACAGGACACTGGATTGATGGCTGGGATAGTCCCAGTAGAGATATGACACATAGAATTTTTGGGGTGGCATAGACAGTAGAGAATCACTTCCCCATAGGGCCCAATCCAGTTGTCAAACTTTATAAAATCCTCTTTGCCACTACAAACTTATCTGTTACTAACCTCTATGTGATTTTTCTTCAAAGTTTCCTCCTCATCTCTTACATTCACCGACAGGAGGGTACAATACATGGACCCGATTACAGTTCAAACGCCACATGCCTACTCGGTCCGTCAGAGTTCTGCCCAAATCCAGTATATCTCACCAGAACAAGGACACCAGTATTTATGCAGTGTGCCTGGTCATGCACAAAGGGTGGAGAATGAGAATACTGGTGAAGGGAGACTGTGTACAGACACCGATATGCATGATGGTGTGACAGCCTGTGGTGAATGCCAAACCTGACATTTCCAAACCTGACATTTTCTTTTTTATTTACTATTTTTCCTCTCTCTCCTCTCATCCAGAGACGGTTTACTTCACACAACTGATAACACACGATAGTAAATTAAAATGCTAAATTTGTGTTCCCTACAGGAAAAGGCAGTCTGGAGGGCAAAGGGGTATGGCCAGGAGTTCTCAGGACTGTGGACAGGTGGACACGGTAAGCCAGTAGCCCCCAGAGCATATCTTCCAAGTCTAGCTGAGGTGGCACACGGTCTGACTCATCTATGCAAAGAGGGTATGTGCAGGCTGATGAGAGCCTACTGGTGTGCGCCAGGATTCTATTCTCATGCAAGTAAGAGAGCAATGACATGTTTTACTTGCTTGAGGTAGAATATTGGAAAGACAATACCAACAGAGCCATCCCATATCCCTCCGACAGACGGACCTTTTCAGGTAATACAAATCGACTTCATACAGTTACCACCCTGTAGGAATTTGAAATATGTGTTAGTTTGTATTGATGTATTTTCCAATTGGGTAGAAGCGTTCCCTGCTGCCACAAATACTGCTACGTTCACTGCAAAGAAAATTGTGCAGGAATTTGTGTGTAGATATGGTATCCCTAGAATGATTGAAAGTGACAGGGGTACCCATTTTACAGGTGAAGTCTTTCAGGTCATGTGCAAACTGATAAGAACAAGCTGAGCAGAGTAATGGCTGAAACTGGATTGTTGTGGCCAGAAGCTTTGCCACGAGTGTTGTACAGCATCAGAGCCACTCCCAGGTCTCCACTTAACTTATCACCCTTTGAAATTCTTTTTGGTCGACAACCTCATGTAATGATAGACCCCAAGGATGATTTGAAATGTAATAATAAAGTGACAGTGAAATATTTGTTTGGGATGAGCCAGCAGCTGAGAATTCAACAAAGAAATCTAAAGCTGGTGATTCCTGACCTACCGAACAGTAATTGTCATGACATTGAGCCTGGGGATTATGTGATGATTCGAAATTTTATACGCTCAGGTTGCCTCATAGACAGGTGGGAAGGACCATATCAAGTCTTGTTAACCAGCACAACAGCATTGAAGGTCGCCGAAAGAGAGACTTGGGTCCACTCGTCCCACTGCAAGAAGGTCGCTGACCCGGAGAGAACTCGTGACAAAGTAGTTTGGTAACTGTGCGTTCAAAGTGAACTGTGTGTTCAAAGAGCAAGGCAAAAAGACACTAGAGTGTTTGTTTCGGGAAAGTTGAGAGGCAGGACTGTTGAAAGGCACCTGAGCACGGAGAGCAACAAGATCTAGAACGGTTGTCGCACCATTTTCTTTTTTCACCTCCCCCTGCATTTTCCTTTCTTTTCTCCTTCTTATTTTCCTTCTTTCCCCTAACGAAATGGATCGATCACAAGAGACTGCGTTTCGGGTTCTGTTAGTAATTCTGTTTTTGATCAGGACAATTTGTTTTGGTGAGGGTCCCAGAGAGGTCGAGCAGGGATCTGGAATGGGTTCTGATGGCGAGTACGAATTTGTAGGATCTCAGGAGCAGCACATCACTCGAGTAAAGGCTGGTATCAGTAAGCGCTCTGGTAGTCATGGAGCTCGGAGGCACTGTGAAGGGATATTGTCTGCTGAACTTGTACGCCAAATAGCCAACAGCGGGAGGTATTTTTGGTATAGGTATACCCGTGGAAGCAAGACCATGTGGGTTGGAAGAGTATCGTCAGGGTATTGTGCTCATATCATCCAGCCCAATACTTGTACTGAGCAGATGGGAGAACTAGGGATTGGTTTCTTTACTTGGAAAATTTGTAATATGGTGATGTTATATTTTGTCCCCTATGTTCTCCCAGATGATGCCTATTTCATATGTGGGAGGAAGGCGTACAAGTGGCTTGCCCCGAGCTCAGAGGGATTGTGTTATATTGGGAGAGTACTACCAGAGGTCATGACCATAACCCATGATAAAATGAAAGACGTTCACCGCAGTGCTCAGTCATCTTATACTCATACTCACTATGGACACATCATCAAGAGACACCTCATAGATAAGGCAGAGCACGCAGCCTCAGATTTGATCCACTAATCCACCGGGATTCAGTTCCTTCTCGCATTAGACATCACCCGTACTGCCAGAGGAACTATAAATTATAAGTATATCCATGCGCTAGCGAACTTGATAGATAATATCACTGAGATGTATGATGACACCTTCAGGCATACGGGAAGGGAGTTACAAGCCTACAAGAAGGAACTGATCCAGCACAGAATAGTCCTTAATTATGTCACAACTGTGACGGGTGGATACTGTGTTACTCTGGCAACTCAATATGGTGTGAAGTGCTGTACGTATATTACAAACAGCACTGATGATCCCACGGAGATCATCGATCAGAAGATGGACGAGATCTTGCAGTTGAAGTGGGAGTTCAGGAGGAAGCACAACCATACCTTAGCGACTGTGAGTAATGAACTGACTGGCTGGGTCTCATGGTTAAACCCACACAAATGGTTCTCAGGTTTAGGAGAGTGGGCTCAAACTGTTATTATGAGTGTGGGGAAGTTTCTCCTTTGTATCCTGGGAGTCATCATAATTATTGGTTTGATATTTAGGTGTGTTCAAATTCTAACGCGGCGCAAGCACAGCACAAATTTGATGAGTCTAAGGAGTGAGGGCGCTGTTACAGCAGCAGATTTAATTTATGATCCATCCATAGAGACAGTGTTATGATAAGGATTGCAAATGAATTTCATGGCCTGTTTCTTTCACCCGTTTTTCTTTGTCTCCCCCTCTGCCCAGATACATCCAACTGGAAAAGACGTCAGCCCTACCCAAAATGTTCATGTGAATGTATTTTTATATATGTGTCTTATCTTCATCTCTTAAACCTCCAGTTAATGGCACACATAGTCGACAGGTGATATCCACATATACTAGCACTCACATATGTTCTCCCTCCATGTATCAATAACTAAATGTGCGCCCCATTTGTTGGAACAAAAAGCCGAAAAGAGCTTGGTAGTGTTTGTTTGCCTATTTACAGACCCTTAATACGGGATGAGAAGTATTTAATATATACTTCGCAATACCTCAAAGCTTATTTAAAACATATTCGGCATGATGATACATGCCCCTCAGACATGGATTCATACATACATGCTTTTTACTATCCCACTAGGTCATACATTTCCCACCTACAACTCTCCCCCGACCATCCAAGCTTCTGTATATATTGTATAGATATTTTTCTGTTTATTGCTTAGGTAGTGGCAGTTATTAGTGACTGCCAAAGGGTGGACTGTCAAAGTCGAAAAATATTGCAATACACACATCACGTACAAACTACACACAGATGGCCTCCGTGCATGTACTTGTTCGCTGTGCGTGCGCATATTCGCAATTTGTGTATGGTCGCTCCCGTGGTCCTGCGCATTAGCGCGTGGTATGTGTATTTACAGTAGAGTTTGTGAACGCATGAAAAAGCCATCAAAACACATTACATATTTAATCCAAATAGTGCACAATGTACACATAGGGGGAAATTTACTAAGCTCCCGATTTTGACCGAGATGCCGTTTTTTCTTCAAAGTGTCATCTCGGTAATTTACTAAACACTAATCACGGCAGAGATGAGGGCATTCGTAATTTTTTGCAAGTCCAAGTAAAAAATTACGAATGAATACACCATCGGTCAAATTACGCCTGTTTAGATATGAATCTCGGTCATTTACTAACCATTCGTAATTGTAATTGCTGCCGTGAAAATGCATTCGCGGCCGCGAAAAATTACAAATCGTAATTTTTTCCTAAAAAAAAACGCGCCAGCATTTGAAAAGCGTGTTTACATGTGTACTCAATTATCCATTACTCACACCTGAATGTTTGGCCCTATAAAAGTGTTCCAGGCACATTTTGAACTTCTCTCACTCTGAAATGGCGGCTGTGGTGTGTGGCAATGATTTTTTGTTTGCTGTGGGATACCTTAGACTGCTCCATGAGGCTTCCAGGAATCAGGCCCAGGTAAGTGAACATGGTCAACAGGTTGTCCAGGTACCGCGGAGGCTGCGCCAGCCTCGTTTTTTTAGAGGGCGTTTAAACTTAAATGCATTGTCCGATGATAGGGTCATACAGATGTTCCGCCTAAATAGAAACAACATTTTCCACCTGTATGACCTTGTCAAACTGGGCATAGACCCTGAGACAGCACGCTCTCGCTCTGTCTCAGGCCTACACAAACTCCTGGCTGTGTTACACTTTATGGCTACTGGGAGCTTCCAGGCTGTGGCAGGCGACGTCATTGGTATCTCACAGCCCACCTTTTCCAGATATTTGATGCAGGTGAGTCTAAAAATACATAGGCGGTTATGTCTAAGTGTTGCTTCTGTAAGTTCAAACAACACAGTATTGTAGAGAATACCTAACATGACACTCACCTTAGCTTCTTTAATGTCCACTCAGGTTTTGGATGTGTTGGAGCCACACATTAATGCCTCAATCTGCTTCCCTACCGAGGAGTCGGAGTGGAGTGCTGTCAGGGTAGCTTTCTATGAGCTTGCTGGCATGCCCAATGTGCTGGGGGCCATAGATTGCACACACGTTCAGCTGAGATCACCTAAGGGCCGCCAATATATATATACTAATAGACATCTGTCCCAATCAACTAATGTCCAGGTGGTCTGTGATGCAAACTTAAAAATTATGAGTGTTGTTGCAGGTTACCCTGGTGGCTGCCATGACTCCTTCATCCTCAGTCAGTCATCGCTCTTCGATAAATTTGAGGACGGACAAATGCCTGATGGCTGGCTGTTGGGTATGTTTAAAATGTTTTGTGTGTATGTCTTTTATCCACAAACTCGAGTTATGATTAGGTGAAAGAATAATCTAACATATGTACTAATGTGGACTATATCTGTTTTTCAGGTGATGGGGGTTACGGCTGCTACTCTTGGCTCCTTACTCCATTGTCCCAACCTGATTCTCCTGCTGAACACAGTTACAATCATGCACATAAGGCTACGCGGAATGTGATAGAAAGATGTTTTGGTGTGCTGAAGTCACGGTTTCGGTGTCTGGATAAATCTGCTGGCCTTTTGTTGTATAGTCCCTCAAAGGTGACTAGAATTGTGTTCTGCTGCTGTTTTCTCCATAATCTGTGTTTAACCCAACATCTGGCACATGATGAGGGAGAAAGCAGTCGGCAAGCAGAGGAGTTAGACCCATCTGGTGACAGTGTGAGTACATATGTAGGGAGGCAGGTACGGCAAGAAGTGATCCTGCGCTATTTTCCAGGTCAGTTTTAGTAGGCTGTAATTATCCTTGACTAAACACTTTGCACTACTTTCTATTGTGTGTTTTGTTACTTACTGTTTGTAGTTTATAGTGGTGTGTCCATTGTACTTAGTTTATGCTAAAAATACATTTTCAGTCATTACCCATGAAAAACATACATACATACAGAGCAGCTTCGACAATGTTTGAGACGGACACAGGAAGTTGTGTGTTTGTCAAATACAAATTTTTATTTTGCCAATCACATTGGGGTTATTTTTTCCGCTTGTGTGTGCTGGGTGCTGAGCTTTGTGCTGGCTCACTGGCACGTGCTCTGGAGGAACGCCGAACAGGGGAGGTTACTGGCGTTTGGATAGGGGTCGTGGTCCCCGAGCTGGAGGTTACTTGGTGAGCTCCCATCAATGAAATATTGCTGCTCAAATTATTAAGGCTTGCAATCAGCTGAGTGTTGGTTGCAGTGTGGCTGGCTACAATCCTGGATAACGACTCATTCACCACTTGGTTGTGCTGAATGAGCTGAACGAGTGCCTGCTGATGGCGCTGTTGCTCATCTATGATGCGCGATAAATGAGCAAGCATTTGGCTGTTGTCAGCCCTTATTTGCTCCATTGAGGTTGCCATTCGCCCTACTTGTACAATCAGTCTGCCCGAGTTGCGACTAATACGCGGTAGATGATGGGGCAGACTGGCAAGGTGTTGTGTATGTGCGGTCAGGCTGGCATTGCTTTGGGCCTGTTGGCTTGTCCAACTGGCCCAAAAATCATCTGGTATTTGGCTTGGGGGCGGAGCTTGTGCCAGTTGTGGACTGATGGAGGCTTGGGGGATATCCTGCAGCTGTATTGGCTGGCTTGGGTCAACAGGTGTAAGTTGCAGTGTGATGGTTGCCTGTTGGTCTTGTCCCTGCTGGTCCACGTCGGCCATCAAGCTGGGCTCTGTATGGGGTGGCCAACATGCAATGTTTATTTGTAAATTTTTTGCAAGGCTACTTCTACACATTACTACATTCATAATACTCCATTTTTTAACTTTTTGGCGTTGATTTTATAAACTTATAATGTTTTTTATGCTCAAAAACATATATACCAACACAGGCGGCCACATAGACAGATTTGCATAATCCTCACCTAACTAACTCCCCTCCACAGCATTACACTGTTAGATTCCCTCCCCTGACCACGATATAGACTACTTACCTGGATAGTCCAGAGGAGCGGAGCAAGTAAGCCATCTACATACTGGACAGGGGAGATGTGTGAACACTATAATGTTGTGGATGCTGTTTTTTTTTTGGAATTTTATTGTTATTTTATTTAAATGTGCACGTGTGTGGGCCAAATTTTAAAAAAATTCTGATATTTAATAAAAATGATGTTGGCGAGAACATCCACTAAGACCTTATATAAAAAATTTTTTTCACCTTTAGCAATTGAAGACGTAACATCACATTGCTTGTTCTGGAAAACATGTAATCTCAAAACCAACTAACAACATATTAACTGTACTGTGTATATTATTGCCTATGTGTTTAATTTCTGTTTTTACTCACCAGATAACTGAGGGGATCGGGGCTCATCACTCTGCGAACTCGCCAATAGTGCCAGTGGTGGCTGGGGTGACACTGCCGAAAGTCGTCGCCTGGGTGGGGATGATGGAGCCGCAGATTCCGAGCCAAGACGCCGTGTCTTACTTGGCCTCCTGGGTAAGTGGCCCAAGCCCTGTGATGGGCGCCTTACAGGAGGTCGGCTTCCAGAAGCAGAACCTATGTGAAAATATAAACATTCATATTTTGTACTTCTATGTGTTTGCAGAATATGTGACTACACTGAAGTCTTACCTGCAATCCCAGCCTCATCCTGACTTGTCTGAGGCCTGTCTGGCCGGCTGGTCTGTGGGACTGTTGAAAAAGTGTACCAAACATTATTACCATGCTTTGTGTAAAAAAAAACCCTGCAAAGCCTTATTGTACTGTAACCATCTATTAGGTATTGGATAAACAAATAATTTCTGATTAAGAGCTTAAAGCTTCATTATTTTGTGGTGTATATCCAAATGTACATGATGTTGCACACAATAAATCTGTTACATTTTAGAATTATGCCTCAGATATTGCAGAGATTGACTACTTGCAAATGTTTGAAAAATGTAATATTGGAATAATTGCACCGTTTTTCAGAAGTAAATAAATACAAAAATCTTTTTAAAATAAGCAGACAACACAGATGTCCAAGCAATATCGTCAAAAAAAAAATCTTTTTTTTTTAAAAAATTAAAAAGCCATTGCACATGTTTTTGCGCAATATTAAATTTACCAAACAGCCAATGCAAGGTGAAAAAAACACATTCTAAACACAAACACACCTTAAGGGTGCATAGGCCTGCAATATGTGAAACACAATTTATGCATCCTTTACCCTTTAAAAATGACATTTACAACATTTAGAGGACATTTAAATAAAAATATAACACATCAAACTTACCATCCTGCGTGGGTCGGTCCGAATCCCGGACATGAGTAGCAGACACCACTTCGGCAGGAATCAATGCCCGCACAGGCTCCTCCCAGTCCCGATGGGTGGCCCGGAAAGGGGGGCCACCTCCGGTTTTTCTTGCAGATTTGGCCTCTTTGGCCATCTTGGCCTTGACACGCCGCTTTATATCATAAAACCTCTTGCGGCACGTGTCCTCAGTCCGCCTCACCACACCCTCACTATTCACGGCAAGTATTACTTGCCCCCACAGGACAGACTTCCTGCGGGAGGACACCTTGCCAGCATCCTGACCAAACAATTGGCGATGGTGCTTCATCAGCTCACGCACCAAAGCCATGTTTTCAGCATAGCTGAACTTTATATTCCTGCCAGTCTTGGTAGTGGTGCGTGGCTGCGGAGCCACAACACCATCACTATCACTGGAAAATACAGCAACAGGCACCCCCTCCTCCTCCTCCTCACTAACCTCCTCCCTCTCACTACCCCCCTCCACCTCACTAACAGCCTCCACCTCACTACCAGCCTCCACCTCACTACCAGCCTCCACCTCACTAACCTCCGCCACCACACTGACCTCTGAGTCTGACATGACAAACAACAAAAAACACTGAAAAATCAAAACACAAAACACACTCCTCCACTACTCCTACTACTACACACCACACAGCCAACACACACGCTCACTCACTCACTCACAAACAATGACAAAAGACTGTAAAAAAAAAACAAGGACAAAAAAGTAGACAAACTGTGAAAAAACAATACTACAAATATGACAAGACTACTTACACACACAGTACAGCACTCAACAATCACCAAACTCCTCTCCAAATCCACCAAAAACTCCACCAAACTCACCAACTCCAAATACACCTTCCTCTCTCCTCTCCACTAGCTAAACCCACGAGGTGCGGTGTGTTTGGGGCGGTTTTATAGTAATATGCACAGACACTCCTCCTTCACGAATACAACCAATCACGGCCGCGTGACGAAAACGAAACTTAGGACTAAAAACGCGGCAGCAATTTCTAAATCACTGCCGTAACAGACATGTGACGCAGTCGTAAAAAACCCCATAAACGCGGCCGCGAAACAGCAAACGCGGCCGCAATCTTCAGCAGAAAAGCACGAATGACATCGACATCGGAAGAAACGAAAAATACGAATACGACAGCTTAGTAAATTAGTCGTAATCAATTCAAAAAGTTGCAATTTTACACTGTCGATGTCATTCGTGATTGAACTTGGACATGATTCTGGAAATTCCGAATCTTAGTAAATTTACCCCATAGTCTCCCTGCATCACACCAGCTAGTTACAACAGTTTAAATGGTATCAGAACAAATGGATTCACCTTTACAGGATAGGAGGAGACAGAACAAGGTTATAAGGTGGTGTTTGGTATCCAGCTGTAGGGTATTTTAAGGGCAATATTCCGGTGTTGGTTTGCAGAAGATCGCACGCTCCTGCGAATAGTTATGCGCAGGAGCAGAATATAAATATAAACTGTATTTACTGTACATTTGTTATGCGGCGGGAACCCAGAGGAGACCACCTACAAGTGCATCTGGAACAGACATCGCCCACCTATTCAAACCAACCTATGACCGCTCCTGTACTGTAAATGACCATCCCTGTGTCCAATGGACAAAGAGATTACAGTATCCATTGTGCTAGGTTTTGGAAGATTGTATAAAAGAGTCAGCTGCATGCCTGGTCACACACAGACTCTAAAGGTCATCTACCCTGATGACTGAGGACCAGACTGCGAAGCGCAGGCGAAATCGAACAAGTATGTACCATTGACTGTAGCCATTATTCTATTGTGTTGTATTGTTTTGTTATTGTAACCCCCTTTCAGTAATTATATGTTGGTATGTCGGAACCCAGCATTTTAAATACAAACTGTTGTCGTGTTTCCTTTCCCTGCTAAGGTTATAAGTGTATTACAATCACATGTGTAGCTGTTAAGGGTTCACAAAGTATCTTTGAGTGTGTACGCACTGAGTGTACTTTGTACAGCCAGCGCGGCGTTTGTACGCAAAGTACGTACACGGTACGGGGTTCTGTACGCTACTGGTGTAATAAGTACTTAGGTTGAGGACTAAGTATAGCGGCCGCAGCGGCTCCATTTAAAGTGTATTGAATGTCTTGTTAAAGTGTAGCTTTTAGTCCTGAAAGTAAAGCAGCGTTTACAATAGGTATACCTTCTGAGGTTTCTGACTCAGCCCTTGTGGGCTATAATATAAATAACATCATTGGGGAATTAAAACTTCAGAAGGATATCGAGAATCCCCAAATTGAGAGAGACCATCGATTAGGCCCAGTGAGAGAAGATCAAAGTAGACCAAGGCCAGTAATTGTAAAATTTCTAGATTTTGTAACTAAGGATAATATATGGAAAGCATATTCAAAGAACTCCCCAATAAGTGTGGATGGGGTAAATATTTTAATATTCCAGGATTTTTCCCTAGCACTCCAACAAAAATGAGAAGCCTTTCAACCAATATGTAAAATCTTGGTAGAAAAAGGGATAAAGTTTGCACTATGGTACCCAGCAAAATTTAAATTGTTCGTAAATGGTCAAACATTAATCTTTGATATGCCAGAAGCTGCCAGGGTACATTTGTATACAGAAAATGGGAAGGAAAGCCCAGATAGGCCCCAAACAAATTAGAATAAGGGTAGAGGTAAAGAGAAGGTGTTTATACTTGGAAAATTTGTAACACAGAGATGTGGTTAGAGATTGTAAATTATCATGGGAATAAAGAGTTACTTCGGCCAATTTGTCACGGCGAGGTTACGGTATGTGGAAAAGGAGGTAATAATAGAAGTTGCACATGCACAAAGCACTTCAGGAAAAAGATTTTGGAGAAAAGAAAAGGGAATGAAGATATTATTGTCATTGACGAGGCACTGTTATATGAAAGCACAAAATTATGTATTGTTAAAGTATAAAGTAGATTATGCACATTGTTATATATTGATAAAATAGGGTTATATTCACAAAGCGTGTATGTCTAAAGGACATAATATTGTGGCACATAAGATTTGGATGTGGGCTAAAATTGTATATCAGGGAGAATGTGTGTAAAAGAATAGGGCAAAATTATATGAGATGAGTCCTTTTTGAATGGGAGCTGGGGAGAAGGCGAGAGACAGAAGATGGGGTAGAAGTTGGGCAAGGAAGAAAAACTGTAGGGGTAGTATGATGATAGCTTTAACAAATTTAAAAATTATGTACAATGAGAATAAATGAGGTATAATATTAAAATGATATCATGGAATGTGTGGGGGGGGGGGGGGGAGAACTCCCCAGTAAAAAGGAAAAAAATAATAGAACATCTGAAGAGGAAGAAATCAGAAGCAGCTTTTATTCAAGAAATCCACTGGAAAGATGGGAATAATTTAAGGTTGAAAGCTCATTGGATAGGAGATTGTTTCTCCTCATGCTATTAGACTAAAACCAGAGGGGTAGCAATTGTACTAGCAATAGAGAAGGTGGAAGACCCTGAGGGCCGTTTCTTAGTATTGGTAATACAGATTTACCTAGTAAAATATACGTTGGTGAATATATATGCACCAAACAACGCACAGAATAATTTCTTTGAAAAATTATCTTATAAACTCCTACAGGGACAAAACCCCAATTTGATATTGGGCGGTGATTTTAATTGGGTAGACAACCCATAGTTTGATAAATCAACAACCTTAAACCCTAGGAAATTTAACAGAATAAATATTCTGGATAAAATTAAAAATATACATGGATTGGTGGATAGGTGGCAGTGGTTTAACCCTTCGGGAAGATCATACACCTGCTATTCAGGGGCCCACAAATCACTATCGTGAATAGATTATTTTCTGGT